>NC_090265.1:1725335631-1725664693 GCF_040414725.1 Anabrus simplex | reverse complement strand
AGTTACATCTTCGTTATTCCGTTATTTTATAGTGTGAAGTTACAAGGTAATATCCTCCTCACAACTGATCGTTTTATACAGTTGGTCTTTTGACAAGTTTGTGAGAATTACAGCATAGATAGTAATCTCTATTATGTCAGGAGATTGTCAGTTGTGTATGTGCTGGGATGAGTGGCTCAACGGTTGTGGTGTTGGCCTTCTGACCCCAACCTGGCAGGTTTGAACCTGGTTCAATTTGTTGGTATTTGAAAGTGCTCAAATACATCAGCCTTGTGTTGGTAGATTTACTGCCACATTTCGGCATCTGTGAAAACTGTATTAGGAGTTAGTCCTCTTTTTACAAAGGAAAATAAAAATAGAAATATTTTCTTATAAATATATCCATCTGATTCCAGAGACATTATGTAGGTATCTCAAAATATAACTAAAGTACTTTTGTACCAGTGAACTTGTAACCATGCTTCCAACTTTCAGAGGTGATGCAGGGGATCATTATAACCCTGTTTATTAAGGATCCCCTGACTGTAAATGCTTCGCTTAGAAATTTTGAGTATTTTTATATCTCATTATCGAGCATTAAATGTAAATTAGTAATTCTTTGAACTAATGTTCAAATATCAGCATCAGTTACCACAAATGTTCAAAATACACTGTATTCCAATAACCACAATACACGCTTAAGCAACTGTGTGTCATGGACTACTGTGAGTGTTGGAAGATGCACAGAGTGCTCCTTACTGTGTTACTGGCAATTATTATTCTTGCTATGAGGTCCTTTTATCTTTTTTATTGCAGCTTGTCCACATTTTCCTCCCTTTGTTCTCTGTAAACTAAGTGGATATGAGCAGTTGCTTTCAATGTGCGTGAGCTAAAACTTCAAGTCGGTATACATATTTGCTCTATTGTCCCTTGGAGTATCTGTTTAATATTGATTCCAATATTATCTTCCTTTGACATTTTAAGTAATCTATCTTGTAATGTCTTTGTTGTCTGCTGGAGCGGTGTAGGACTCCTTCTCTTGTGAAAAATTTAATTTTTGCTCACCTGTTTTGAACGGATTTCCTTTGGTCAATTTTTCTGTTATACCCTGTTAACATGGCAGCTTTGTATGGGCATACAGGCATCCTAATACTTCCGAACTTTTTCACATTTCTAATACTTATTGCGATTGGTGCAGTAAATCACCTAAATTTTACCTAGATTTACGCTTGAAGTTCTGTGGGCCAAAGTTATAGTGCATTTTACTTTTTGCTTTGGTAATGTTCTGTGTGTTGTCACTATCCCTTAACTTTTGATCATCATGACAGCTCGTAATCTGTTGATTATTCTTTAAGTACATGAGGTCTGTTCTTTTTTGTTTAGCTCTGTGCTGGTTGTATTCCTGTCCTAACTGATAATTAACCATTCCTTTTGCTCATATTTGGGTATCTGAACGTGTGTTTGATTTCAGTCTTTGAGCTGCAGTACTTTTCCTGCCATTGGGGTAATTCATAAGTGCATGATTTTGGTACCCATTTAATAATTTTTTCTGAAGCTCAGTTCATACATGAGGAGTGGTGTTATGGTGCTTTGAACTGTTTGCTTGGTCCAAGTTTTACTGTTATGTGCATTACGGGACATCGAGTATGGTAAATTTTGGTTATGGTTATGTCTTCAATAGACATTGAGCTGTGCTGTGTATGACATGGTTAAATGGTCCTGTTTGCTGGTTTCTGAATAGTGAGTGTGCTACTTTACTCATTTTATATTTCTCTTTATTGCACCTACTTTCTTGATATTGCGAGCACTTTGTGTGTATGACTGATAATACATATGCCATTATTGTTTTTTGAGGTAGATTATGTATTTAATATTACTCCATATAGTTTTCTCATTTTGTTTGATCACCACTTTTTCTGTACCTTAATTTTTTTTTCATCGTTTCTTTGATCATTCATTTGTTCTATACAAGACAACATGGTGATTTATTTCTATATTTCTGTTTGTCTATCGGCATCCACCTTTTATATTCTGTGGCCATGGTATTCCCTTCCTTTCTTAACATATTGATTTTGACTTGCGTCATGATTGGGATTTTCGCCTTGGACTTTTTGTCCTAAATTTTCTTTGGTTTGGATTGTTATTTGGTGTGGGTTTTTAAGTTGACCAACGAAAAGATTGATGTGAAATATTTTATGATTCAACTGATTAAATAAAACACCGTGTGTTTGGGATTTTTACTGCTGCCACACAAAGGTTTGTCCTGTCTGCTGATACCACTGATGAATTTGAAATGTGTGGCAAAGAGTAATTAGCTTCTATCAATAGAGCTTGTTAAACTATTTCCTCTCCCATTTGGTACAAAGTATGATGCTTGTATTTTCATTTAATTCCTTTACATTTTTATCTGACAAGGAACCCTCACAAGTGCAAGGTCACAGGTGAGATGTCTAGTAAGGGGCACTTGAAAGGGCTGCAGAAACAATTGAGACAGGAAACAATATTCACTGTTCAAAGGAGGGTGACAGCACAAGAGTGTCCAAGCGGTGCAGAGAACAACCGTCCATGGAACGTCTCTGTTACACTTCACCAAATGGACTTCACCGACATTCACAAATTGTTGAAAACAAACCTTTAACTTACATCATAAGCACCGAATGAAAAATGATGTGCCAGGAAGATGAAAGGTGAACACCTTAGGAGATATAAATCGTACAGGATGATCAGCCTAGTATCCACTCTTATAGAATGCATAGATAATCATATTCAAATAACATGGTGACGAGAACTGATGGAAAGCGATGGCATGCAACCGAATGTGAACCAGTCTGTCATGCAGTTTACTGTGAAACTGGCTACCCTTTATAGCATAGCTGCAGATGGTGTCATAGTATGTAGGCACAAAAAACACATTCAGAGATTGAATTCGTCCTCTGGTTCCAGTTGATATGAATTGCAATGTCACCTTCCAGGAGGAATGGTTTTTGCAAACACAGTATGATTTTTATAGGCAGAGCAGGTGTCAAGCAACAGGATGTTATTTTCACCAGCTATGGGCTAAAAGCAGTGTTCATACCATATCTGTAGTTCCTTTGAAGCCATTTTCTCACTCTTGCTCTCTGTGAAGTAAACATTGCTTACTACCCGTGCTAGTTTTCCTGACACATGACAAATTGTTGGGTGCAGACAACCTCCAACTTCTTGCAGCACAATAAATAACTTTCCAGCCAATTTGCCATCCAGGCTGACAGTAGGCATAATTGTATATGACTGTGTTAGGGCATTAATGTTTGTTGCTCATACTATAACTTCCATGGTTATTCTAACTGTCAGAGTGCTTTTTGTATACATTTCTTTGTCAAATCCAGATTGGTTAGTGTTGAAAATGAATTCCACTCTAAACAATGGGATAAGTTTATTTACCTCATCTACAAATGCTCGAGCCAATTTTACAGTTTGCTGTGCATTATCAAGAGCCCTCTGTTTGGGAATTTGCATTGTGCAATGCTGTAGCTTTTGAAGTGTTTCAACCATCTACTACACCCCTTGAAATCACTGTAACTTATGTACCGCATAATTTGATGCCCCTCACATACTAGGTCAGTATGATACACTTCGTATAACTTATCTCGAGCATCATTGAATTGCGCAAACAACAATATTTTTTACAGATTTGCCTTGTCCTCCCTTGAAGTACCATAGCTTTTCTTATGCAAAACATGGTCATGATGCTGTGGACTTATTTGAAATCTGTTTGTAACATTTTTTTTACTTTGTTGTGTAACTTTTTTTAACTTTGTTGTGGATGGCCATTTATGTATGTAATTAAGCCTTGTACTCACTTGCTGGATGATCGTTCTTTATTACGTTTTACTGGAGCTGGGAGTTGTGACCCCAACATGGATGATGAACTGTGTACCTGGATATCTGTTTGTATATCACTTTCATCCGTATCGTCATCAGTGCAATCCACATGTGCAGTGTCCACATAGTCAAGAGTATATGACACTGTACATTCCACTGACTAATCCTGCAGAAATGCTAATATGTCATCTGCCACTTCTTTCCAATTCTGAGAAATATCTTGCATTTCTTTCTGACGGAATGTCAATGTCTGCAACTGTTGCAGTAGATATAAGGCATTGTTTGCTTTATTTATGGTTGTCATTGCACTTTATATATCGGTACTACTAGCAGTACAGCAGTGTTGTGGAATATGTGTTGACTGTGCCGTTTAACCGTGTCTTATAGCCTCACACTCTGGTCACTTTTAGATACCTACAGTCCCCCCCTCCCACTCTTGCCATTAGCAGCCAATACTGCGCATGCAGGGTAGACGGTAGATGGGGCTTTGAACGCATTCAGTACCCTTAGCCATCCGCGACCTCTCACTCGTGAGGGTTCCTTGTGAGACCCTCTTGGTTATTTTTTGTATCCTTTTAATTCAATAAACAACTTGTCTTTCTGTTTATCCCTTTGTTATTTAGTAGTGTTAGAGTAGTTGCATGTATAGTGAATGTGTCTACTTTAGGTACTGGGTTCAACATTAAACAGTCTCTTTGTTTGTTCTGGCTGAGGGTACATGGCCATTGGTCCATTTTTGACTGATATTCCTGCGCGTTTATACTATCTCTGAAGTTTTCGATTGATTTCCTGTAATTGTGTTTGGGGTTGGTCACATATGAGAAAAGGAAACTATAAAGAAATTCAAATGTATCTTCTCCTGATATGAGTACAATATTCAGTATGTTTACAAATGTTACCATGGCAACACTGAGGCCCACAGTACAGAAAATAAGGGAAGTAAATTGATTTATTTTCAGAGCCCTTCACTTTATGTATTCTTTTACCATTTTTAATATACAATTTGTTACAGGGATCAATAATATGAAAACTGATACCCACCAAATGTAGCATTTCCCAGCATTGATTCCTCTTCGAAAATTGTCATTATTAATCCCTTCTGCCATCCCTGAAAGTTTGTAGAGTAGTCACTGGTACATTCTGCCCATGTATCCTTAATTCTTGTTGGGGTTTTTCTCCAAACACTAATTCTAAGCTCAGTATATTTGTGTAATAAAACAATTTATTTTCATCTTACCTTCACATGTATATGGAGTATTATATCATTTCTGTCTTTTTCATTTCATGAATGTCAGTCTAATGCATTCCTAAGTAGAGATAACACGATCACGTGTTGTGGGCCTCATTTGTTTTGTGGTGTTCATGCTCATTCAAAACCTTGATGTGTTATGGAATGCCGATGGCCCCATTCACGAGTTTATTCTTGACGGCCATTTTTGTCGTGATCATGTAAGGGTAGTGAGTGGTGAGTTTCATAAAACAAAGCAAGCCACCTGCCTCCACCATGGTCATCTCAACCAACTTCACTGGCAATTTATTTCCTAATTAACTCAAGATCAAATTGAACTTCTGCACTGCAACTTCTGGGAATAGCAATCTTGTATGGATTGAGAGTAAACTTGTTGGTTAATTTTACTCTCTTTCACTCCAAATTTTATCTAGTTTTGCTTGTTGACTGTTGATTATTATCCTTTTGAGATTGTAGCTTGCTTCGTTATAAATCATTTGACTCCACTGTGAACATTGTACCGCTGTGCATTTTTGAGTTTCACTTCCTTGGCTCGTGACATGGCATTTCGTGCTTCAATTTCACCCCCTCTTTATCATTAGAAGACACCATACACTTGGATCAAGCTCATTAGGACAAATTGGTATTCAGCTCCCAACCATCATTTATTACATTGTAATATGTCATTTAGTCTAGAAATTATAGGTGTGACAAATTTTTCTAAAAAATACGTTGACTGAATTTGTGGGATGGCACCCTGAAATTATAGCTGTATTCACTCCAAGAAATGGTCTCATTTCCTTTTGGATACATCAAATGATCATCAACATGTCTTTCAATCAATGAAACAAATTGATACTGATTAATTTATTTACATCTAGTAAATTGTTTTGTGGAGACATTGGCATGGAATTTGATTGACAATTGTAGGATTTTGTGCATCAAAAATGGGAAACTGGCCCAGGGCCTACGAAACAACTACGAATGAAATAATCACTTCTCTAGAACATGATGAGATCTCTTTGATAAAAGAGCTTTTTATATGTCTCAGTCATGATCATCCATCAATACTTCACGTCACAGCCTTCATGGTTGCTAGGTTACACCACATCATACATGTTGTATTGTTAATTTCTTGATGCAAAATTCCAGATGACCCCATGATTATATTTATGTCAAAATTGGTTAGGATGTGTCAAGGCATGACCTGAAGTTCTTTATAATGTGAATGTGTCCTGTGCATGGAGAGCGTTCAATTAAAGATTGTAGTCTGAATCAACTGTATATTGTTTCAGAGTTACATTATAACTTTTGTTTCAGATTCAGTACCTCCATGTGTATTTCCAAACGGAAAATAAATATATTAGTTTTATACATGGGCAGTTATTGGAGGGTGGTAGATGAAATGGCACTCTGCTCATTATTTTTACCAGAATGATTTTTAAAATATATTTTCTTATCATGTACGTTGGTTTAAATAGAAATATATTTCTGTTTTTATGTGCAGCACCTCACTCTTGACATTCTACTAATGAGCGCAGTATGATTCTGGCCACGACAATTGGAGGAGTGAAGTAGTCTTCCTTGTATGCTTTTCAACCTCTGGGTGCATAGCTCGATGGTTGCTTTGACAACCCTGATGTCGCCCAATACAGCTAAATCGTTGAGTCATTTATCTGGTATTAAACAAAGAGTGCAGTAGCCTTTCTCATAATACATTATACAGATATTCTCCATATAAACTAAACGAGCTTACTCCAATAATAAAACTATATACACCTCAAAATAACTTATATGGCAATTAATAAATTTTTGTATCAGTATAAGTTTATGCTCTGCAAAAACTTAAAAATTACACTCATGTAAATTGACAGATATGTGAGTAACAGCAAATTAATTATACTATTATAAATAAAACGCCCTTGACAGTGCAGTGATGCTGTTGTCCATACACACTTGCAGTCAGTCCATCTCAGCTTTGAATCCTGGTAACATCTGGCAGAGCTGTGAGCTTGCATCCGGGAGATAGTAGGTTCGAATCCCACTATCGACAGCCCTGAAGATGGTTTTCCGTGGTTTCCCATTTTCACACCAGGCAAATGCTGGGGCTGTACCTTAATTAAGGCCACGGCCGCTTCCTTCCAACTCCTAGGCCGTTCCTATCCCAAGGTCGCCATAAGACCTATCTGTGTCGGTGCGACGTAAAGCCCCTAGCAAAAAAAAAAACATCTGGCAGAGGACTCTCATTCAGTTCAGTGAGTAACCATTCAACTGAAATCAGCACAGGAACAAAATTGTTAAATATATCGTCGATGAATTCAGTTATACATAAAATACTTAACTAAATATACATTATATTTAGACAAATACAGTTGAAGACATTACCCTTTCTGAAGACATAGAAACAGAGGAATTAACACTCGAAGTTCATGTAGACTGCTCCAATCCTCTTCAGTGCACTCAGCAATGGGGTACCAGGGCTTTACCAACAACCATTTATAAACACATTTGAAAATGTTCACTGGGAGCTGACAGAATTCTTGACCTAATTTATTAAATAGCAACACACTTTACATTTTCCTTTAACATACACCACGGCGTATCAAGATGATCAGTATATATGGTGTTTCGACATCCTGGAAAATTATTACTGAGTTTACTTTTTGTATATATCAGAAGATTATATCCACATAAATTGATCACTGTTAAGATGAACTGCTCAATGAATAGTGATTTACAGTGAGAGTAGGGGGAAATGCTGGCAGTGATGTGAATAGCTTTCATTTGCAACTTTATAATATTAGAACATACCCTAAGATACTCCAAAAAAAATGCAAAATATGGAGAACACACATATGCTTTAGTTACTACATGCTCCAGATGATGGAGTAGGTATACTACTCGGAAGAGCTTGACACAAATATGGTTAATTTGGTGATCCCAGAAGTTCATACCGTAATTCAATCTTTTGATGTTTGAGGTTAAAAATTAGGTTTTGTTTTTCCTAGAAAACCATTTACTTCAAACCATGATTTAGCTTCCTCATATGTGTGTTCGGACAACAACGCTGGTTCACAAAGATTTTTACATGAGCTCTGAAAAGTAAAGCTGTTTGCATATAGGACAATATTTGTTTTTACATTGCCATCTCAGTCAATTATCATGATCAGAAAGAGATGAAGGATGGACTGTTGAGGCACCCCATGTTTCACCATATATTCTTTTGAGGACACCCCATTTACCTCCACATACTATGTTCGACCATATATGTATGATCTAAAATTTTTTAAGTTCAGTTCCAGAAATGCAATAATATACTAATTTATCAAGTAGAATATAATGTACACAATCAGAAGCCCTACTATGGTCACATGGGAAAAATTTAACGTAATTTCCTTTCTCAAAATTATTAATTATATAACTAATAACATAACTCAGTACAGTATTGTTGCTTTTCCTGGTATAAAACCATACTGACATGTTGACAAAAGGTTATTAGACACAAGTATTCATAAATTTTTACTAACATCACATATTCAAAAATTTTGGAGGGAATAGGAACAATAGAGTCTGAACAATAGCTGATACATTCTGATCTACTTTTTTTTTTTTTTTTTTTTTTTTTTTTTGTACACAGGAACTTCCTTAGATATTTTTAGATGCTCTGGAAAGTAACCAGTTTGAAGATATTCATTTATGATCTTTGTCAGAGGAATAGAGATAGAACTAACAAGCCATTTTAAAATGCGAGTAATTTTAAAATTTGGTTGGTAAAGCCAGTGTGATCCTTGATGTTTGAAGGTTTCATATTATCAACAAATTTCTCCACTTTTCCTCAGATGACCACTCACCATTTAAAATGAAAGTTACATGTAGTCAGTTCAGAATTTTTAAGCTTCTCAGCTTTTCAAAAGCAATACTACTTGGTTGAGGAAAGTAGGAAAGGAGCAGGGAAAGGTGAAGGTGGTAGTGTTTCACGTTGGTACCAACAACGTAAGGCAAGCAGGTATACGTACCAACATAGTTCAGGAAGTGTGGGATTTAGTAAATGCACCATGGGTGAAGTTTAAAGAAACAGAGATTGTTATCAGTGGAATACTGTGTAGGAAGAATCCTGACTGGAAGGTGATTGGGGGTATAAATGAGACTATGGAGTGGGTATGTGGGAAACTGGGAGTGAGACTTCTAGATCCTAATGGGTGGGTAGTGGATAGGGATCTGCGCTCAGATGGCCTTCACTTAAATCGCAGTGATACATATAAGCTAGGAAATTTGTTTAGAGGTGCATTCAGGGAAACGGGGTGGTCTAGGGAGCAGTGACAGCAGTCGCTTAAGTGCGGCCAGTACCCAGTATTCGGGAGATAGTAGGTTCGAACCCACTGTCGGCATGACATAAAAATTTTAGTGTTGAACTGTAGAAGGATTGAAAAGAAAGGAATAGACTTAAGTAATTTAATAGATATATACTTACCAGATATTGTAATAGGAGTTGAATCATGAATGATAAATGATATAACGGCTGCAGAAATATTCTCAAAGAACTGGAGTGTGTATTGTAGAGATAGGATAGGAATGGTAGGAGGGAGAGTGTACATCCTGATGAAAGAAGAATTAGTTAGCTACAATAAAGTCAAAGATGACAAACATGAAATTCTAGCTGTAAGGCTTATCTCTAAAGATAATAGGCAATCCGATGTCTTTGGAGTGTACAGACTGGGAAAAGGTAGCGCTGACACTGATTCAGAATTATTTGATAAGATAATCAGCTGTGTGAGAAGTGATATGGAAAGGAATATGATTGTAGCAGGTGATCTCAATTTTACAAGTGATGAATATCATTTTTGATCCGTATTGGTGATAATTGATTGAAATAATAATAATTTAATTTATTAATTTGTCCACATAATCAATACAATAAATCTTGTCTTTGTTGGATTACATTGACATGTTAATTAAAATGGTACATATTTTGCCTTACATATAGGCATCATCAGCCATGGGTTTAACCTTGAAATAAAATCAGGCAACTGATTTACATATAAATAAGATAAAACTAATTTATAAAATGCCTTGAAGAAACTTGAAAGAAAATTGACATATGATAAAAGACTAGTACAGTGTTGGTTTTAAAGACAAAGCTATGAGTGAGAAGTTTATAATTAGGGAAAGTATATACAATAGTAACATTAAAAGACTATTAATATGAGTAAAATGAATAAATGGACAATTTGTTATAGACAAGTGGTAAAATTGCTGTGAAACGATGTTGACCAACTAACGGTTGGAACTAAACAATAATGAAAATGACAATCGGAATCGTATTTTTAAACATGTCAAATAAAATAAAATTGAGACAGGATCAAGTAACCTGTGATAATTTGTTTACATAAGTCAAAAGTCAATAGCATATGGTGATGTTGTGGTTCACTTTGATGAAGAAGTACGAGGTTGTCGTTGAAGGTTAATATACAATGTTTATATTGGACCTCTATGGACAATGTCATTTGATAACGTTGTTGAGAATAAGGGTTTGTTGACAGGCTCGTCGAAAAGGCAATGTGACAGAAGAATGTAGCTAACGTGTTGAATGTTGGATCAGAAGTAAAATCATTTGACGATGGTGAGAGTAACTTATTATGTTATGAGCTAAAAGCTATTGACAACTCTTTTTTTCCTTTTTTTAATTATCAGCCATGGATTTAACCTTGAAATCAAGAATAGTGTCTAATCCATAGTTTTCTGGGTCTCTTAATGAATAGTAACACTCCGGATATTTTCAAGTCTAAGTTCAGCTTTCTTTTTGGAGGGGGGGGGGGGGGGGGGGGCGAGAGTGGGGGGAGTAACACATAAAAATTAAAAATAGTCAAAAATAGTGTGGATGAAAACTAATGTGAAAGCCTACAATATAGATAGCTCATAAGATTGATCAACAATAACATTACAGTACCAGTAACCACTGTTTGTTGTGATGTGCTTTACAGCTGCGTACCGAATATTTTATTCAAATTTGTTTTATGTTACACCAATACAGGCAGGTCTTATGGCGACGATGGGATGGGAAAGGGCTAAGAGTGTGAAGGAAGCGGTCTTGACCTTAATTAATGTACATCCTGGTGTGACTGGTGACTGCTGATGGTGGGGTTAGAATCCACTATCTCCCAGATGCAAGCTCACAGCTGCACGCCCCTAACCACACGACCAACTTGCCCGGTCATACCGAGTGTAGCAGCCTGCTTGAATATTGGCGGGAAGTAGCTGGGGAGTTAGATAACTTTTTTCTTTAGCATGCTATTCCTCTGGTTCATAAATTTTCTGATACTACTGGTACGTAACACACTGGTTCATCATAGCATTCGAGCTATTCAATCCCTACTCCGCGGCACTGATTGGAATGAGCAGTATGCATACTTAACGAAATAAAAGCAGAGGAGTATTCACGACTGTCTGCGGCCTGGTCATTCCAGCTCTGGAACTTTGGACTGGTAGATCAGCACTGTAGTACTGTTCGTTAAAAGTGAGGAAATGTGCGTTTTTTCATTTGTCGAGTATTTTATATGATAACATTGCTTTTAATAACTACTTCCCTACTGACTTTTTTTAATGACCTATGTTGACTTCAATTAGGAAAACCGCAAAGTCAGTCTTTCTGAAAATCCCGTAGCGAAGCATGGGTACATCAGTTAGTATAGAGCTAGAAACAACCTATATTAGTGTCAAATCCATAGTTTGAGGACTACTGGACTAATTTATACCAAACTTGGTACACATATGATTTACTATTGGAAGACTAGCCGCGTGGGGGTAAGACACCGCTGGCACCCTTATTGGTTGGCAGTGAGGGACGAGAAAAAAGAGTAATTGAAAATAGCGTCGAATCCATAGTTTTTGGGCTTGCTGAGATGATAGTGACACTCCGGATTTTTAAAGGTACAAGTTCAGCCCTCTTTGGCATCGTGGGTGAGTAAAGGTGAAAAGGAGTATTTCCAAAATGACCGAGATAATGAATGTATGTGTGTACGTTCTAGCATAGCTCTCTATCAGTACTGATATAAGTATGACTTACTATCTGGAAAAAATTATTTTGGGGGTAAGAGACCCTTAGCCTCCTAGTGTAGGGGTGAAATGTACAAATAATCGAAAACAACTGATATTTGAGTTGAATGCATAGTTTTTGGGGTCGCTGAGATGAACTATGGCACTCTGGATGCCGTTTAAGACAAAGTTCAGTCCCAATCAGCAGAGGGATTGAGAACGAGTGAAGAAAAGAAAATGTCCAATGCGACCGAATTTACACACATAAGTGTATATGTTCTAGCATACCTCTCAACCAAGCTTGGTACCTATATGAATTACCTGGAAGAAATTATTAGAGGATACGTTTCAGCTAGCACCACTAGCGGCGATGTTGAATTATTAAAAAATACAGAAAGAGGGGTGAAATATTAAAATAATAAATGACAAATATTAATGTACAGTCCACAGTTTTCGGGGTCCCTGAGGTGAATAATGACACTCCGGATGTCTTTGAAGTCCATGTCCGGCAAGCATTAGCAAGAGGATGAGAAGGGGAGTGAAGGAAAATATCCAAACTTATGGAAATTATGCATTCATGTATGATTCTTCCAGCATAGCCCTCATACAGTGTTGGTACACATATCGACTTACTGCCTGAAATATATACTGTTGGAGGAAAAAACCCGTAGCACTCCTAGAGGAGGAGGTGAAATATAAAAATAAACAAAAACGTCTGATATCAAAGTTGAATACATTGTTTACGAGGTTGCTGAGTTGAACTGTGACATAGTGATGGGCAGCGCTCTCGAGAGTCTCGCGAGAATCTCGAGACCAATCCTCCTGTAGTGCAAGCTGTGCGACATACCAGTTATTACGACTGTAAACTTCAAATCAAAATCTCTTTATTTGCAAGTGAGGTGTCTACCTCGGTGGCAAATGGTACACTAAAATACATTATTGTCAAGCACTAAATATTAAATTAACAAGAGAAGAAAATTTTCCTATAATACAATATTATACAATTTACGCTAACAATGTTTTCTATTAAACACACAGCTCATCCTTAATAAATTTATATTGTTTACAAAATTCTACTTATAATATTGCCTGTACTACTTACAAATATAGTCAACTGATATACAGTATGTGGAATTAGTTCAAATTATACTATACAACTGGTATAAGATTAAAATTTACATTACATTTATTTACTTTTTCTTTTCTTTTAGCCATTCTGGATCCTAAGTAGCATAACGACCTGCTGCGTCTTAACCAGAGCCCCTTTTGCCACCACTTTTCAGAGTTCCTGAAGGGCCTTCACAGCAACCGTAGCGGTCCCAGGGCCCTCGAAGTCCCCACTGTACTTCACCCCTACAGGCAGTCCCCTACTTTGGCTGTCCAAACTCCTTAGACCAGGGGATGGAATTAATTTATTCACACACATTTTGTTTTTATTTACAATAACCTGCACTGGTCGAATGCCCTCTAACACTTCATTTATTTTCTCTGTTGCTGTTTATTCTCTTCTTGAATATCTGTACAGATTTTGGAAAAGGATCAAACACTACCCCTGGTAAACTGTTCCATTCCTTCACACCCTTCCCAATGAATGAAAATTTACTACAATCGCTTCTGCTAAAATTCCTTCTAATTTTATATTTTTGGTCAGTCCTGCCGATATAATTATTTTCCAACTGAAGCCTCTCACGGATATCTCCCCATGCTTCTTCTCTTGTATAGGCTCTATATAATCCTATAAGTCTAGTTTTCTCCCTTCTCTTACTTAAAGTTTCCCACCCAAGTTCCTTTAACATTTCTGATACACTACTCTTTCTCCTGAAATCCCCTGTTACAAATCTTGTTGCTTTCCTCTGCACACTATCTATTTCTTTTATTAGGTATTCTTGGTGAGGATCCCAAACACTGTTTGCATATTCCAATAATGGACGAACCATACTCAAGTAACTTTTTTCTTTTAATTCTTTGTTGCACCCTTTAAGTAGCCTCATTATGACATGTAATGATCTGTATGCTTTCCCAACAATGTCATCAATATGACCCTTCCAGTGCAAGTTACTTTCAAATCTCACACCTAAGTATTTGCACTTGCCATCTTTTGGGATAACTACCTCATCCAAAGTATATTCAAATTCAGTTTTAAAGCTCCTGTTTGTAAAAGTTGTAACAGTTGATTTGCCTCCATTAACCTTCATATTATTTTCTTCAACCCATTGTTGGATACTTTCAAGGTCCCATTGTAATTCTGAACAATCCTCAATGTTGTTTATTTCCCTATAAACAATTATGTCATCTTCATACAATCTTATTTTTGATGTTATATTGTTCCCTAAATCATTTGCGTATATTAAGAAAAGTAACGGACCGATTATACTACCCCGTGCAATTCCCTTCCAAACTTTCTCTTCCTGAGATACATTATTTCCTACTTTGACTTTCTGAACCCTTGAATTTAGAAATGTTTTTATCCAACGTGTAACCCTTACGTCCAATCCTATTCCCTCCAATTTCTTTAATAATATTCCATGTTTCACTCTATCAAAGGCTTTGGAAAGATCTATGGCTATGCAATCTAACTGACCTCCTGAATCCAATTGATCTGATATGTCCTGTTGAAATCCCACCAGTTGTGCCTCACAAGAAAATTTCTTTCTAAATCCATACTGGCTCCTCATGAACCAATGTTTATCATCACATATCCCTCTGATGTACTTCGATATTAAACTCTCCAGTATTTTACAAACTATACTGGTCAGGCTGATTGGTCTGTAGTTCTCTTGACTTGATAGTATGTCATTGGCAGTTATTGCGTGAAATAACGTTCTCATATGAAAACGTGTGAGCAAGTACATTACTTCCAAAGCCTGGAAAAGTACTGCATGTTCAACTATGAACCCCTTAATACCATTAACGAAATTGAAAACCAAATGTCAGTATCTTAAACTGTTCACGGCTCATTTGAAGTGGGCATCTTAGCTGAATTACCCTGCATAATTTGTGAATAACTGTAGACTGTACACCTACTTGGATAATATAGAGGCGTGCATTATTTGAACTTAAGACTGGGAAGATGTGCTTGCTACATATGAAAACCCCATTACACGAGTGGAATGTGTAATCTAAAATGACCGACTTTTGCTCCAATTCTTTCAGTAGGGGTGATGGGCAACGCTCTCGAGACTGATTCTCATGTGCTGTGAGCTGTGCGACGGGACGTCCCAGTAACTACGAGGATAGGCTTGATAGTTATCAGCAGTTCTCATATGGAAATGTGTGTGACAATAAATTTTGTCAAAAGCCTAGGAAAGCACTGCAAGTTGAACTATGAGCGCCTTAATGCCATTAACAAAAGTGAAGACAGAATGCCAGGATCTTAAACTGTTCAAGAGTTATTTCAGGTGGACTTCTTAGCTGAATAACCCATGTAATTTGTTAATAACTGTTATTAGGATGTACACCTACCTGGATGCCTCACAAAAGTTGTCGGCAGGGTAGCTTCTTGTGATTCAGACTGGGACGGAGGTGTTCTGTGACCATTCCCCTTCACTTATATTATGTGTTTTTTAAGTGTCGGATCATTCCAGAAGTACTTTACTTCTTTTGAATAAACAACACAGCAGGCTGTGCTATGTGGCATATCTTCAAAATAACCCACATCCACGACTTACGTTGCATTTCGAACATCGTCTTCAAGTTGTCGACATACAACTAGACACAATTACACATTGCACTGTCATATACCGAAGTACCTAATTATTGTTATTAACAAATACATCGCAAATGGGAAATATCCCGGTGGCAACGGTCACTTACAATAGTGTACTAATAACCAGCATACTGATGTGGGCAAGTTTTCCTTCGTAAACAGGACCATAAGTGATTGGAATAAATTACCTGCAGCAGTCTGATAGATTCTCTTCCGGTATCAAATCGTTTAAGATGATTAATGCTAGTGCAAAGTGAAAAGTAAAAGCTGTAAATGACGGACACTGAATTTGTGATTTTTTGCTGGATTTAGAATGTTAAACTAGTAGTATTTCTTCTAATATTTTCTCTACTTGGAATTGCTTGTTGTTGTAGTTGTTGGATAATTATAATTTAACTTTAACATTAGTTGTAGTCAGTGATTTAGTTGGAACGAAATATTTACAGGAACTCACCTTAGCAATTTACAAATGGACTCGTTTTGGGTGTCAAAATCAGCGGCCTCATGTTTCCGACAAGTTGTTTCATCACCTGAACGTCTCCCCTTTCGTAGCCATGACTTGAAATATGAATGCGGGTTAAATATATGCAGAGGAGGCCCAACGCTGCTTATGAAAATAAGTCTGTTTGATCTTCCATCCAGCAGCCTATTTCTCTTTTCGGTGAGAATCTCATTCACGGTACTGAAAGCTCCTTCAGTTTCTGTTGAAGAGATGGGAATGGTCTGCACAGTCTTGATTAGAGGCATCAGCTCCATTGGAATTTCCTTGGTCTCAACATACTTTCTAAAAGCATTAATGTACCTCGTCTTGTCTGACACGTGGAAAAAGCCACAAAGGTTGCCAACACTCTCATCACCATAGTAGATATCCAAAGTAGAAGTGGAGGACCAGTTATTTTTGTATAGTACCTTTGAATCACTGATACATTTTGTCATTCTCTCATGTCTCTGCTGACTAGAGCTGGAACCGAGATGAGATGACGTTGCTACATTTTCCATAAGGCTGTTGTTTAAATTGTTCATAAGACTTCTGAGAAACTGCTTTCTGTCAACTCAACAAGAGCATCAAACATAATTGCTATATTATCCAGGAATTCTACACATGTTAACATATTTTCTAGGCTTTGGAATTTTGCCCTTTCTTTGGAGTCTTTCTGGTGGTCTTTTTGGGCTCACTAAAATGTTTCACTAGTGCACTATAGTTTTCCCAGACAGCTTTTACAGTTCTCTGGCTCGATGCTACCCATCTTATTGTAAATATTTTGGATTCACGTGGATTCACACAATCATAACAAGTGGAAGAAGGTTGTTGAGCTCACTTTCCGCTCTCCGAATCCAATAGCAGTGTAGCCAACATTAGAGAACCAGAAAACCACCCAGGAGTGTAAAATCGACCGTATCTTATGAACATAAAACCGTAAGTTTCGATATTAATCTGCAAGAGTACACCCATGACGTTTCAGTGCTATGTATTATAAGATTTTCTTACTGAATGTAAAAATCTTACGTCATTGTAAAGCAGGAAAATATTTTCCGGAACGGCGTTCCGGTCTAACTAGACCACTGCTTGTAGTGTTAGCTAGTAGTAAGTTCAGCTTATAGTATTGTAAGCCATAGTGTTAAGTAATGGAAATACTTAAGTTATATGTGAATTTGTGTATAATGTCGCAGGATTTAGAAAGTTAAACTAGTAGCATTTCTTATCATATTTTCTTTCGTTGTTGTCGTTATAGTTGTAGGGTAAAGATGGTTTGACTTCACTTTATTGTCACTTGTAATGTTAAGCTAGTAGAAAATCCCACTGTCAGCAGCCCTGAAGATGGTTTTCCGTGGTTTCCCATTTTCACACCAGGCAAATGCTGGGGCTGTACCTTAATCAAGGCCACAGCCGCTTCCTTCCCACTCCTAGGCCTTTCCTGTCCCATCGTCGCCCTAAGACCTATCTGTGTTGGTGCGACAAAAAGTAAATAGCAAAAAAAAAGCTAGTAGAAAGCGCAACCTATAGTATTGTAAGCGGTAGTGTTAAGCACTGGAAATCCTGAATTTGTTTATGATGCTGGATTTAGAAAGTTAAATTAGTAGTACTTCTTGTAATATTTCCTTTCCATGGAATTGTTTGTTGTACTCTTGTTGTTGTTGTTGTTGTTGGGTAAATATGCTAACTTTACATATGGCGCGAATACTCTGTAACATTGTAAGGAATTATTTCGTCACCAAAATATCGGTAAACAAAAGCAGTGGCCATAATATATTGAATGTGGAGTCTGATAATGATGTACACCTACCTATCGAAACAATTGGAGCAAACTCCACCCACGTATAATGGTGGTTGCATATGCAGCAGGGCGCTTCTTGCCTCGTCTCGAGTTTGAATAATGCACGCCTCGAGTACTGTATCCAGGTAGGTGTACCCACAGTAGCCATCAGTTTCTGTACTTAGCCTATTCATTCATGTACTTACCACTGCATACAATGCCAGAATGCGTATCCTTTATAATTATGTTATACTCCGTCAAAATAGACCTCGCTAGAAATGAGAGAAACGGACGCCTTAGTTGCTTGTTGACACGTATTTACGGAACGGAGGAGGTGCGTGGTTTGCTATTTGCATACTTGGCGAAAACAACGCTCTCAAGACCTCTCGAAATTTCTCGAGAAGTAGTGTCTGCGCTAGTCTCGGGAAATCTCGAGATCTCGTCTCAGACTGCCCATCACTAGTCGACAGGATAGCTTCTTCTGATGTAGATTGGGCCGGAGGTGTTCTGTGACGATTCCTCTTCATTGATATTATGCGTTCGTAAGTGCCGGATCATCCCAGAAGTATTTCTGCTGACGTATTTTGCTTTTTTTTTTGAACAAACAACACAGCAGGCTGTGCTATGAGACATCTCTTCAAGATAACCGACATCGACGACTTACATTGCGTTTCGGACATCGTCTTCAAGTTGTCGCGTACAACTAGTACGATTTCACATTACACCATCATATATCAAAGTACCTAATTATGACGGAAATACTCTATAACAATGTAAGGAATTCTTTCCTTCGTCACCAAAATATCGGGAAACACAAGTAGTGGTCATGTTATTGAATGTGGGGTCCGATAACAATGTGCACCTATCCGTCGAAACAACTGGAGCAAACTGAAATATTTTAGATTACACATTCCACTCATGCTTAATGGTGGTTGCATATGCAGCAAGGCGCATCCTGCCTCGTCTCGAGTTCGAATAATGCATGCCTCTAGTATCCAGGTACGTGTACCTACAGTAGCCATCAGGTTCTGTATGTAAACCACTCACTCGTGTACCTACCAGTGCATACAATGCCAGAATGCGTATCTTTTATAATTACCGGTACGTTATACTGAGTCAAAATATATCCCGGTAGAAATGAACGCCCTAGTCGCTTGTTCACACGTATTTACGAAATGGAGAAGGCCCGTGGTTGGCTATTCACATACTCGGCACAAATAACATTCAGCTCCGACTACCTGTAGGCCTACGACGCTGTGCTCGCCGCACAATGCGGGGACAATGCTCTCGACATCTCTCGCGAGAAATAGTACCTACGCTGGTCTTGAGAAATCTCGACACCTAGTCTCAGACTGCCCATCACTACTGTGACACTCAGGATTCTGGTTAAGTCTTACTTCAGCCGCAATCAGAATGGAGGTTGAGAAGGGGTGAACATGAATGTAAAAATAACCAAGATTATGGATGTATGTGGGTATGTTTCAGAATAGCTCTCAAAGAAAGTGCGTACACATGACATACCATCTGAAAAATACTGTATACTATTGGGGGAAAATACTTCTAACACTATGAGGGAATTGGGGGGGGGGGGGTAAAATATAAAGTAAACGAAAACGACTGATATTAATGTCAAATTCATTTTTACCAGGTCGCTGAATTGAACTGTGACACTCTGGATGGTGGTTAAGTCCTACTTCTGCCACAGTCAGATTGGAAGTTGAGAACGGGTGAAAATGAATGAAAAAATGACTGAGATTATGGATGTATGTTCCAGAATAGCTCTCAACAAAACTTCAAATCAAAATCTCTTTATTTGCAAATGAGGTGTCTACCTCGGTGGCAAATGGTACACTAAAATACATTATTGTCAAGCACTAAATATTAAATTAACAAGAGAAGAAAATTTTTCCTATAATACAATATTATACAATTTACGCTAACAATGTTTTCTATTAAACACACAGCTCATCCTTAATAAATTTATATTGTTTACAAAATTCTACTTATAATATCTCCTGTACTACTTACAAATATAGTCAACTGATATACAGTATGTGGAATTACTTCAAATGATACTATACAACTGGTATAACATTAATACTTACATTGCATTTATTTATTTCTTCTTCTTCCTTCGTTATGCCCATTCATAGAGCGCGTTTGAACTTGATAGTTGGTTTGATGGTTTGTGCCTTCTTATCCTCCCAAAATCTCTTCATGAATGCACTGTGTTGCATCTTGTGTTCTGTCGACCACTTCCTACCAGTTGTCTTTTTTGGTTTCTCCCTAAATTTATGATTAGCTACTTTGGTTCTAAAAGCTCCACGATTTTCCATGATGTCGTCTGTAATATTTATTTCTTGGAGGTCCGCCATTTATTTATTTACTATATATTTTTTTTTTTTTTTTTTTTACCCGTTTTGGATCCTAAGTAGCATAACGACCTGCTGCGTCTTAACCAGAGCCCCTTTTGCCACCACTTTTCAGAGTTCCTGAAGGGCCTTCACAGCTACCGTAGCGGTCCCAGGGCCCTCGAAGTCCCCACTGTACTTCACCCCTACAGGCAGTCCCCTACTTTGGCTGTCCAAACTCCTTAGACCAGGGGATGGAATTAATTTATTCACACACATTTTTTTAAATTTACAATAACCTGCACTGGTCGAATGCCCTCTAACACTTCATTTATTTTCTCTGTTGCTGTTTATTCTCTTCTTGAATATCTGTACAGATTTTGAAAAAGGATCAAACACTACCCCTGGTAAACTGTTCCACTCCTTCACACCCTTCCCAATGAATGAAAATTTACCCCAATCGCTTCTGCTAAAATTCCTTCTAATTTTATATTTGTGGTCAGTCCTGCCGATATAATTATTTTCCAACTGAAGCCTCTCACGGATATCTCCCCATGCTTCTTCTCCTGTATAGGCTCTATATAACCCTGTAAGTCTAGTTTTCTCCCTTCTCTTACTTAAAGTTTCCCACCCAAGTTCCTTTAACATTTTTGATACACTACTCTTTCTCCTGAAATCCCCTGTTACAAATCTTGCTGCTTTCCTCTGCACACTAACTATTTCTTTTATTAGGTATTCTTGGTGAGGATCCCAAACACTGTTTGCATATTCCAATAATGGACGAACCATACTCAAGTAACTTTTTTCTTTTAATTCTTTGTTGCATCCTCTAAGTAGCCTCATTATGACATGTAATGATCTGTATGCTTTCCCAACAATGTCATCAATATGACCCTTCCAGTGCAAATTGCTTTCAACTTGGTACACATATGACCATCAGGGGGGGAAAAGAACCTGTGAAGATGGAACATCCCAAGCCCCGCGAAGGTTGGAGAATGGGAGGGACTGACATGCAAAAATAATGGAAAATAACTTATATTAATGTCGCCCAAATCCTTGGCTGAATGGACAGCCTAGCGGCCTTCGGTTCGGTGGGTCCTGGGTTTGATGCCCGGTCGGGTAGGGGATTTTAATCACTTCTGATTAATTCTTCTGGTTCAGGGACTGGGTGTTTATGTTTTTCCCAACACTTCTTCATATTCAGACAACGTACTATACTACCAACTACAACAGGAACATGCAATACTGATTAATGATTATGATCCTCCATATAGGATTGGTGTCAGAGAAGGCATCCGGTTGTAAAACACAGCCAAAGCCACACCTACGACACAGTTCGTTCCCTCAAACCCACATGGTGGGAAAAGTGGTAGAAGAACCTATATGGATGTCGAATCCATTGTTTATGTGTCACTGAGACGAACTGCTATGCTCTGGATACTGTTAAAAACCATACTCAGCCTCCATTCAGACTGGATGCTGAGATGGGCTTAAAAGTACACTGACTGACAGAGCAAATGCAACACCAAGAAGGAGTGGTTCGAAAGGGATGAAAGTTGGGGAAAAAACAGAGACGGCACGGACGAATAATTGATGTTTATTTCAAACCGATATGCAGGTTACACAATGCGCACGGCATCGTCTCAGTAGGATGTAGGACCACCGCGAGCGGCGATGCACGCAGAAACACGTTGAGGTACAGAGTCAATAAGAGTGCGGATGGTGTCCTGAGGGACGGTTCTCCATTCTCTGTCAACCATTTGCCACAGTTGGTCGTCCGTACGAGGCTGGGGCAGAGTTTGCAAACGGCGTCCAATGAGATCCCACACGTGTTCAATTGGTGAGAGATCTGGAGAGTACGCTGGCCATGGAAGCATCTGTACACTTCGTAGAGCCTGTTGGGAGATGCGAGCAGTGTGTGGGCGGGCATTATCCTGCTGAAACAGAGCATTGGGCAGCCCCTGAAGGTACGGGAGTGCCACCGGCCGCAGCACATGCTGCACGTAGCGGTGGGCATTTAACGTGCCTTGAATACGCACTAGAGGTGACGTGGAATCATACGCAATAGCGCCCCAAACCATGATGCCGCGTTGTCTAGCGGTAGGGCGCTCCACAGTTACTGCCGGATTTGACCTTTCTCCACGCCGACGCCACACTCGTCTGCGGTGACTATCACTGACAGAACAGAAGCGTGACTCATCGGAGAACACGACATTCCGCCATTCCCTCCTCCAAGTCGCTCTAGCCCGGCACCATGCCAGGCGTGCACGTCTATGCTGTGGAGTCAATGGTAGTCTTCTGAGCGGACGCCGGGAGTGCAGGCCTCCTTCAACCAATCGACGGGAAATAGTTCTGGTCGATATTGGAACAGCCAGGGTGTCTTGCACATGCTGAAGTATGGCGGTTGCCGTGACGTGTGGGGCTGCCACCGCTTGGCGGCGGATGCGCCGATCCTCGCGTGCTGACGTCACTCGGGCTGCGCCTGGACCCCTCGCACGTGCCACGTGTCCCTGCGCCAACCATCTTCGCCACAGGCGCTGCACCGTGGACACATCCCTATGGGTATCGGCTGCGATTTGACGAAGCGACCAACCTGCCCTTCTCAGCGCGATCACCATACCCCTTGTAAAGTCGTCTGTCTGCTGGAAATGCCTCCGTTGACGGCGGCCTGGCATTCTTAGCTATACACGTGTCCTGTGGCACACGACAACACGTTCTACAATGACTGTCGGCTGAGAAATCACGGTACGAAGTGGGCCATTCGCCAACGCCGTGTCCCATTTATCGTTCGCTACGTGCGCAGCACAGCGGCGCATTTCACATCATGAGCATACCTCAGTGACGTCAGTCTACCCTGCAATTGGCGTAAAGTTCTGACCACTCCTTCTTGGTGTTGCATTTGCTCTGTCAGTCAGTGTAAATAGTCTAAAATAACCGAGATTAATGTTGAATCCACAGCTTTTGGGGTTGCAAGGATGACAGGTGGCAGTCCCAATGACAGTTGAAATCGTGTACATCGTATCTACAGTGCGATGGGTAAATACATATAGTTATCACTTACTATATTTTTGACAGGGTCAAATACTTTCCAGACAATTCGGGCTTCCATAACGATGAACTTTTACTCGAAAATAAAATAATCTAAAACTCGAAATCAAACACATTTCAATAACTCAAAAACTACATAGTACATCATAAAACATCAATCAACATTTCAAAAAGGAATTCTATAAAAATTCACTCCACACATAACTGGTAATAAAAATCTTAATGGTAAACATTCAAAAAATATCTGGGCAACGCCAGATACCGTACTACAGCTAGTATGTTATGAAATATCTTAGTAGATTAGATATGAAACATACTGTAAATGTAATTTCTTGATAATATGAACATTAAAAATATTATATAATAGCATTTATTTCCTACCTCTGGTTACAAAAATGGTAAAAATTCATACGGTAATAAAACAATGTTATTTGCTATAACTATACATATATTTATTATCTGAGTCAAAATATTAAGCTGTTTTAAGTTTCTTATTTTTCTGTCAACATTACATCATTCTCCAGCATTCTCACTTTTTACAAAATAATTCAGCATAATTTATAACCACAGTTACTAATACAAGTCTTACAGCAACTTTACACAAATACAAACAAAATTCTTCAAAATTTATCAACATTCTAGCATTGCAGTATTTCAGATAACTGGTAAATATCTGTGAAGTTAATTCTTCATAAGTCCCAGCTGATTCATGCAAGCTAAATTTTGCTTTTAAAATGATGAACTATGATGAACTATGCTCTGCATTACAAACCATACAATACAAATTACAATTACATACAGTTCTGAGGGTAGCTTGTAATGCTTCAATTAAAATGAACTCAGGTGGTATTCCAAGATCCAGTTTTATTAATTTGCAGCAATGAAACGTGCATTTCACAATTTTGTCTTACTTCATTTATGACCATAATGTATATCCTGCAATATAATTTAAAATTGGGAGTGCTGCTTTAAGTATAAAATACATTCAAAACTTAGCTAAATAGTGTAATTTCTACTGGGGTCTGTGGTTAAACACAGCACGACAGTAGTGTTGTGAATGAAACATTTCTATTTTTGCCCGAATAAATATAGATGAGTAATCTTGAACATTGCTGAAAAAGTTATTCTTGCACTCAGATAACAAAATTTACCTACAACATAAAATAAGATAAACATATTTATTTTTCAAATAAATTACACTTATCAACATCACTTCCTTCGAGAAAAAAATATGCTTCGAACATAATCAAAACAATGTTCAAACATACAAATATATGATCTTTAGGCAGCAGATGTAAACACGTTGACTAGATTTTACACCTTATTGCAGCCTAAGCCAAAGATCAAGATGGTCAATCTCGCAGCAAGTCCTTTCTTGTTGGCCTCACACTGGACCAACATTTTGCTGTACAATCATCATTGCCAGAAACTGTCAAAGAAGCTGAGTACAAAAGTAAACCTGCTATATAAAAAAGCGGAAAGCAAACGGGGAGCAGATTCTAACACTCTTTGCACTGTCTCACTTGCTCTTGCATTTCCAGCTGATGAGTAGTAACGTGTTTGTGTATAGAAAAACAGCATGCTCTCAACCACTCAAAGTACAGCTAAGTGAAGCAAAAAGAATTGCTACTGGCACAATAAGATCCACAAGAAGTGTTTGGATGACATTCACCCTGAAGTTCAAATTATCTATTCTAGTTCAGGGTGAATTTCTCCTGCAAATGGTAATTCCATTTAAAATTGGAACATTTATAAACATTCTGAATAACTAGATGTACTAGGTCATTTCTTTCTCTCTGAAAGATAACCATGAAGCAGCTAATCTTTCAGACCGACTCCACCCTTGCGATCATTAAAGTCGGCAACCTAAAAAGACTTCTTTTTCCTGACAATGCTTTGTTTTCTTTGTGACTGTTTCTGCCCCATGGAATGTAGAAATCATTGTGACAGTTTCCTTATAATGCCACTTTAGGACACATAACATGATCGGAATGCCGAGCTATTACTTCCTCCTCCTTTAGTTTTGTGTTGATCACATCTTTCGGGATGTCCTTTCTGCTGAGGTGCAAAGTTCCTACACAGTCAGTTTTCAATGATTTCAATTTATGAGCCAACACAGGTGAATTATAAAAATTATCCTTGCACAACATGTATCCCTTGTTGACAAGTGGCTCCACAAGTGATAAAACAATAGCATAAGTATTTGTTGTGTCTGTTGATATGCGTGTTGTTTCAGATAGAGTATCTTTGCCTGTATACATTATAAATTACCAAAGCCTGAACTTGACTCACATAATTCGTACAATTTTATGCCAAATTTTGCCGATTTTAGAGGTATATATTGCTTGAAAACAAACTACCCTGCTATACGATTAGCAACTCGTCAACTGCAATGTTCTGTTCTGGTAAGTACAAAGTCTGGAATTTATTTTCTAGGTAGGACATAACTGGATAAATTTTGAAAAGTTTGGAGAGTCCCTGATATGTATCAACTGCCTCATTATTGGTGAAATGCATAAAATTACTAACTGATCCAAATCCAGCCAATGAAATAACAGACCCAAAAATTGGTGTGGACAGAATAAGAGTTTTTAGAAAAATAGCTTTGTAGTATAGGCTTTTGTTTATACCCAATAGCATGTAAAGAGCAATCACAACATATATCTCATCCTTTGTGACTCGCTTCCAATCCCCCATTCTGGAACGAAGTGGTAATAAGCCCCTAGATCAGATTATTTGCTCAGCATATAAATTTTTCACGAACTATTAGTTCCACTAACTCGTCTGTAAAGAACATCTTAAAAACCTTTACACCATCACATTCTCCAACTGCTCCATTCTGAGGTCCTGGATTCTTCCCTATAAACTGTTCCCATCGAAATGTATTAGCCGTGACATGCACATTGCCATTCTGCGCACTATCACTTGTATCTGATTCCGAACCAAGGACTTTGCATACAGCAATGTCATCCACATCACTCAAATCACCATCTGAATCTAACAAACTTTCACCAGAACCACTCAACTGTTCTAAAACATCCTCTATTTCAATGCTCGATATTTCGCACTTGCTTGTAGAAGCCATCTCCACTCACGACCAAAGGAATTCAAGACAGCGCATGATAAGGAAAAAGGATGGGAGCATGTGATAAGGAAAAAGGATGGGAAAGAACAGCCTCAAGAGAGCCCTGAATAGATAAAATTTATGGTTATGTTGACAGTCCGGTTCTTTCCCCAACAGGAAATGAAGGTATAATTCAAGAACTGTGCATAGTAACCACCAGATAGCAGGGAAGGACATTGCTTGCTTCTGGTGGCAGAGATAAACATCCCTTTAAATATCACTCAAATTTCAGTGACAAAACACTATCGAAATAGGGAACAAGGTATATCAGTTGAAAGCTCGAACCTTTCGCTTCAAGGAGAAATGAGTTAAAACACAAACAGCTTCGATCGTAACCGCTGGATTGCAGTACAATACACGCAATAATGTATTGAACAGGTGGATTTTAATAAAACTTTGTTATTGCATACATGCATGTACCATGCGAGAAGTGCTTATCACTCCAAGCTAACAGGTTAAGGTGCAAATTTTACCTTATCATTGTACATGCTATGCAATAATAATAATTATTATTATTTGCTCTAGTTTTTTCTCCATTGCAGAATTAAGTTCAAACTATTTTCTAATACTTGTGGGAAAATTACTCTATTACAATTGGTACGTATTATTCCCTTGGGTTTCATTGTTTGCAATACAAATAAGTGCATTATGATATAAATATATTATTGCTTATTCTTCTTTTCACTGTCATGAATGTCAAGTTTAGGTTATGTCACTCTCCAATTTATTTATTTTTTTGCAAGACTGTCACAAGTGTAAATGTTTGTGGATGAATGGCTCTTCAAAATAAATCATTTTATTATATAATCAACATCATTATTTTCTTTTTCGAAAGTATCAATTGCATAATTTGAAACTTGTACTGGAATGAAGAATTATACTATACATTCCCCTTCATTAAACTGATCTCCTCCAAAGTAATGATTTTTGGTTAACGATACATCAAACTTATTTTCCACTCCATCCACAAATTCCACACCTGGGTTTAGTTTTATGAACTCGTCCAATATGATTTGAGCAGTAATTGAAAATCTTCAGACAGTGTGAGCAGTATAAGGCCAATTACAGAAAACATCACATCTGTCATTAGACTATTCCGCGAATAAATCCCCTCTTGCATTTACTACAAAGGAATGCATTTTCTCGGGTATATACTCAAATGTGTTACACTATATTGTACCGGAGTTCTGTTCGGGGCAAAGAAAGACTTTCAACAACTACGATTGAGAGATGTCTTTATCTATATGAGGAATAATGTGTTTCATCATGCTATACCCTCCCACATTACGGACATTCATATAAGTTTGAGGAGTTACGAGTTCCTGAGCATTCAACCAGACCTCATCAGCAGGACAAAACCTACTTAAATCCCAGACATGGAACTGTTCCTATCGTATGTGTATACGTTCATGAATTTCCAATGTCCTTGGTTGAAAAAACGTCTTTGAACAATATTTACAACGATGTTTCCTTTTCGTGTGTGTTAATAAATGTGTCTTTAGCGTATAGTGCTGATTGTAGGCTTTATCACACATTGGACAAGGGTAAGGTTTCTCAACACCATGGCCCTTTAAATGTTTGATATATTTATTATTTGTGGTGAATACTTTCTCACAACGACTGCATGGAACAACCCTTCTTTCAAAATGGAAAGCCATGTGCTTCAAGAGACGCGTAAAAGAACAAAAACACTCTTTACATATTTTACAACCATACAACTTTTGCCTGTTTGCCACATGCTGCGTGAAACCCGAGGAGTCTTTATATCTTTTGCCACAATGAATACACCTCTGATCTTGTATGGAAGAACATCTTCCTTCTTCCATACCAAATGATGAAACTGAAGAGTCACTGAAAAAAGAAATAAATGTGTAACTTCAGATTATGTTGGATTTAAAAATCTAATATTTGGGGAAACTCTCTCGGCTTACTTTTTGTCAAAACTCAATTGTTGCACAAAATACGTGTATAGAAATGGAGTACAATGGGTTGCGACACAGCCGGAAGTTTCTCTTAGCAAGAATGCATGGAGAAAACTGAGGAAATTCAAATAAATATAGTAGTTAATACAATGCATATAATTGCAGTATAATAATATTAATTTGTCCCAGTTGATGTACATATTTATTATAATAAAGTAAAGAAATACTGCAGTTAAATACCATAATGTTACTTCTAAAACCAAGTAACTGTGTGAATATTACATCTCCACTCGGTGGTGTGTGAGCAACAATAGATCGTTGGCAGCATCCTGGATATTCAACCCACAATTCTGTTCCAAACTGGACGACGCGACAGGAGACGATGGAATCATGGCATTCTTTGATGATGTTGTAAGTGCAAGTGAGATCTAAACATTACAAGAAGACTTATAGCTGGTATCACAGAATGTCACAGAGGTCTGCTGGATTAGTGATAATCCTTGACCTACTACAACATAAAACATGCTACTCTTGTGGTACAACCAATGGATGAGCATAAACAGCTGTCCTGGTGGTATGAGCCACTCACTCATCAGGCCAAGGTGTGGTAACCATATTTCTTGGCTGGGTAGATGAAGCCGTCTGTTTTCGACAGAGTCAGTAGTTTGCTGTAAATCAGCAACTGTTTGCATGTGACACAGAGCTGGTACACTTTCAACATGTCTAAGTCTTCTAAGAAGAGTAAACAACAAACCTCATCGTGCTTGTTTGCTCACCTTCTTTAGATCCCTGTCAGACCACAAGCGGTCACATTGCACTCAAGGCCAATCTTGGTCTTCGTAAACAAGTTTTAAGCAAATATTATTTGTTTCCCATCTTGTTTCCTGATTATGCATGAAACGAGTAAATCACCAGATGTGTTGAAATGCATGTACTGGTAACTAGAACGCATACTGAAGTGTACATCAATTTGTGAAGCAATGTCAGTTATGGCACTGGCACCAGGGCGGGAGGGATCTTCACATTTAAATTATTCCTCTTCCTCTTCAACACTGATTTGCAGTACATTTCTGCAATCGCCATGAGCTACTCTTTCTTCTGAAGGCCATTCCATAAAATTCCACAGGTATAAAATTATGAAATATTTTCATATTACTGGTACCAATTTTAAAAAAGATTATTTCAGCCATTATTGCTTAACAATATTATAACTCCTTAAATGTGTACTATAGAGTTCATTTCATTCTGAGAGACTTGTATATCATTTACATTGGTTAATCCTCGGGAAGTATGTCAATTCGTAGGTGGTACCTTGAATATTTCCGAGAAGTGTTCTTATAGGAGAGTCATCTCGGAAACTGTAAAAGACCAGGCTGAGTGGTTCACACTGTTGAGGTGCTGGCCTTGGCAATTTCAATCCTGGCTCAGTTCGGAGATATTTGTAGGTGCTCAAATACGTCAGCCTCATGTCGGTAGATTTACTGCCATGTAAAAGAACTCATAAGGGAGAAAATTCAGTTACCTCAGCATGTCTGAACTGCCAAAACGTAGTCTCTGGGAACCCGGTCTTCTAGGGCAGCTATCCCTTGTAGACACACACACACTCTCTCTCTCTATATATATATATATATATATAAAAGGTAATCAAGAATTTCAAAATTTTGTGAAAGAATGTGTAGGAACAAAAGGTGACAGTGACTCTTTAACAATATTAGGATGGGCATATTTGAAGATTGATATCTTATCCTAGGTTATCCTTATCCTGCACTAGTGTAGAAACTTTTATTAACATGTACATGGATGAAAAAAGTAACCATGTAATTCATGTTCATGATTAACTATTTACAAACATACAGAAGATTTTAGTCTCAATAACAGTTTTGTAGTAAATTTGAGCATTTTTTTTCTAATTTGTATTTCAAAATATTATTTTACAAAAATTTAACAGAAGCTGATCCAGACTTATGCCCCTCTTGTGTGCACATACCTTCGACTACCTCCGGTGCCTCTCCTCAGGTTTCTATCATGATGTTTGTATGTACTTCCCTACATCAATTTCACCAATCTTTCCAAGGTCAAAATTACACCCAAAATTGCTGTATTTTCACTAAATATTCAGCAAAATGAACTCATTTTAGGCACCAAAATCAGCCAAAAATAATCAACATAAAATCACATACCTACCCATACATTATGTAACATTATCTAAAATATCTGTAAAATCAGAATAAAACAAGTGAAGAACCGAAATTTTTGTGACTAATAATGAAAGTGTTTAACAATTAGCCTACAAATGTTTAAACCAATATAACATTCAGGTTTTTCAGTCTGTTGATAACACTAATTAAAAATACATAAAACGCTATAATATACCTATAAGTGTGTGTGTAATTTTTTTCTACCAATTAAAAACACATATAACACTATAACATACCTGTAGTAGTTTGTACTTTTTTTACAGGTATGTTACAGTGTTATTTATGCTTTTAATTACAGTTTTCAACAGACGGAAAAACCTGAAAGTTACATTAACTAATTTGACACTAATATCTAAATAAAAAGAACAAAAATTAAATTAAACCCTGCAGCTTAACAATATAACAAGAAGAAGAAGAAGAAGAAGAAGAAGTCACTGGCCTTTAACATTACTATTATAATATCTGTACTACTTACTGAGAGTCCGTAGTTTCAGTGATAGCTCCAACTGAATTTTCTTCCCCCCTATCAAGTTCATCTTCAATATCCTGTTGAAATAATACAATAAACAATTATTTCAATCATACAAGAGCACAAAATTTATTATTAATACATTTCATAGATTAATTTTCAATGAGGCTAACAATGGGTGGTTTGCTACCATAAGCCTCCTAACTGAGACTGCCACTGGTTCTGTTGTGTTTCAAGTTAAACTAAGGCTGACAGTGGATAAGATGTTTGAGACAATGATCCTGCAGGTGATTTTATTATTGCTTCCAATTACGCATGTTCCTCCACTTCATTTCATTCTTTCTCTTCAGCCTTGTTTGATAGACTACTGCTTTCTGTAGCAATAATAGTATTACATATCCAGGCCAGATGTAAACTGCTCTATTCAATGATATATCATGAGTCTGAATTTATATTCAGAAGTTGATATCGAGCAAGAAATTTTCTCATTATTGACCAATGCAAACCCTTGTCTCTAAGAGTCAAGGAGCAACTGCTGTGTAACCATCAGTGAGAACTTTCTAATGGTATCCTACATAAGGAGTCTGAAGTGATATTTAGTAGCTTAAATTGCTGATTAAGAAATAAATTTTCACTGTTAATATTTTGGGCCCCTATGTTAACCTGTTGAGCTCAGTTTCCATTCCTTGTCGGGTCAGGGATTTTTATGTGGACTCAGGACAGGTTCGAGGTCCATTCAGACTGTGTTTAGAACTGAAGAGCGATCTGATGGTGAGATGACGCCCCTGGCCTAGAAATCCAAAAATACAGGCCGACAGGATTTCCTGTGCCAATCACATGACACCTTGTAATATGCACAGGGAGTCAGGCTGAGCAACGGTTGCTTGGTAGGCTATGGCCGTTCAGAGCTCCTGTGCCATGGAGTCTGGTTTGGTATTTTACCCTGTTATCCTTTCAGGATCTAGTCAATTATTATCTGGATTTAAAGAGTCAAATATTCCACTCTCAGACATCTTAACCCTCTTTGTACGTTTAATGGTTTTGGAGTTATTGATTGCCTACCAAATCATTTACCTCAAAACTGTTGCTTATTTAAAACCCTTTCAATCCTGGTTATTTAATAAAGGCACACTGAGTGTCATATTTTCACTAATGGCCCACTAAAGGCTAGGTGTGGCCTTACTACCATGGCCTTACTTAAAGAACAGCCCAACTATTTGTCTCGTGTGAAATAGAAAACCACAGAAAACTATCTTCAGGGTTGCCAATAGTGGAATTTGAAGCCATCATCTCCCGAACACAAGCTTACAGCTATGTGGCCTACATTGCATAGCCAGCTTGTTCAATGAGAAAAAATAAAAAGACACTGAATAAGCATACCGTGGCAAGGGACATGCTGTTCCAATGATAAATAATAATGTTATTGGTTTTACATCCCATTAACCACTTTTACATTTTTTGGAGATGTCAAAGTGCTGGAATTTTGTCCTGCAGGAGTCCTTTTACGTGCCAGGAAATCTACCAATACAAGACTGATGTATTTGAGCAACTTCAAATACCACCGGACTGAACCAGGATCAAACCTGCCAAGTTGGGGTCAGAAGGCCATTGCCTCAACGTCTGATCCATTCCCCCTGTCCATGCTGTTCCAACAATTACAAGAAAAGACTCTTATTGTTTCCTGAGGTGAACTCCACCAGCTGGGAAGGTTAGAGCTGCCGGTGTGCGGAAGCTATTGGGAAGAAGTATTATGGAGGTAGCAGTTAAAGATACGATTATCAAAATGAATGGCACCTTCCATCTTGAGGAAAATTGATCCCAGATGACAGTCATACAGATCCTAGCAAATGAAAATACTCTTTATGTTTTCCTATAAGGTCATAACTGTGCCAGAAACAAACAATAATAATAATATAGCTTTGACTCCTGATAATGATTTATTTTAGTTTAAAAACAGATTCCTCCACCAGGTAGAAGTATAAATGATCACCAGTGAAATTATTTGTACTATAGTTTGAGATATGGTCACCAGTGTGACATCAGATCTGTTTATTTTCCCCTAACAACATAAAATGTTGAGAGCACTAATAATATTCATGCTCGGTGTGTAGCCCAGGATTCCCTAAAAATATTGCAATACTCTAATCTCCCGAGTAGCACCTGCCCGAATCCTTTGTCCCACAACCTATTTCCCAAAAACCAATCTTTCCAGAGTTCAAATTCCGAAACCTATCTGATGAATGTGAGAAATACCAAACACATTTTGTTTGAAAGTTATTGTCATTTCTAAAGAGTCAGATGGAGTAAACTACATGAAATTACTGTAGCCATTACTTGTAAATGAACAAGTACATAATTTGTTTCCATGTATTCTATTGGTTATGTTTCAAATTGGGAGATTATCACATTTAAGATGTATTAGATCTTATCCCATGCTCCTTGCCATTACCTCTGCACTATACTCCAGGTTTTTGGGGATAAAATTACATCTGGGAAACAGGTTTGAGAAAATATTTTTGGAAAAGTGGTAAAAGTATCCTCTGAAAAATGGTTTTGGGAGACTGAATTTGGAAAAATGGTCAGGGAAGGTAGGTTAGCACTAGGAACCAGAATCTGAACGACAGTTACACGCTCACTTGATACAAGACAAAAAGCATGTCATTTTAACATCCCACTTGGCTCTTGGCTGAGAGTCCCATGTACAAGAAGGAGATATAAAGGGAATGGTCGAGAAGCTGAGACAATTACTGGAGTACAGCTATGCAAACCTACAAGAGATCCTTGTCGACAATATGCTGGTAGGCCAACTGTCTTGACACTATTTGCACAATTCGGAAATGGCTGACACTCACTTTCAAGATAATTTGATAAGATATTTTTTTTTTTTTTTTTTTTTTTTTTTTTTTTGCTTTACGTCACACCAACACAGATAGGTCTTATGGCGACGATGGTACAGGAAAGGGGGCAAGGCCTAGGAATTGGAAGGAAGCGGCCGTGGCCTTAATTAAGGTACAGCCCTAGCATTTGCCTGGTGTGAAAATGGGAAAGCATGGAAAACCATCTTCAGGGCTGCAGACAGTGGGATTCGAACCCACTATCTCTCGGATGCGAGCTCACAGCTGCGCGTCCCTAACTGCACGGCCAACTCACCCGGTATGAGATAATACATGAATATGTTCAACACATAGATATGCAAGACTCTAAATTTCAATAAAGACTTGTGGAAAAGAGAGGGGAGCGAGCAAGCTGATGCGCAACTTGATCGAACAGCATGAGGCTGAAGCACACCACATGCAGCTTCTGAAGGAAGGAATTTTGACACTTCTGATCATGGTTGAAGCGTCATAATAAGACGCAGACAGGCACGTACAGTTGCAGTTGATTTTTTTTTTTTTTTTTTTTTTTTTTTTGCTAGTTGTTTTACGTTGCACCGGCACAGATAGGTCTTACGGCGATGATGGGACAGGAAAGGGCTAGGAGTGGGAAGGAAGCGGCCGTGGCCTTAATTAAGGTACAGCCCCAGCATTTGCCTGGTTTGAAAATGGGAAACCATGGAAAACCATCTTCAGGGCTGCCGATAGTGGGATTCGAACCTTCTATCTTCCGGATGCAAGCTCACAGCCGCATGCCTCTACGCGCATGGCCAACTCGCCCGGTTGGCTGATATTTTACAGCAGCAGCTGGGTATCGTAAATTTCAAATGTAAGTTATGGCTGAAAGAGAGAGAGGGGGACCGTAAATGCCATTCACAAATGCACAAGGAGAATCTGGATGAAAACAATCATTCAGAAGTGCAGAGTAGGTCCAATAAGATTTCGTAGTGCGGTAATCGCAAGTTAGTAGGTCTACGAACAAATAACAGAACGACTGGCGGCTAAAACTAGACTGTAATTAGTATTGTTTGGATTTTTTACAACTGTGATAATTGCCCTTTGCTTCATACACTAGAACGAAAGGTACAATATACTGCTCTTCTATTGCTTCCTGAGAACACTTAGGGATTTCTATAAGAAAAGTCATCTAACCCCTCTTCCACAAGAACAGGTAGTCAAGACAGACGCCACGTCCTCAGATCTAGGCCAAATCTTCAACGAATTTCTCAGAATATATTATTGACAAAAATATAAAACAAGGGTTACAACTCAAATGAAAATTATTTCTAATCCCCAATGAATCGGTTGATTTCTGTTATCTACCAACAATAATAATGAACAAGTGTAAATCATGTCTAAATCTCATGTGATAATGTTGTTTAATGAAAAATTTCAATTCTCTGAAAGTAGAGAAAAATAAGGCTGTGATTCAAGTGCAGCAAAATGCAAATTTAAGACAAACTGAAATATAAAAATAAAATAACTGACTGTCTCCAAGGGAATTGTCAAATAAAAAAGGTTCTGTGAGTTTTGTTCACCAGTACAAGAGAAAAACATTCATATATCCAATTGGCTGCTCCATAGTGAAGCACTTGCAGTAGTCAAGTCTCTTGGAAATAATTAATCAGTTCAAAGCATCTACAGGATGGCTGAAGAATTTCATGATTAGACACATTATAGTGTGGAGTAATGTTTGTGTAGATTCTGCAGATGTTAATGAAAGTGTATTGGATGAGTTTAATGATTTAATATCATATTAATCATCATCATGATAATATTTAAACATTTCCAAACCTGATGAGTCAGGACTTGGTTTACCCGGAACAATAAAACCATTCATGATTAAAGGAGAAAAGGGCGCTGTTTGAGTTATCAGTCCATAGACTGGTTTGATGCTACTCTCCGTGCCACCCTATCGTGTCCTAACATTTTCATTTCTACGTAACTGCTACATCTTAGATATGCTCTCAACTGCTTGCCATATTCATACCTCCGTGTACCTCTACCATTCTTACCACCCACAGTTCACTCAAAAATCAACTCCACAAGTCCTGGGTGTCATAAGATGTGTCCTATCATTCTATCTCTTCTTCTCGTTAAATTTAGCCAAATCAATCTCCTCTCACCAATTAGAGTCAGTATCTTTTCATTTGTGATTCAATCTATCCATCTCACCTTCGAACATTTTTCTGTAACACCACATTTCAAAACTTTTTATTCTCTTCCTTTCTGAGCTAGTTATCGCCCATGCTTCACTTCCATACAATGCCAAGCCCCAGATGAAAGTCTTCAAAAACATCTTTCTAATCCCTATATCAATGTTCAAAATGAGCAAATTTATTTTCTTACAAAGGGCCTTCTTTGCTTGTGCTAATCTGCATTTTATGTCCTCCTTACTTCTTCCATCATTAGTTATTTTACTACCCAAGTAACAATATTCCTCTACATCCTTTTAAGACTTCATTTCCTAATCTAATATTACCTGCATCACCTGACTTCGTACGACTGCACTCCATTACCTTTGTTTTGGATTTATTTATTTTCATCTTGTACTCCTTACTCTTGTTCATATCATTCAACAATTTCTCCAGATTTTCTGCAGTCTCAGACGAAATAACAATATATCATCAGCAAATCTCAGGGTTTTAATTTCCTCTCCTTGTATTGTGATTCCCTTCCCAAATTCTTCTTTGATTTCCTTTACTGCCTGTTCTATATAAACACTGAACAGCAGGGGGGATGGGGCAAAATGCAACCTTGCCCCACTCCTTTCTGGATTGCTGCTTCTTTTTCAAAGCCCTTGATTCTTATCACCGCAGACTGATTTTTATACATACATACATTATCATTATAGACTGTTATGCCTTTCAGCGTTCAGTCTGCAAGCCTCTGAGAATTTACTAATCGTCGCTACAATCCTCGATTTGCAACTAGTGTTGTGGCCTCATTTAGTTCTATACCTCTTATCTTTAAATCGTTAGAAACCGAGTCTAACCATCGTCGTCTTGGTCTCCCTCTACTTCTCTTACCCTCCATAACAGATTCCATTATTCTCCTAGGTAACCTATCCTCCTCCATTCGCCTCACATGACCCCACCACCGAAGCCGGTTTATGCGTACAGCTTCATCCATCGAGTTCATTCCTAAATTAGCCTTTATCTCCTCATTCCGAGTACCATCCTGCCATTGCTCCCACCTGTTTGTACCATCAATCATTCTTGCTACTTTCATGTCTGTTACTTCTAACTTATGAATAAGATATCCTGAGTCCACCCAGCTTTCGCTCCCGTAAAGCAAAGTTGGTCTGAAAACAGACCGATGTAAAGATAGTTTCGTCTGGGAGCTGACTTCCTTCTTACAGAATACTGCTGATCACAACTGCGAGCTCACTGCATTAGCTTTACTACACCTTGATTCGATCTCACTTACTATATTACCATCCTGGGAGAACACACAACCTAAATACTTGAAATTATCGACCTGTTCTAGCTTTGTATCACCAATCTGACATTCAATTCTGTTCAATTTCTTACCTACTGACATCAATTTAGTCTTCAAGAGGCTAATTTTCATACCATACTCATTACACCTATTTTCAAGTTCCAAGATATTAGACTGCAGGCTTTCGGCACAGTCTGCCATTAAGACCAAGTCGTCAGCATAGGCCAAACTGCTTACTACATTTCCACCTAACTGAATCCCTCCCTGCCATTTTATACCTTTCAGCAGATGATCCATGTAAACTACGAACAGCAAAGATGAAAGATTACAGCCTTGTTTAACTCCTGTAAGTACCCTGAACCAAGAACTCATTCTACCATCAATTCTCACTGAAGCCCAATTGTCAACTTAAATGCCTTTGATTGATTTTAATAATCTACCTTTAATTCCATAGTCCCCCAGTATGGCAAACATCTTTTCCCTCGGTACCCTGTCATATGCTTTCTCTAGATCTACGAAACATAAACACAACTGCCTATTCCTCTCATAGCATTTTTCAATTAACTGGTGCATACTGAAAATCTGATCCTGACAGCCTCTCTGTGGTCTGAAACCACACTGGTTTTCATCCAACATCCTCTCAACGACTGATCGCACCCTCCCTTCCAAGATGCCAGTGAATACTTTGCCTGGTATACTAATCAATGAGATACCTCGATAGTTGTTGCAATCCTTCCTGTTCCCTTGCTTATAGATAGGTGCAATTACTGCTTTTGTCCAATCTGAAGGTACCTTACCAGCACTCCACGCTAATTTTACTACTCTATGAAGCCATTTCATCCCTGCCTTCCCACTATACTTCACCATTTCAGGTCTAATTTCATCTATTTCTGCTGCCTTATGACAATGGAGTTTATTTACTATCCTTTCGACTTCCTCAAGCATAATTTCACCAACATCATTTTCCTCCTCCCCATGAGCTTGGCTGTTTGCAACACCACCATGATGATTTCCTTTTACATTGAGAAGATGTTCAAAATATTCCCTCCACCTCTCCAGTGATTCCCTGGGATCTATTATGAGTTCACCTGAATTACTCAAAACACTGTTCATTTCCTTTTTCCCTCCCTTCCTAAGATTCTTTATTACTGTCCAGAAAAGTTTTCCTGCTGCTTGACCTAGCCTTTCCAGGTTATTACCAAAATCTTCCCATGACTGCTTTTTGGATTCAACAACTATTTGTTTCGCTCTGTTTCTTTCATCTACGTACAAAGCCCTGTCTGCCTCAGCCCTTGTTTGTAGCCATTTCTGATAAGCCTTCTTTTTACGTTTACAAGCTACTCTCACTTCATCATTCCACCAAGATGTTCGCCTTTTCCCATCTTTACACACAGTTGTTCCTAGGCATTCCCTTGCTGTTTCTACTACAGCATCCCTGTATGCCACCCATTCACTTTCTATATCCTGAACCTGCTTACTATCTACTGTTTGAAACTTCTCACTAATCTTATCCATGTACTTCTGTCTAATTTCCTCGTCCTGGAGATTTTCTACCCTTATTCGCTTGCAGACAGATTTCACTTTCTCTAACCTAGGCCTACAGATACTTATTTCACTACAGATCAGATAGTGGTCTGTATCATCGAAAAATCCGCAAAAAACTCGTACATTCCTAACAGATTTCCTGAATTCAAAGTCTGTTAAGATATAGTCTATTATGGATCTGGTACCCCTAGCCTCCCATGTGTAGTGGTGAATAGCCTTATGCTTGAAGAATGTATTCGTAACAGCTAAACCCATACTAGCACAGAAGTCCAGCAAACGCTTCCCATTCCCATTAGCTTCCATATCTTCCACACGTTTACCAATCACCCTGTCGTGTCCTTCAGTTCTATTCCCAACTCTCGCATTGAAATCGCCCATTAGCACTATTCTATCCTTGCTGTTCATCCTGACCACGATGTCACTCAATGCTTCATAAAACTTGTCCACTTCATCCTCATCTGCACCCTCACATGGTGAATACACGGACACAATTCTAGTCCTAATTCCTGCAACTGACAAATCTACCCACATCATTCGCTCATTTACGTGCCTAACAGAAACTATGTTGCGTGCAATGGTATTCCTGATAAAGAGCCCTACCCCAGACTCTGCCCTTCCCTTTCTAACACCCGTCAAGTACACTTTATAATATTCTATCTCTTCCTCATTATCTCCCCTTACCCGAATATCACTTACTCCTAGCACATCCAGATGCATCCTCTTTGCTGACTCAGCCAGTTCTACCTTCTTTCTTCCATAAGCCCCATTAATATTGATAGCTCCCCATCGAATTCCATTTCGTTCGCCAAGTTGTTTCCAAGGAGTCCTCACCTGTCAAATGGGAGTGGGACTCCATTACTCCCATAGGTCCGAGGCTTGGTTAAAGTGTTCTGAGCTCGGTAAATTCATGAAGCAGGATGCTGCCCTACTTGCACATAGTCCAAGTGAGGATCTCTCCTCTAACGGGTTATGGACCACCGGTGAATTGTATAGTCCTAGCCGCCTGAGCACAAGGAGGGCCACGACTCAGAATATGTCCGAGATGCCCACTCCCATTTCATAGCAACTGGTATCCCGACTCTCAGGACCACTTACTAGGTCACTCAGCCGTTGCCCATGGTTCACGAACTAGGACGTGACTACAGTAACCCACAAACATGAACCATACTGATTTATACATATTGTAAATAATTTGTTGTTCTCGATATCAGTATTGGCAGTAAAATGTCTACAGAAAAACTTGCAGTGTTATAGTGTGGCAATATGGTAGCAGAATTGGAAACAAAATCTCATGATTGGAAAGACAAAAAATGCAACGTGTTTCAAAAACCTAAACATTAATAAACCTTCCCATGAGTTGGGGAAACAGCAAGAAGATTCAGATGACTACAGCTGAAATGGAACAGTGGTTAAAATGGTTCAATGCGACAATGAACACAAAGGAAATCAGGTTATCTCTTTTCTTTTAACATGCCGCCAGACACCTCAAGATAACACTGTCAAGTGAAACTAGCCTAGTTCCTAGTGTACAACAGAAGATCGATATGAGTATCATTATCACAGTTAAGTCAAATTATAAGCGCCTTTTAATGCAATCTTTGATTGGGCATATGGAAACAGCCAGTAGGACCTAAAACTTGGCAAGGTGTATCGGTTTTACTGTAAATGCAGTGAACTGGATAAGGCTGGCTGTAAAGCAAATTAAGGCAATAACCATGATGGCCTGTTTCGTCAAAGCAAGGTTAAGAGTAATATTCCAGATGGTAACATGAGTGAGGTATGTGAACACATAACAGCTATATCCAAGTTGTATAAAGAAAGAAAACATTTTCTGTGAAGCAGAAAAAATTATTCCAAGTGAAGACCACCTTATTATAAGTTATAATTTTGTATAAGCCACAAACATCCCAGTAGGGAGAAATGCCAAAAATCAGGAAAAAGAAGAAAATATTCAAACCAAGATACACGTGCATGTAAACAAACTACAGGGTATAAGTGACATAACGCAATTTGCTGTTGAGTCCTAACTCTTCCACACTTCTTGAGATATCATATAAATGACATGGCTGCAATTGAAAAAAATATATTTGTCACTCCAAGCACAAAAATATGTTGTGTTTTATTGATAAACAGTATAATATAATTCATTATACATAGTTCAGCCATAAATAGTCACAAATTTCGGCTTTAATGTAGAACTGATATTCCAGGTAGCAAGCAACCCTTACGCCAAAGGTTAGTCCTAACCAGTGTGTGTTCAACAGTGAAAGTGAAACAGGGTAGCTGTAACTGCCTTCCACAAGTTTAAAAAGTCACCAATTGAGATTTTCCAAACCCAGAAACAGCTGAAAATCAACAAGAACTTTGTATATCAGACATTCCAGCGATTTACAGTACAAAGTAAATAAACTCGTATTTTCATCCTAATATAGTACAGCTCTTTTCAGACATACTCCCAATGGAGGTGAACTGCATGTACCATTTCAACCACATGCCAACCCTCCTGCCATTCTTAAATTTCTGGGAGTACTGCGAATCAAACCCAGGCCCTCGAGGATGGCAGCTAATAACACTAATGTACAGACATGTACAGTACTGAGACAGACAGTGTAAAAGATCATATGAGCCTTGGTCGTCCTCAAAGTGAAAGAACTGTAGCAGCCAGAATCCAACAAAAATCCCACCTGGAAAACAGAGATAATAACGCTCAACATTTCATCACAATCAATATCCAGAGTACTTGGAGTTAGAGTTCATCAGCAAAGTGCCGGACATTTCCTGACACCGCACCTGAAGCAGCAGAAGAAATTGAAATCAAGGCAGCTCCTGAGGCGGTATGCCAATAATGAGGATTGGAAAATTCTCTTTACCAACAAGGAAGTCTTCACCACTTAAGGCGAGCTTAAACCACCAGAATGATAGGGTATATGCGGCAAGTTCTTGGGAAGCTTGTGAGAGACTTTCTAAGGTCTGGAGAACTCATCACCCCTCCTCAATCATGGTTTGGTGGGGGTGAGCTATGAGGGCACCACTAGGATTCATTTTTGTGTAAAGACATAAAAACGAGTGCCAGAGTGTATGTGGAAACTATTCTGGACTAAAAGCGAGTGCCAAAGTGTATGTGAAAACTATTCTGGAATTAAAATGAGTGCCAGAGTGTATGTGGAAACTATTCTGGAATAAAAACGAGTGCCAGAGTGTTAAAACGAATGCCAGAGTATATGTGGAAATGATTCTGGATTAAAAACGAGTGCCAGAGTGTATGTGGAAATTATTCTGAACTATCTTATGAAGAAATTGAATAACAGCATGTTGAGCAATGAGCCCTGGACCTTTCAGCAAGATTCCGTGCCAGCTCATAAGGTTAGGATGACTGAACAGTGATTGCAGGACACTGTACCAAACTTCATATCCACTGTTATGTGGCCATCTGATAGGCCTGACCTTTACCCCCTCGACTTCAAATTGTGGTCAGTGCTAGAGAGAATGGTCCAAAGAAAAGACACACTTTGCTTGAAAATTTGAAGCATTCCTTGGTGGCAGTAGTGGCGGATTTCTCGATTGATACCATCCGTTCTGCAATAGATGATTGGCCAAAAAGAGACTTCAAGTGTGTGTGTGTGTGTGTGTGTGTGTGTGTGTGTGTGTGTGTGTGTGTGTGTGTGTGTGTGTGTGTGTGTGTGTGTGTGTGTGTGTGCGTGTGTGTGTGTGCGTGCGCGCGCAGCATATTAAAAGGAAATTGAGCATTCTCAAACTTACTCATAAAAGAGTTTGTAACTATTTATGTAAAGACCAAGTATACTATCATAACACCAAATAGCAATAATAATAATCTAACCATCGGAGGAAACAGCGCAACTCTTAGGTAAATCATCCACACACAGGCATTCAACAAATTCTCTATATAATGCAAAACTGGAAGGTCTTCAGTTACCAAATACTAAATAAATTATCACAATGAATATTTTTTAAAACTAACATCACAGATAATAAATAAACCAGTAGCATTATCTATCATATTATAGGATTTTGATATTATAATGTTAAGAATTTTAGGTTATTGTAGGAGTGCTACCGATGTCTTTCCACTTAATTGCACATAATTTCTTAATAATGCTGGGATAAAGCAACCTTCTGTTCTCCCATCACTGTTTCTAGAATAAGAGATTTTTCATTCCAATGTCCGTTAGCCCTAATTTGCTTTTTTCACAGCAGGTTGCCAGTTCCACAACAAGACACATTTAATTATGATCTTTCCAATATAGTAAGGATATTGTGCTGCAATCTTAGTTGGTGGCACATTAATTTTTAATTTTAGCTTTTCTGACATTTTCACTGACCAGTATACAAAGCCCAGGTGTTCTCAGGCATTTTGGAAATGAGGGTGCATTCAAAGGTACAGAGTAAGTTGGATGAAAACTACCACAGTTTTTGAGCACAAAGGGGAAGTATTTGAACAACATTTCAAGAGGATAGACAGTAATGTTCATATTTTGTAGATCTAGAAAAGATGTACAAGACACAGCACTAAGAAAAAAGATGTTATCCATACTGGGAGATTATGGGCATAGGGGTAGGTTAATGAAAGCAATCAAAGGCATTTATGTTGAAAATCAGGCTGCTGTGAGAGTTCATGGTATAATAATCTTGGTTCAAAATAAATACAGGAGATAGATAAGGACTTCAGTGTTCATTGTGTACATGGATCATTTACTGAAGGGTACAAAAAAAGTAGGGAGGGATTTAGATGGATTGAAACACATCAAGCTGTTTAGCTTATGCCGAACACTTGGTCTTAATGTGCAGACTGTGCTGAAATCATGCAATCAAATATCCTGGGGATTTAAAGGACATGCAGCAAGCATGACATGAAAATTAACATTTCCAAGACATATGTGATGTTGGTAGGAAGACAAAAGGAAATACTGTACTTTAACAGGTGGATAATTCTATTGCAGGATATTAGCACCATTCCGTATTGACTGTTTTCACTTTACAAAGCAAAAAATTAAATGTATCCTCCTAATTCAATACAAAATATTTTTCGTTTTTTTCCTGACTCGTTTGAGCCATCTTCAGTGAAATGGGGGGGGGGCTAAAGTAATCTACATAATATAAGCTAAAAATATGCTAAAAACATAATGAATGACAAATGAAAAACAAAGGAGACAGCTGAAACTAAAAACAATAACAATACAGAATATTTACATCACTAAGTGGAGCAATAAATAACTCGCTAAGACAAATTCAGTGAACAAAAGGTTAATATACAACATAATTGAAACCAAAAAATGTGTTAAACCTATGAGAATAAAATAAAAAATAACAGATGGAAACAAAACAATAAGTGCTAATAGTGAGGTTGTGAACCTCTTAGACTAAAATGTTTTAGTCAGATAACACTTTAAAAAACAGGACAAAATCACTGTGTTGAAAATCAGGCTGACAGTCTGTCTTTGTAGAAACGCCATCCCACAAATGGCTAGGAGGGGAGTAAAAAAAGCTTGAGAAACCAAGTTTTAGAGGAGACAATGTGCCAGGTGAAATGTATGTGATAAGTGATGGGGAAAAAACACTGGTGAATTAAAAATGTTAGAATAGCAGCATTTCTCTCTCAATCTAGTGGTCCCGTTCTCAAAGATTATTTCCAATGTTGGCTAGGTGTGTTAGCCTTATTTTAAATGGGCAGAAGGGCAGCGACAAAACTGAGAAGCTGTGTTAGAGAAGTAACCGGTGCATGGTAAATTGTAAGTGAACATAGTGGAAACCGTCAATGAAGTTCCAATCTGTAATGGAAAAATCCAGGTTGTGTGAGAAACTTGGGCTGATAAGTAAAAAGTGTAAAATGGGTGTGAAGATAACGTTAAACTTACAGTTCTCTGAAGGTGGTTGTCTTCTCGATCTGGCCTGGCCTTCTCAAAGTTAACGGTCTCGTTCATACGATTACGTATATTGTTGGCTCAGCTGTGTTTGCAAGGATGGGAAGAGCGGAGGGGGAAGGGCAGTGCAGGGCTGGTGGGAAGAGGGTGGGGAAAGGGAAGTGGTAGTGAGTTGGAAAGATGGAGGTGGGGTTTGTTTTTATTATAGAAGTTTACTATAGAAGTTCTGACAAGGGAGATGTTCAATAAATTTCCAATTTCTTTGCAAGTACTTAGAATGCGTTTTCTCCCAAAAGAGAAGTGTACTAAGTGAACTTAACCAAGGTGCAGCAATAACAATGTGGTGAACACACACCTTGGGGTCAATGGTATTTTGTAAGAAGGAAGTCAGCTCCCAAATAAAACTGTCTTTACATTTGCCTGTTTTCAACAAACGTCACTGTCAGGAGAGAAATCTAGGTGGACACAGGATAACCTATTCACAAACGCAAAGTAACAGAAATGATAGTAGCAAAAATGAATGCAAGTATAAACTGGTGAAAACAACGGGGGGAAGTAGTCAGAATGAGGAGATAAAGATCAAGTTAGCAGAGAACTTGATGAATGAAGATGTGTCTATGAACCAGGCCAAGTGGTGGGGCCATGTGAGGTGAATTGAGGATGATGGGTTACTAAGGAGAATAATGGACGTGACTATGGAGAATACGAGAAGAGCAAGAGGAGACGAAGGTGATGATGGTTAGACTAGATCATAATAATTTAGTGATAAGAGGTGCAGATATAAATGAGCCCACAAACCAATTTGAAAGACACGACCATGGAGAAAAGTTAATTCACAGTGCCTTGCAGACTGAATTCTGAGTGGTACCAGTCAATAATGAATATATATGATCTTCTGGATGCTCAGAGGTGCAAACCTTTGAGGTGGATTATCAGTAAGGTGAGGATTTACAGGCACTAAAAATACCCAAAATAGGCAGGCAAATATGCACTTAAAAATCGCAATATATGTACTAAAATGGCAAAAATAGGCACTAAAAACCAACCCGAATATACCATCTGCTTATCATTTAAAATTACTCAGTATATGTGAATCATGCCACTTCGTTCTCAGCTAAAGGGTTTACGCCAAGGAACAAGTGACCACCAAAATCATGAAAAGGTAAAAGTAATAATAATGATTATTATTATTTATTATAATTACTATTAATACAATTGAAGACAATTATCTCTTACAAACAATAATTATGTGAACAGGACACTTCAAACAAATATTAGCACATGTTATAGTGGACAACCAGATATTGTTCCAAATTTTGCACATTAAATCTTTGCCTGTTGTCAATTAATATATTTTTAAATTGTGAAAATGACCTTTCCACTTCACAAGAGGCCAGGGAACAGTATGTAAAAGCAGCTAACTCTGCTGGGATGAAACCTGGTAGTGGTGGTGCTGTGTCATTCCCTGCGAGAACAGCAGCGATGGCCAAAGCATCCTTCCAGCTGGGATTCCTCTGCATTATGCTATGAAATTTGGCACTGATCTTAGCTCCTATCAGTCCATTAAGGTTAACCATTGTTGCCTCCACCTCACGAACAATCCCTACGGCCTTCACAAGAGGAATTTCTCTGTCTTCCAGCTGCTTTATTTTGGAAGGTAGCTGTTCAAAATTTGAAGAAATATTTGTGAGACCACTGAAAATCTTCCGGTTGGCCAGTGCAGCCTTAGCTTCTATAATGCTTACTCCATCTTCATCAAAACTGTCCACTACCTGCAGAATTTAAAAAAATTTCACGTACCTAATTTATACAATGTTATATGTGTTACACCTCCTAAAATAACTGCATTAATACACCTAGGATTAACCATTAAATATAAAAGAAGAAGAATATTCCTAGGAAAACTGTTGAAAAATGGTTTGATAACCTGAAGCATAAAAGTAATTTTAAGACCTTTAATGCTACATACCTCTCCAATCTCTTATTGATATTCTCAGCATAGTATAGGGCAGCACAGAACCATATGCCCCAACGGGTCAGAACAGGCTGAGGTGGAAAGAGGATGTCAGGGAGTGCATTCTTAAAGGCTGATATTCAGGAAGGAGCCTTCAGGAACACTTTCTTCACACTCGAGATAACTGCATTTACCTCTGGGAATGTGGCTCTCACTTCCTCTGCAAGTGTATGATGTGCATGAGCCAGGCATGTAACATGCATCATCTTCGGAAAACACACTTGTAATGCCTTTCTGGCTTTCAGCATATATGTAGCACTGTCAGTGAGGAGAATTAGGAGTTTCTCGTCATTATCCTTTCCCAGCCACAAAACTCCTGAAAGAGTAAATAGAGAAATTGAATAAAACATACATGACAGTTTATATACATTACGCAATTTTGAATTAGAACTTTATTATATTTTTTGTTGAAATGATTTGGGTGTGAAAGAATTACTTATGCAAAGCGTCTCTAACAATGCGATCTATCGTGGCATGATTAGTGGCCTCAATTTCCTTTGCAAGGACTAAGTGAGGTCTCCCAGGCTTGCTGGACGTCAGTTTACTAATGACTACATTGGCAATCATTCGATCACAGCTGCCTGTGGTTTTGTCTACTAAGAGCCAAAAGGGGGAATCACCCACGTCATTCCTTATGTTTTGTATCACCTAAAACCCAGTATTTATTAAACTTAGTTGTCATAATCCTAATACTGTACACATATATTTTCCTGAAAAAAAAAAAAAATTATTGAACACCCAGAGTTAGAGTAATATTTAAACTTACAGATTGATAAGATGGCTCCAGATAGTTTTTTCTAAGAGTCGACTGGTCAGGAATAATTTTCTTTGTATGTTTTTGCAAGATACCCCTGAACTCTTGGTTGTCCAGCTTCCTCCATAGGATATTCGCTGTGACCAGTGCACGGCAGAGCTCTGTATTGAAGGTTTTCTGAGAATTGTCCTCCATTTGGTGGAGAAATGGCTGCAGACCTGTTGCTTGTTTTCTTGTCTTCAACATATGTGTAGCAGTGTTCTTGTGCTGGTCCAGGCAGTATTTCTTCACACATTTTATCTGAAGGGACAGAAAACAAAACAGAAAATTAACTTTGAGAAATCGTGTGAAAAACATTAGTAGGCCTGCCGTATAGGAAATAAAAGTATTAAGCATTTAATAAACACTGTACTTACTTCTTTTGAACAGGCTTGGTAAAATATCACTTTCCCATCGGCAGTGAAATTTGAGTCGCCATTGATTCACTGCCGATACAGAATAGATCTGCATGATTTGTCCTTCAGCATTTGCTCGAGAAATTATTGCACTTCGTTTAGAGAATGGAAAGCACCGCCTGATATTTCCTCCCTGACAACTTCAACTACATTAACAGCAATGTACATGGTCCACTAACAATCTGGCTTTAACAAATATTTTTACGAGTCCAGGAATTCCAAAATTACTTGCAGACAAAATGAGTAAACTAATGTGTAAACAGTTCTTCCTCCTGTGCGCGTTCTCTTTCTCTCCCACCTCCCCCTCAGCAGGGTGCAGTTTCAAGGTCACCTTGATCTAAGCAGAATCAGAAGATAGAGAGAACGCTGTTGTCCTCTCTAATCCCATTTAAGTGTCTGTCTTTGGTAGCTACCTGCAAACAATACCTGCTTTCAGTGGCTATCTAGTCAAGAAAACTAACAAAGTAGAGATGGGTGGAGAAATACGACTTAAAAACTTAATATTTGTTGTTTTAGGCACTTAACATGCAAATATCTTCAAAATAGGCACTAATGCATGAAATAGATTTTAGACTTACAAGCATACGATTCTGGATTGAGGATAAAAAATAGGCATTTATGACGAAATCCTCACCCTAATTATCAGTAATCACCCTCCGCTGCTCAGAAAATTCATGAGTCAAGTCAAGAGCATCCTTCTACCATACCAATATAGTTGGTCTGTTATTGGACATTATAATGTAATATTATAATATTGTGCCATTTCACTGTTAGCAGTGAAGATTTCTGGAGCAAAAATGGTCGCTATGGCGCGAGAACATCAGAGATAATATGCTAGCATAATTGTAAATATCAAGAAGATGATAATTTTACCAGGTACAAGTAAGGGAATGAAATATAGAAGGCGGTGAAAAAGAAAGAAAGATGTTATATTGTTAAAAATTTATTACTGAAAATAATTCCATTCGAGAAGGAACTACTCAAGCAGATCGCTATGGCAAATTGATGCAAGGAGAAGACTAGGCTTGTGAAAGAAGTTTCTTTTTTAAATTGAAGAGTAAATAAGAGTAATCGGCGGAGGAATCCTGCAAGACAACGGCAGTACCGCATATCTACAGATTGATAAAGTAGAACAGAACAGCTGGATCAGTGCATTATGTAATCACTTATGTCACAACATACCAGAAAGACGAGATACCCAGCAACAAAATTCGATCTCAAGAAAATGATAGAGGAATAAGAACCAGTAAAAACAAGCTATAGGAAAATAAATATCATCACAATTAAAGCTTTAATAACCGTATTGATAGACTGCAGAATTCTAATACGATACCATTATAAAAAGCATTAGCCGCAGCATATTACTAGATCATAGCAGGCTTTGTAATCTAAGATGACGAAAATGACCATCTCAATGTCTATTTCTGTTTCAACTGCGCAAGAAAACACCTACATCATGTGCTAAGAAGTCTGAGGCGGAGACTACCTGGACATGGTGACTTGAGCCGACAAATCTATTCCCTGATGACTGTAGAGGACCAAAGACCTTCCAAAATGTTCCCAGAGGCTGGTGCGGTGTTGTAATCACATTAACATGTCCTAGGCAGTTGGACATATTACAGCGATGAGGGAAAACAGGAGGAAAAGATAGGTCATTCAAGTATCTAATATGTGGGTAATTCAGATAATATTTGTTTAAGAAGTGCCATTTTCTATTCTCGTGAAATATATATGTGAAGTGCTATCTTGAATTATTCCAAGAAGTGATGTTACGTGGAAAGTCAACCGAATTAATGACATAAGAGGTTATTAGGTAGTCATCTGACCAGAATGACAAGCTCATTAGAGCTTGCGTTTGTAATAATGTCAATGTTGAATGAAAAGGTTAACTTATCTTAAATGTAGGTATGATATGACATTGTGACTAACATTAGGTCTACATTAGGACATAATACTGCAAAATGGAGTTGAAATAAGATCATATACAGGTTATAGCAACGTCTTAGGAAGACATGAAGATAATTAGTGGAATCTGAAGAAAATTGAGAACAGAATGGGATAATTAAGTGGATGAATAGTGGTTATGTAGTAACATGCGTCAAATTAAGATGGATTATTATGATTAGTGTAATGTAAAGTGAAATATGAGATGTGTATTATGAAGTAGATGATATATACATGTGAAGAATGGTCGAGTATTAAGAAGAGTAATGATAATGATTATTGTTTCGTCGAGATTGAAGAAATGGATATTTTTACTGACGATGTTAAGTCAGTTGACACATTTTAAGGTTGAGGATAGTTATACTTGATTCCCTAATGCATGTTAATTCTTCAGTAGTTCACATATAATACAGAATACGATCTATATAGTGTGCAGATGTTAACTAAATACCTGTAGATCATCAAAAATAAATCCACGTAGGAGAATAATACAAACGTAGCCTATATTGTCAAGAATTTCTAACCACAAATATTTTTACTCAAATAAGAGGAGTTAGAAGGCATATTTGGTTACAATGAATGGTATCACTGGAAATATTATCTGTAATTAAAGGTTGACATTGACTGGTAGAGTCTTCTTACAAGTCAGACTACTGTATATCCAGAAGAATTTCATTTAATGGTCGACAGATGTAAATGATAGCATGATAACAGATCATGTATGATGAATGTGTTGGCACTTAAATTAATGTTTATTTTTGGTGAAGAACTTGAGTAATTAGCAATAATGATATTTCAATTATTTCTAGAGTAAAATGATGACTTAATGAATTATTTCTTCCATAAAATGTGAATATTAGAGATGAGAACTTTGAAACACTCAAGAATTTTTAAAATGAATGAGAAGATTAATTTAAATGAAAGAGAAGACCAATGTTTTTCTTTTTATGACAGTTAACAAACAGTTATGCTGGTAATGAAATATGGACAGCTACTTACAGGCAGAGCTAACTTATACTGTGAATTGATTAGTAAAGGTGATATATGTATAAATTAAGTGAAAATTTAAGAAACTAGAATCCGTAAAGATAGATGAAAAAATAAAACATGATTTTATATTTGATACTATCCTGAATACTGACATCATAGGCATTTTCTAGATTACAATCAAAGCTTGTACATAACATGAATTTGTTCTTTTTCAATTTAACAAGAGGCCTTTCTATTAAAATATTTTATGAATAATAAGTAGACTTCGAAGTCAGCTGATGATAATTACATTCTTTTTCCTTGATACCAGATTATTCAAATCATTTCTCAAGATTTTTATCTTTTATTTAATAAAATACTACAGTAAAACCTCGTTAATTCGAAGTCGTTGGGACTCAAAAATCGGACTTCGAATTACGTGATTTCGAATTAACCGCCAATTCGCAATTCAGAAGTACCAACCCTAGCCACGTTACGAAATATTCTAAGACCCGTTACTGCATGCAGTTAACCGCGATTCACAGTTTAAACCTTTCAAATGCCATGAAAAAAGAAATATTTCCAAAATGTATCCAAAAATGTGCATTTACGGTATTCAAATAATGCACTTGCATATCTCACTGGCAAATATAACCTCACGCAACGAAAGAAAGAAAAAAAAGCACGATTCAAAGACGAGGAGAAATCTATGCTGGCTCCCATGTGCAAGTGCTTTATTCATTGGAGTACTATACTGTATGCATTTTAGATGCCTTGTATTTACACAGAAAGTACCCGATGCCCTTAAAATCAAACTTTCCTATGACTCTAACCTTGTACGATTTCCCGCCATGGGACTTCTCTCGTGCTTAAATGTAAACACTTGCCGTGTCACAAAGTATTCTAAGACCCATTACTGGTAATACATGCAATCACCTCGATTCACAGTTTAAACCTTTCCAATGCAATGGAAAAACTATTTCTGAAATATATCCAACAAGGTGCATTTACAATGTTCAAATAATGCACTTGGATAAATCACTGACGAACATAACCTCACGGAACGAAAGAAAAAAAATCACACAATTCAAAGACGAGGATAAATTATGCTGGTTCCCCTGTGCAAATGCATTATTTTTTGGATATCTGTACTGTTTGCATTTTTAGATGCTTTGTACTGGGATGGAAAGAGCCCGACGCCCTTAGAACATTGTAGCTTATCGAACTTTTCTATGACGAGGGGATAAAGTTTCTCGCTTCCATGTGCATTGCAATTGCAACGCACTACAATGACCATCATCCCCGACCCTTGTACGATTCCACGGCTGGCACTTTCTCCTTTAAAACCATAAGACCGTTTGGGCTCGCATTAAAATAAAGCAATGCAGTTTCATCGGCAATGACAGTATAGTTCGGTGCCAACGAATTTATTATATGAGCCACGCTTTTTCGTCAACTGTCGGCATCGCCAGTGTTCGCGCATTCTGTTTTCCCGCACACTGCCTGTTGCGTGATATTACGGCGTTCCTTAAAAGGTTGAATACAAAAGAATTCCGATTTCATTCAACTTGGCAATCATGAAGCGCACTGTAGACCCACCGAAGTGAGTGTAAGTGCGGAAAGCTACCCCTCCACGTTCCGGAACACGCGTTCTATTATGACGCGGATACATTTCGAGTTGAAATTACTCTGTAACATACTATTGTTTGAAAATGTAAAGGCAGTTTCGAATTAAAAGTCTGAATTTCGGCAATGGGGCCGACAATGTACTTCGAATTACGAATTATCCGTATTTCGAATTAAACAATTTAAATAACATGCAAAACTGTATCTCATGTTTCCGGGAACGAGACCTTCTTCGAATTACGTGGGATTTTGAATTAACCGATTTCGAATTATCGAGGTTCTACTGTATTAGGAAAGATTTATTCACTCTTTCAGTGACCTTAGGTTAGGCATGTAGTTATAAGTAAACATAGGTTAAGAATTGTTGAATTTGAGGAAACGAACCGGATCGCGAGTTGGAGATGTCCAATGAGTAGATGTTATATTTATTCAACTGTTTATCCCGCTTGGCCACTATTGATATGAACTCGTGACCCTGATTTGACCCCGATTGGAAATTAACAATACTTTGAGCTAATCTGGATCTTATTGCAACTCAACCTGGATGTGGGAACGGCGCAATATGGACCAACTATATTGGTATTATAAATTTACTCATTTAAGACAAATATTTCAGGTTACCTATGGGAATCATGGGAATTATTTGCCCTTCCCAACAACAATCTATTCTAAAGTATATCATATTACAAAATAACATTGCACATTACCTATTAACTCTGTGATAAAACATTCTTTGTAGCTTGTTTCACATCCAGCAGCTTCTTTCAGTATAGGTTTTCTTGAAATAATATTTTTGTCTTCTGAACTATAAGTAATTCTGGTGAAGATGTGCTTAATGTGGGCCTGAATTCTGTCTGATTTTCCCTACCAAAACTGAAAACTCTTTGAGGAACAGTTAGTGTCAGGTACAGTTAATACTGCAATACAAGATTGCTTAAGGTTTTATTGTGGTGAACCAAGGGAGATGTCAATAATTTCCAATTTCTTTGCAAATGTTTAAGAAAAGGCTAGGAAAATAACAGATAGGGAATCTGCCACCTGGGTGACTGTCCTAAATTTAGATCAGTAGTGACTGAGTGATTAGAGAAGAGGAGAGTGGAGCACCTTCAGTCACAATTAATTTTACAATGCTAATGGACAGCAAAACGATGTGACAATTTAATAAGTATTATTGCCAAGTCACAAGCATTGAAACGAGGAGGATTAAAGCAGAAATGCTCGAAAGGATTGAACATTTTTCCTTCTTTCATTTTTTCCACATAACATGTTTCTTTGTGATAATGTTGCTTTTCCGAAATAATTTCCCCTTTGACCGCAATGTCGTAATAATATGAAATCCGTAATAATTACGGACAATCCATAATAGTTGGCATCTCCACCATATTTAAGCAAGGGGAAAATATCTCAGCAGTTTATTTCATGCAATAGTCTCTTCTTTTCGAGGTTGCAGATTTTAATTTATAAAAAATATTTATATCATGATACTTTTGCTATAGTCCATCTTCGTAGTAAGAGTCTTTCTGGACGACCGCAGGTGTGGCCTGGCCTCGAGTGCGAGGAACTATGGGAGCGTTCGCGCTGGTGGTGGGGGAAGAACTAGAACCTTTCCTCCAGCTGACACAGTCGAGTTCAGGCAGCAGACGTAGCCCTGGGAACTGACTGAAGTAGTGTGGAAAGCTTAGGCGCGAAACGTTCCCGGGTCGGGGTGGTACATCACAGTAACTCAAAGGTTTAGCAATTACTTAATAAGATAAACTAGTGAAAATAAAATAGTACCGTACTGAACCCGAGTGACTTAGGCCCAAAGTCAATCATGATTTGATTGATAAAATAATATATGGTACATTTATTGAAATACAGAAGTGTAGTTGAAAACATTTCATATATGTAATGTCTAAATATGAAAGAGGAAGGACGACAGACTGGAGCCTGACGGATTAGCTCGACACAACAAAATTTAGCTACTTCACAGCAGGGGATCTCATTAGTTGGCGAACAAGGAAATACAGAGTCCACAAATAAGTCTTGGTCAGAAAGAGAAAGGGGATAGGTGATACAAAGGAAGCTCGCTACATGAGTAATGCACTGGGATATTTTTGGCAGGACGGAAATTCCGTGACGTCATGGAAAGCTACAGCGGCTGCCAGTACATTCGCTAGCCTAGGTTCGGGCAGGTGGAGATTTAAATCACGTGACCGCTTGCCGGCTAATCGTAAAAATTTGATGTAAGACTCAGGGATACCATCTTAAGGAATGATGGATGAGATATTCTCGTAACTTCAAAAGTAATTAGTAATAAATTATTATGAGTACACGGATCGACGTAATGAATTTATTAGATGTCACGCATGGAAAAATAATCAATAATTATTGGCAAATTAAATAAATTGAAGGCTGGATTTCTTGGAAACCAGACAGCTTGAATCTCATTGGCTGGACAAAGACCACGTTGTAAGGGACGCTTCCGAAGGCGCGAAATGTGAGGAGCTAAATCCACCCGTATCTCCTAAATCTGTGATCACCAGGAGTTCATATTTAATCCAGCAAATATGCTAGCGGAGTGGATTAATCTGATGTAAATTTTAACATCCAATTCGGAGTGCAAGTACCGATATTAAAAATCCACCCCCTCCCTCAGGGGTATGACGTCAATGAATCCGCGGGAGAAAGCTTCATCCATATATACGGGACAAGGGATCCTCGCCAGCACACTTGAACTGAATCTCTGGAGCTGAACTGTCGGTCGCAGCTAACTTCGAATTTTACGGGCATACAGTAACTCAACATTTAATGGCGCGAGCATCCGCCAGTGTTTGTAAAATGTGATCGCGCTCAAGCAACATGAACTGGAAATAGTTAACGTAGGACAGTGTTTGTCAGTTATAAATATCAGTGAAGTAAATTAATTGCACTGTAGGAGAGTAATATAAATTGTACCACAATAAGTACGTACATAACAGACTGTGTGACGAACAGTACTTTAAGGGAATAATAGCCTGTACTTTGCAATATCGAACCGCTATCATGAACACTTCAAGAGTACCGTATGAAACGGGCGTATCGCGTCGGACGACATAAATCGCGACGGGCGTAAAATTTGACACCTCGTCGTACGTGTCCAGGTCCATTGTGCGGTAATTGGACGAAGATTAAAATAGTGTAAATATTAAATTTTTGGGTCTAGGATATTAATTTGTTGTATACAAGTTAAAGTATTCAGTGTTAACGTTGTCAATGGTGAAAGTTTTGGTGATAATTAAGGTATTAGTGTAAAATGGTAATGTGCCAGGAAATCTTTTGTGGAACTACGGCATCAAGAATGGAGGAGTAAATGCAGAGAGGGGCCGAAAGGAGCCTCTCATCTGCAAAGCTGTAATGGAATACCGAGAAACTAAGATGAGTACATAATGTAAAATAATATTTGGGAAACGTTATCGTGATTGGGAAAAATGGGAATAATTTGATTATACTTGGTTACCTTCTGTAACAAGATGAGTCGCTTAACGACCCCATCCTAAATTTGTAGCACGGACAGTAGTAAATATAACAATGTAAATAATCGGGTCTTTTATGTATTCAGTTTGTTGGAGATGTAAATTTGTAGATATAGTGTAGTACGTTAAGTCATGCATGCATTCATATTTCTTTGTAGAATAATTTTCTTTCATTAGATTTTGGTTATGATAGTTAAATAAGACCCGATATGTGTTTTTCTGTTTTGTCATTTTAACGAGCTATGTAATGACACTGAAGGAAAATCCAGCTTCGCCATACCAGTTGTATTTTGTTGTGATTAGTATGTTCATATTTTCAAATTGAAGTTGTTCAAATTTGTGAGAAGCGATTATAATAATAATTTTCCAAGTAAATCATATCTGGATTGATTAGTGCCAGAATAAATCGAATTTGTAAAAGGGGTTATGCGTTAAACATATTAAGAGTGGACTACCGTGTAACAGGCGAAAATTAATATTTTTTTAAAATTAATAATAATAATAAATAAAAATAAAACTACTTTTTTTCAGAAGAATTTTTTTTAAAATTTAATTTGGATATAATAATAATTCATGTGATATCGGAAATTTAGTGAGCCATGCGTAATAATAAATTTAAGTGATCAGGTGTTGAGTTTGTCGGAAATCATTTAATGGCGGGATGTCGTTTTTAATTCGGAATTAAAGTGTGTGGTAATTTAACTTGATAAATTAATAATATTGAAATTTAAGATCGGTGCTAATAATCCGTACATGTTAATGAACGTGTGGTTTAAATTACGGTCCAATATATTTTTACGTATAAATGTCGTGTCTTAAAGTTGCAATTCATTAGCCGGAACACGTAGGACTAATATTACGAAACCATGATTGTCAAATTTTGGTAAATATAATTTCAAAATGTTACGATTATTTGTGGAGAATGAACTAAGGCGTAGATCAAAATGAGATAGAAAAATGTTAAAGAATCTGCAGTCAGATAATAAAAGGTCGTATGATGTCAAAAGTGGAATAAATAAGTCAGTTGATAATTCTGTGTGAAATAAATGAATCAAGGAATATTGAGATAGAAAAGGAAATAAATTCCGTACGAGAGACACTTAGGATATTGAAGTGAGTGTAAAATGTACGGGCAGTGTCACAGAGAAATACTGAGTTACGTAGTGGGTAGAATTCGAACCCGTGACAGCATGTACGAAATAAATAGACTGCACAGCTATTCGTCGAGATACTACGGATCTAAGGATAATGAGAGTTCAGAGTCCACATAAATGATCGTATATTGTAATCATTGTAATGACGAGCGATGACAATCATGATGTCGTGATGATAATAATAATAATAATATTGCAGATAAATGATTGGACCGCCTTAAGTAAATGAGCGTTGATAAAGATGTTAAACGGGAATCTAAATGATAATATGCAACCGATAATAATAATAATAATAATAATAATGTAAGGACGATGTAAAATCATCGCGGTCAGCTTAATAATAATTGTCATAATAATAACACTAATGATGACGTTGGTTGATCAGTGAAATAATTGTGATTGCGACCGATATCCTAATGCATTTTGGCGGAAGTGACCGATTCATTAATAATAATAATAATCTTGAGTAACATTAATAATAACAATAATATCTGGAGTCACCTATTCATTAATAATAATAATAACCACAAGAGGGATATACTAATAATAATAACAGTAATAACCATCTGTGTTTGCGTCCCGCATAATAATGACGATATTAATCAAACGTGACAGTGCCAGGAACCGTTGAGTATAATAATAATAATAATAATAATAATAATAATAATAATAATAATAATAATAATAATAATAATAATTTCAATGATGATAACTTCGTGGCTAAATGAATATTCTGACGATAGTGGATTAAATTATTTGGTGACAACATCCCTCTATTCGTATGTTGAATAATAAGAGTGATAAATATTAGTCATTTGTGACCTCGTTATCGTACGGTTTCCGCATGGTATTTCCCATCGCTTCTCGTTATCTCATCTGTGGCAGTAGTCTACTGAGGCTACTTTGTAACATTTCAGATCATGTGTAAATAAAATGTAAATGCTAATTCAGTGGTATGGCATCAGCTGGACATCGTAAGATAGGAACTGTCCGTGTAATCCATTTTTCGTAATTCACGAGAAACATTACCCAGTCCGAGTACCGGTCTCGGAAAAATGTATATAGCCGGAGTACATCATCTTAGTTAAATCGGGAAGCCGACCGTAACATGGGTTATGCTCGGGCTCCCGATAGAAGGAAGCTATATCCTTGAACAACGGTTCGATTCAAATGGAATCGATCCGTAAATTATACCTCAAAATGTCATTTTATTTCAGAAGCAACCCAGCACGATATTGATACCACTTGCGGTATAGCAAGTGATTTCATTTATGTAACATGTGTGGAAAACTTAAATATCGTTGCCAAATGTATCAGTTTCGTACGTCGGATGGCGTAATAAACTGCTCTTTCTGGCAATTATTTCAAAGGAAACCATTCTCATAATCTTTTTATTGTAGTTAGATGATGCCCTTTTTAAAGTTAACAGTCACTTCCTAGTCCTATCATGGAGTCCTTAAATTCAAGTTTACAATCGAGCCTTCCCCAATTTTAATTTTAAATTGCTCCGTTCATTCCCGTGTTCATTTATGCCGCTATAGTTATATTTGATGACTTAAATAATGAACCGACACCCCTGAGATAAATGCTAGTCTGGGACTCGGGAGGTGGACGGGTGCAGTACATTGTACAAATCGAGTCTTACATTTTGATTGTCTGCGTTAAACCTTGTCAATTAATTACACAGGCCTTTGAGCATAACATTCTAAAATTTCAGTTTTATTCCAGTACGGAAATACTCCGTAACTTTCGTAGTAGCCTAAATGTTGGTGACATCAAGAAATCAGAGGGTCATGCCTAAAAGAATTCATATCGGATGATGCTTTCGATACAACGTGAAATAAATCTCGGTGTATAGTAAAAGAGGAGGTCCATATTTTGGCACTCTGTAGCCTTTAATTTATTCTTGTGCCTTTTATTATTATACATTCTTACGAATATGACTGTAATATAAAATTGAAAGGTTTGAACCATTTAGTAGAAAATCAATTGAACATAAGACAGTAACTTGCAACTGGTAATACTGCGAATAAAGGAAGTTCCTTTGAAACTGTACCGTATACCAAGGAAAGGCGCATCGGTACGCGCTATCAGCTCATCAATCGCCTAACGAATAGGAGGAAGTTGTTTCCACTGACAGCCCAGAGATATAATCTACTTAACGTGATTTCTAGTGAAATACGTATAAAAGAGATTAATTAATGCAAATTTGTCAGGAAAATGCAGAGAAGAAGCTTTAGTAGAAATACTTCAGATACTTTCATAATAACATTAACAATGTCTACTTTTCTTGTCCATCAGAAGAAATATAATAATACTTTTGAATAACCTGCTATTGTTATGACTGAGAGAACAGGTCTCCTACAGCAACAGCAACTAAAACAGCAACAAAATGCTCCGGAACAATAGACAATATAAATCTGTCTCATAAAATCAGAGCAAAAATATTATCGGACTTCTTACGTGTTCTATGATCACGTTTGTTTAAGATTCGGAGTTCAGGGATCTTATTTACAAATTATTCAGAATAATCTTCACTCTCGTCTGAATCAGTGCCATCTGAAGTTTCACCGACGTTGATGTCGGACTGGTCTAATTCTAATTCCTTATGCATGGTGGTGTCACGCTCCCAGTATTCCTGCTCAATGTCTTTTACGTGGTCGCAACATTATTCCGTTTGTCTTGCGAATACTGTGCAAGCAATATCCGCAAAGAGCTTCCTTTTTGTCGAGTGTGTCTGCTGTCAAGTCACGAGAGATCTATAAGACAGATAAATATTTCGTACAGAATAATCATTTTTATTTATATTGGGAATAGGAGCGCCTCATTTATAAACAGTGAAGGCATTAGAGATGCTATGGCACACATTTTTATGCTAAAAACTAATTATGCTGTGTTACTATTAATTGAAATATATTCTTATCACGGACCTCTCCTTTGAAATCTCCCCGAACCGACTCAGTGTGATTGACATCTGGATGAAATGTTTCATATGTTCACTCATTGTATAAACACTTTCACGTGCCTAGTTTTGCAGTGGTCTCGCAGATTTAGAAGAGGACCTAGAAGCCATGCTCGTCACTTCAGTAATTTCAACTTAGCCCGCACGTAACAACACGCGCCGCTTGAGAGACATTTTCACTTCAGCGCTAGCCTGGCGACTGGACCTGCTGTAGGAGTGGGGGGACGATAGCTCCCACCACTGCATGCGCAACCATCTCTCGCGCAGGACGCTTTCAACCAAAATGGACTATATCTGTGGGTAATTTTGTACCAAAGACGATGCCAATCAAAATAGTAAAAGCTTGCAAATGTCCTACCTCTGTTGCTAAACTTCCAACCTACCCCTTTAGCAGCCAGAAGTATGCTACTAATAGATACAAGTGTTGATCAGTTTCAAATTTGAAACACAGTGACTTCAGGCAGTTTGCTCAATTTTTTTCTGTTACTTACCAAACATACCGTCTTTTCCTGCCTGAATATGCAAATATGGTGAAGGCTTCCTCTTTCACTTCATAATACCAATGTCCATAGCATTCTTGTCCAATCAACTACTTTGATTTTCCTTTCATTTCTACTACATGATTCCATACATCGGAGTACCATACATTATTTTATATACATTTCTGTAAGATTCTCCGTTTCTAAATAAAATCTTGTACAAGCCACATGCACATGTATGACTATGTCAGCTTACCTGATTGCTCTCAACAGTTTCTAACTTGATCGGCCCAGTCTTTACCAGAATGTCCTCATAAGGAATCTGTCCATCCTCTGCTGATACTTCACCCTGCATTAATAAATCAGACTTAACAAAGGGGAGCAAACAGGAAAAAAAGTTAGTTCTTGATTTATTATGTTAGCATAAACAAATGATCATCACAAAATGGTCATCTAAGAAAAGATTTAATTGCATTTATGTCCAAAACTGATTCAACTGATTTGTTCACAAGAGAAAGAGCTTAACTCACTTCATTATTTTCTTCTTCCACTGGCCAAACTGCTTCCTCCTTGATGGTTATTTCTTCCATTGGATATATCTAAGAGAAGAGATACCAAATTAGTGATCAATCCACAAAGAATGAAGATCACCTGCTGCAAACATGGATATTATTAATTTCTATCTCAGGGAGATATGTTCCACTGCGCGCATACTCCTGCTGGATTAAATGGTTGAGTAACAGAGAGAGAGAGAGAGAGAGAGAATTATTGTGATTATGATGATTTATAGAAACAACAGCCTGCAAAAAAAAAAATTAATTATGAATGAACCTACCACCACAAAGGATTGGCCAATGAATAGAACAGTCCAGTAAAATGTAACAGATCAATGTTTTGCAGAAGCTGGGACACTTTTTTGCTGGTAGTTTGAAGTCGCAGCGCAAGAAGAGGAAAGGAGTAGGTTTGGTTGAGCCCCAGCATTTGCCTGGTGTGAAACTATCTTCATGGCTGCCAACAGTGAGATTAGAAACTTGTCCTAAATGCAAACTCACAGCTATGGGACCCGATCAGCACCGCCAACTTGTTCGGTAAATCTGGACTATTACCACTCTAGGTAGTGCTACAGAAAGGTAAAGATAGTGATTTTGAGTTCTAATGTTCTCAATATTATCTGATTTTGCAATATGAGTTAAACTGAATGTAAAACTCCCCAATCTGCACATGTGTTACCTAAGTCTTGCTACCTCTTGTGATATAAAATTTAACAAATAAACTAACTTTTTTTCTTTTGAGTGTGTGGAGGGAGTAAAGAGAAACAAGAGAAAATAGCAGTCAGTTGTCAATAACTAATTAATAAGCCAATTATGATTATAGTTTGTCAGTGAATAATTACTGTTGTTTGAAGCCATGAACTAAAGGGTCATACATGACATAATTCATTCAATACTGCTGTAGTGATGTACCAGCCATCATCTTTTGTTGCTATTCAAATAAATATTTACAATGTTTGATTCACATGATCTCTGATTGAATATTAAGGGTTTTAAGCACAGAAAGACATTTGAGATTTGTCAGCAGAACAAGGATCTAAAGAAAGATTCCAACACATACATCTTCTGTATAATAAGAGTGGAATTAAAATAGGAAATATTTTTGGTGGGGTGCGAACAAACAACATGGACCAGTTATAGCAGGCAATTTTAACCTTCTATCAGCTGATGTTTTGATAATGAGGGATATAGTTAAGTGGTGGCGAGAGAAGAGGCAAAGATTAACCATGAATGTGAAGAATGGTTAACAGGGTGAACTGGTTACTTGTGTACTTTATAACTGCAGTTGACCTATTATATCCCCTCTGACAAGCACACTTTTATATTTGTACTCCTGTTTCTTTTTAAAATTCACCATCCTTTACATCAAACGTACAGTACTAGAAATAAGTAATGTCCCATCTCAGGAGTTACAAGAGTTAATGTACCATAGTGCAAGTTAGATGAGGCATTATACAGCACTGTAGTCCCTAAATTCTCACAGGGTGAACTCTAAGTCAAGCAACAACATATCCCGGATGCCTGCCCTAGTATTTAAAAATAATGGATTACAGTTAGTTATAACAAACTTCCCTCAATTTGGAATAAATCAGGCATATAGAAGACATTTTATGATGACAAAGAAGAAATCCGTATCTTAATGCACTTTGAAAATGCCAATGACCGTAGCTGTGTTGAAACACCGGATCCCATCAGATCTCCGAAGATAAGCAACATTGGGCGTGGTCAATATTTGGATGGGTTGCCACACACTGTTGGTGAGGGGTAAGGGAATGGAGGGGCGGAAAGGAACTACCGTACGTAAACTCCAGCTCAGGCACACCTTTGGGGAAGTTCAGACCTGCCTTCGGGCAGAATACACCCTTACCTTACCTTAGTTTGAAAATCTTAATTTACTTTCTTTGCTAGGGGCTTTACGTCGCACCGACACAGACAGGTCTTATGACGACGATGGGATAGAAAAGGCCTAGGAGTTGGAAGGAAGCGGCCGTGGCCTTAATTAAGGTACAGCCCCACCATTTGCCTGGTGTGAAAATGGGAAACCACAGAAAACCATTTTCAGGGCTGCCGATAGTGGGATTCGAACCTACTATCTCCCGGATGCAAGCTCACAGCCGAGCGCCTCTACGCGCACGGCCAACTCGCCCGGTCTTAATTTACTTACACAGTAGTTCTCTATTGGACCTACTTCCAGCCATTTATTAAAAAATAATCCAAGGTGCCTCTCTTGATTTGCGATCACATTTTTCACTGGAACAAACTCTTGAATTGGTGTATGTTACAGTATGGTGGTTTTGCAGCCACGCCTTCATATATTTCTCCGGCTTAAATCGGTCATCTGGTGAGGCATTTGAATGTATGAACATAAAGGCTGGAGGCATAAGCAATGAACATTGATGAACTTAAATAATTCATGGCTCATAATGTTGTTCATCAAGCTGAACCTTCGATATTCACAATTATGAGCATACCTGCAGAGTTAAAACTCACTTGACAGAATGGCAAAATTAAAAAAGAAAAGAAACCAAAGTAGAAGGAATACACAAGAAATTAGAAGCCATACTCTCAATGAGTGGAGTTGTCCGGCTCCATGGCTAAATGGTCAGCGTACTGGCCTTTGGTCAGAGGGGTCCCGGGTTCGATTCCGGCAGGGTCGGGAATTTTAACCATCATTGGTTAATTTCGCTGGCACGGGGGCTGGGTGTATGTGTCGTCTTCATCATCATTTCATCCTCATCACGTCGCGCAGGTCGCCTACGGGAGTCAAATCAAAAAGACCTGCACCTGGCAAGCCGAACATGTCTCTCCCGGCACTAAAAGCAATACGCCATTTCATTTCAATGAGTGGAGTTAAGCAGAGAGCATATGGCATATACCCGCGTGTACCCTTGACTACACCCCTGATGTTATAGCAGTCATGTGGAAGTTCACAGGGTAAATCAACACAAATTTTGATACACATATTTTAAAATGACATCTATGTCTACATTTTCTAGGTATATCTCCCAAACTGCTGTACAATATGAGCATTACAGATGGACATGCAGCAAACTTCTGGTGTATGAGTTAGAGGCCAAACAGCCAGAAACAAGCTTTGAGAGGCCAGCTTAAAATCCAAACAATCCATTGAAGTAGGCCTACCTACGCTGGACAAACAACATCGACATCATGATAAGAGGCTGCAGTCTGATGATGATCATAACAGTAAAGTTTAGTTAGGTTGCACAGTGACCGTATGTGTTATCACTCTCAGTAACAATTTTTTTTTTTTTTTTTTTTTTTTTTTTTTTTTGCTAAGGGCTTTACGTCGCACCGACACAGATAGGTCTTATGGCGACGATGGGATAGGAAAGGCCTAGGAGTTGGAAGGAAGCAGCCGTGGCCTTAATTAAGGTACAGCCCCAGCATTTGCCTGGTGTGAAAATGGGAAACCACGGAAAACCATCTTCAGGGCTGCCGATAGTGGGATTCGAACCTACTATCTCCCGGATGCAAGCTCACAGCCGCGCGCCTCTACGCGCACGGCCAACTCGCCCGGTAGTAACAATATTACTGTTAGAATAGTAGTGTTACAGAAGATCATCTGGGATCTCTTGGGACTATGTTTGAAGGGTAATTAGCTTTTAAAAAGCCATGTGTCCACCAATGATCATGCTCAATTGGAAAGCCTGCATTTCTAACTATAGCCCGACAACATAATTTCCATCACAGCAGACTTTTTTCGTACAGCTAGCATATCTAAATGGGCATTAAAACCTCTTGCTGCTAGTATGTAGAGTTCACCTTCACATTATTAGGGACACAGCAAATGGTTACCTTGCCATTGTAGCAGTATATACCTAAAGACAAAACCACACAGTTTTACACCTTAAGACAATCATGATAGAAACATCACCATTTAACTCGACTGAACAATATTGAACAATGTCAGCAGTGCTCAGCGTTGATAAGAACTAAGCAACGAAAGTCTAAACTCATGAATTCTGTTATCATAGTCGGTACAGTAAAACTGTATGAGACATAAATGATCAAAAATTGTATTCTCTACAGCTTTTCTTATATAGGACCCATAACATAGCTATTTAAAAATTAAATTTTAGGTACCTTCCCCTAATCATACAGTGTGAATGACTGTAGTGCCTTATTCCCTAATTTTACATACTGATGTTCATTAAATTCTTTTCACCCATTTTCTCATGGTTTGGCCCTGGCTTCATTTTTTGTAACTAAACTCTCTGATAACTGGTATAATAACACAGAGGTATCTTGTAAGTATTTCACACGCTCTCTACTGTAGAACAATGAGTGCCTTGGGATTGTAGTGTAGTGTTAAGTGCTAGTAAACAAATCGTGGTGCAGTCTGTTGGCTGCAATGATTCCACCAAGCAGTGCAAGCTTCTAGTACAGCTAAATTGTACCGCTCTGGCCATCTAGCCAAAACCATATAGTGAAACTTTTCTGTTGGGCAATGGTGGTACTTTGGGTTGCTAGGAATTTTTATTGCATTTAGAACTATATTCAACACTTAAGTGAAATATGACTTGGAATATTGTTTTAATTCTGATTTACTATATGTGCAGCAGAAAGAAAGCTTTGGCCACCGGGAAATGTCTTGTTCAGCATGGTGCCAAAATATACCAATAACTTGTCTTTGTTTCAAGACAACATGGTTATTTATCGAGACATGTTTTGTCCACTATCATGGACAACTTCAATCAATAATACACAGACACATTAAAATATGACAAGGACATTAAAAAGATTGGAAACTGAATTGTAATTTGAAGTCAAATACATCAAAGAAAAATGCGACATATTTAGCATCATGTTGAGAAAGCCATTAAAACTTAAGTGCATTTACAATAGCACAACTTGTAATCAATGGTGAGATTGTCAATATCCCAAAATATTATTCACAAGGTATTTGACTGCTGTACGATTTTCTGCAAAACACACAGGCTTGATGCACCTTGAAGTGAAGTAATAAATAGGAGGAATCTCGGATTCAAACTGCACCAGTTGGATGTCGGATTGGGCCGAGACTTAACATTATGGGTCTAAAATAGAAACAAAAATCTATAAGCAAGTGTAAATAGGCAAATGAAAACTTTAACAAATGTGTGGGCACATCTGGTTACTCACGTCTTTGCCCGTGCCATTTGGCCTGGCTAACCTGGAGTGCTGGAGCTAACCGAGTGTTGTGTAGGGAGATCGCGTGTAATGGAAGTTAGCTTGGAGGGGAAATTGTGAGAGGTTTGATCCAGCGGTAGGGATGTGAGAGTATGCTGATCTCTCTGATGCTTGATCAAGAAGAACTGATTAATTATTTCCACAATGAGCATATTTACCTCCTCTGAAATTCCACTTTTAAGTTGTAAGCCGGATTGCACTTCTGATCTATGTTTATAAAAATGTTTTCCGAGACTTTGAGAAAATTGTCATATTTGTGATATTTTAATATGTCCTGTGTATCATCGACTGAAGATGTTCATAATAGTGGGTGAAACATATCTTGATAAATAACAATTTTGTCATGAAATAAAGAGAGATTATTGGAATTGTAAAGGTGGAGTTTTTGATAGAGGATTTCATAAGACCCATGATATGTCATGCATAATGCTACCACTCACTGGTAACACAGACCCATATGTTCCTCACATAAGGGTTCCTCACATACTCATGGTGTTGCTCACACTGTGGTACTAAACATAGGCAATGTACACGCACAGTGTATCACACATTATGGTACCACCCACAGGCAACACAGACCCACGGCGTTCCTCACAGAATGGTACTACACATAGGTAACGCAGGCCCATTCTGAACACAGTAGGACCAACCCATTCGAGCGAAGCGCTTGGAACCTATTCCCACTAGACGCTGGGCTTTGCAGCCGAGCACCCACTCCCCTGCCTTGGTGGGATGCACACAATGGTACTATTCACACGTAACGCCCAAACCCATGCTGTTTCTCACATAATGATACTACTCCTAGGCAACGTGAATCCATAATGTTCCTCACATGGTGGTATTAATCACAAGTAGTCACATGGTTCAATTTCCATCATCCCTTTTAGTTGCCTCTTACAACAGGCAGGAGATACTGTGGGTATATTCTTCATCTGCGTCCCCCACCCACAGGGGGTCATAAAAAAATACAAGGGATTTGACACTTTCAAAAATGAAGTACCGGACAAAGAATGACAAAGGCCACAAATGGCGTGAAAATGAAAGAATCCCTAGGCCTCGAATGCTCTAATAACAACAGGGTCAGAAAAAAACAGGAGTTTCTTTTTTTTGCTAGTTGCTTTATGTCACACCGACACAGATAGGTCTTATGGCAACGATGGGACAGGGAAGGGCTGGGAGTGGGAGGGAAGCGGCCGTGGCCTTAAGGTACAGCCCCAGCATCTACCTGGTGTGAAAATGGAAAACCATTTTCAGGGCTGCCGACAGTGGGATTTGAACCTACTATCTCCCGAATACTGGATACCGGCCGCACTTAAGCGACTGCAGCTATCGAGCTCGGTAACAGGAGTTATTCTGAGATGAAAGTGAGGAGCCCTGCACAAGTAAGTGGAAGCAATGCCAGGACTCTGCTAAGGGGCCTCATGGTCACCAACCCACACCCCCAAGTTGAAAGCCCTGGGGCCCCTTTTAGCTGCCTCTCACGACAGGCAGGGGATACTGTGAGTGTATTCTTCATCTGCATCCCCACCCACAGGGGCTCGGACCGGTTACGTACGTGTGCAGTTAGTGCAGATACTGAGAGTTTAGGGGATTTCTTGATCATTCTTAGCAAAAATTTTAGTCTCTCTTGCTGTAAACTTCTGTAAACTACCTCTTCCTTGACCATGGATCACTGTTTTTTGTTTTTGTTTTTTTACATCGCTTAATGATGGACTGTACAGTTATATTTGACTTCTTCCGATTATATGTGCAATTTCAGAATAGGATTTGTGCCAAATGCATTGGGAACCAATCAATGACTTAGATATATTCAGTGGTGTTTCCTTAGGGTGTACAGGTTGTCTGTCAATGCCGAAATAAAATTGAAAGAAATTTAAAACATTACTTTACTTCATTTGCTAAATGTAACATTACATTATAGTGTGTTGTTCTCTCATTATCGTTCATTGTTCCACTCCATATACTGTAGTTACTCTCAGCACCATCCAGAACAGTCTGTCACGCTGCCAAGGCGTTGGTTCTGTCTCCAATGACTCGGAAGCTTCACTCCCTGAAATTGCGCATCCACTCTCATTCCACTTGCATCGTGCTTGCTGAACCTGACCAAAGTGCTATTTCAGTTCCCAACGCTTTGTGTTGATTTTTGTTTTCAAATTCTGCACAAGTGTACAGTATTATCGCTTAAGCGATCACATCAGAGGTGTTGATGATGATGCTTGTTGTTTAAAGGAGCCTAACATCTAGGTCATCGGCCCCTAATGGCACAAAATGAGACGAAACACAAGGACAATTAAAAATTCATAATCCTCCACTGACCAGAATTCAAAACATGAGGACCGAGAATGAATGGATGGATATGAAATTAAAACAATCAGTGGATCCAACCCACAATGTCCCACACTCCCAGAAACTAGCATTAAACAATAGTAGTACTAACCAAGGGACTGCTTCTAAAGCACAATACTGAATCGATGATACTTGTCGTTGAAATGGGTCCAAAATACAGATCATCGGCCCCTTATAATGGTACATATCACCACGAAAATAGAACCATGCTATTTGTCATGTTGCAGTACTAATCAAAAGTAGTGTAGACTCGCGGTATTCCACACATTCTGGTACTACTCACAGGTAATGAAATTCGCACATGTAACACAGACCTATGGTGTTTCGCACACTGTGCCCTATTTACAGGCAACGCAAACCTATCGCGTTCCTCACATAAGTGGACTAACCACAGGGACCCGAACTATCCCGTGGTGTTCCTCACTTAGTGAGTACTAAGCATAGGCAAGGCAGAACCATGGTTTCGCTCATCCCATGGTGTTGGTCATATAGGGGTACGAATCACAGGTATTGTAAAATGCATCCTGAGCCGTACACTGCCGCTACTAATCACAAACCTATTTTGTACCTAACATAGTGGTACTACGTGCAAGTAAAAGCGAGCCATGGTGTTCCCTGCGTGACGGTACTAATTACACATAGTCTCATGATTCTAGTTTGATCATCCCTTGGTTGCTCCTTTTAGGCGCCTCTTACGACAGGCAGGGGATACCATGGATGTATTCTTCGTCTGCGTCCCCCACCCACAGGGGGTTGTTTGTTTGGTCCGCGAGAGGTATTTTATTTCCCTCAAGTCCGCCGGCAAGCCGGTTAGGACCCCCTATCCGCCACCCGGGAGTATCACCTCTCCCCATGCAACGCCAGTGTAGTAGGTTCATGGCATCGGAGATGTACATGTTTTAACATTATAGGTAGTAAAACCATTATTAAACACTACTTTTTCATCACTTTCTTATAGTGAAAAGAAACAAGAGATTGACAGTGGCCAACCATACCCAGCCATTTTCAAGGCTGCCAACGATGGTTTGTTAATTTTCTGTACTTCAATTTTGCAATATTATATTATTACACTGTATGGAGTGTTTCAAAACTACACAGCATAATTTCAGGGTTGGATTTATCAAATATAAAACAATATGTCTATATAAACATGGGTCCAGAAACTAGTACTTTTCAAGATATCAGACTCTATCGTGAGCTAGAATCTCACGTGTTGTGAGTTATCTTGCATTTACTGATGTACTTCGGTCATTACCTCACAAGAGGTGCCAATATAAATGGTCCGTTATTGGACATTATAAATTTTCCAGCTAACTAATTCCGGGTTACCAGCATTTCGCCCCTGTGTGCTAGGCTGGGCTCATCAGTTGGTACCTAGCACACCTACCAAGACGCATGGCGAGTGCATACCGTGGAGGCCACTGCGTAGGCTAATTGTAGCTACCGGCAGCGCTAATGCACTATGAGAGACTTGGTCTCATTTCCAAAAATTGATGCCTGCTTGGCCACCAGATGATACAGATATATATATATAGATATATCATCACAAGAGTTGCTCAAAATTCCCACTTCCTGCCATTCTACAGGCTTATGCTCAACGTCACATTGAGTAAGTAAAATTCTTTCAAGAATAAAATTTACTGTGTCCACCTATTCAATACAATACATTCTGTAGTGATTAAATCCTACATGAATTACAAACACTAATTAGGAACATGTTTTGCCCTGGTTTTGGGCATCTTCAGCCTAATAATAATCTTAAGGTCAAGTCTTTAAACCTATTAAACATTAGAACTTAAAACTAAATGCAATGGTCTTATGCTAAAAAATTTTACAAAAAGTTGTGCTTTAGGTGATATTTACATAGTTTACAATGTGTACATTAATTAAAACCCAGAATTTGTGACAAGGAAGCAGTTAAAATTAGCTTACAATGACTAGAAAATGACCAAAGCGTAAATTGGAACTTCTACTGTATGGATGAAACATTAGGTTGAAGGTTTATACAGTTTTATTCGTTCAAAGGTGGTTATAGCATTCTAGCACATATTTACATGGACTTGATAGAACATACAAAAATTACTTCACAAATAAAGGGTATTTGTTTATGGCTAAGATCTGTTGACAATACTTTCATGATCATCGATACGGACATTACTAATCGTGACGATATATTAGTTTCACTAAACAAAATAGATCTTAATATCAAATTTACCAAAGAGGATGAGGTCAATAATTCTTTAAATATTTTAGATTTAACAGTTACACGCTTGAATAACACTTTTGAATTTCAAATTTTTAGGAAACCTACTCATTCACCCATAACTATTAGAGATTCATCCTTGCATCCTAGGACCCAAAAAACTAGCTGCCTATCAGTCTAATATATAGGGCGCTAAAAATCCCTCTTTCGCTAAAATGTTTGGAAATAGAGCTGAATTACATAAGACAGTTAGCTCAGTTCAATGGCTTTAAAATAAATATAATCAATCGATTAATTAATATCAAAATTAGGCTATCTTCCAACGTAGTCCCAGAGAAATCAAAGAAAAATAGCTACGCCACATTTACATATAACAGCCCGGCTATTCATCAGATCACTAATGTTTTAAAAAAGAACACCGTCAACATAGCCTTCAGGACAGTAAATAATAACCAGAACATATTCCTCAACCAGAATAAGGTCAATAATAATAACAATGTTTACTCAAGATCTGGTGTTTATAGGTTAAAATGTACACAGTGTGGGTTCACGTATCTTGGTCAAACAGGAAGAAGCTTTCACACAAGGTATCTGGAACATTACAATGCTTCCAAACATAACAAGTATTCAGCCATGAGCCAGCATATGTGTGAAACGGGACATAAATTTACCTCAATAGAGAAAGATTTGACGATCGTTAGGAGCCTAGGTAAAGGGAAGTTATTGAGTGAGACGGAAAACTTGTACATTTATTTGGAGCAAACTTATAATAAAAATAATAATCTTAACAACGTCATTGACAACAAAAATCCGTTATATGAGGCAACTCGAAGGTTAATCCAGGTTGTAAATCAGAATAAAGTCCCCAGTATGTTTCAGTCACAGCACGCATGCACTCCAATGGCCAGGCCTAATGCTGGGCCCGCCCAATCCAATTTGAGTAACGCCTCTCTGGCAATAACACAGGCGCACAAGTTAAAACTCGCTCCCCTTTCCACTCTAAGCTCCACCCCTCCTATACCGCATCAATACTTCACTAGAAGTAACAAGGTAAGTCGTTCAGGCACAACCGGAACAAGTGGGTCCAGCTAACATCTGACTGGACAAGTAAGTTCGTCCACTTTTATGGGGTATAACACTTTCATCTTTATAATTATTATGTGGGCTCTACATTCATCATTCTAAATTCCTTTTTTCTCTCATTCAGTTACAGACAATACTTATGAATCCTCCCAAAGGTTGAACAATGCACCAATGGGAACATTAATCCGACAAGAATGGCACAAAATTCCAGGAAGCATTTTATCAGATGAGCACCTGACTAATGAATGGTATTAGCAATATGTTCCAGCATACACGCTTTAACCTATAAAATATTCCCATCCAACCATACTTCTTTCTAAAGGAATATTCAAACCCAATTAGATTGGCATTATACCACGGTTCCGTTTTAGTAACAGTATACTTACGACATAGGTGACCATAACCACCTTTGAACGAACACAACTGTATAAACCTTCAACCTAATGTTTCATCCATACAGTTAGAGAAGTTCCAATTTATGCTGTGGTCAATTTCTAGTCATTGTAAGATAATTTTAACTGCTTCCTTGTCACAAATTCTGGGTTTTAATTAATGTACACATTGTAAACTATGTAAATATCACCTAAAGCACAACTTTTTGTAAACTATGTAAAAAAATATGTAAATATCACCTAAAGCACAACTTTTTGTAAAAATTTCTAGCATGAGACCACTGCATTTAGTTTTAAGTTCTAATGTTTAATAGGTTTAAAGACTTGACCTTAAGATTATTATTAGGCTAAAGATGCCCAAAACTAGGGCGAAACATGTTCCTAATTAGTGTTTGTAGTTCATGTAGGATTTAATCACTACAGAATATAATTGTATTGAATAAGTGGACACAGTAAATTTTATTCTTGAAAGAATTTTACTTATTGTTATCTTCAATACGGAACAAAATGAGATTAGTTACTTGTCACATTGAGTTACGAACACATTCGAATATGTCTGGTGTTGTATGTACTGTTTGAAAGGACCTTACACTTCTACCATGAGGTGTTGCTTCATCCTCCACAACAATCGCATACACCAAAGAGTTTTCTGAAACCCACACAAAGAAGTCCAACGGGTTTAGATGCGGTGATCGTGAAGGCCACGAAAGTATGCATTTCTGGACCCATGTTCATACAGTATATACATTATTCCTTCAATGTATATGAGGATTCCAACCCTGAAATTATGGCATGTATTTTTTTAAACATCCTGTATAAGACATAATAACAATGCTATAGGCTTTACACCTCACTAATTACATTTTTAAGGTTTCCGGAGACGACAAGATGCCGAAATTTAGTCCCGCAGGAGTTCTTTTAAATGCCAGTAAATCTACCGACACAAGACTGACATATTTGAGCACCTTCAAATACCACCGGACTGAGCCAGGATCGAACTTGCCACATTGTGATCAGAAGGCCAGCACCATGTGAGTCTAAGCCACTCAGCCCAGCTATATAAGGTATTTAAGATTTTCCAATGGTGAAGTAACTGAAATGGACAAACTACGTATTTCATCTTTGAAAGAAAATTGTAATTCTCTGCAGTCATTCTCTTCTTTTTTCCATGTCTTTCTCTTACGTGAATTCATTTGGTGATCTGAACAATCTAGGAAAAGAAACTGGGGGAGGGGTGAAATGTGCAGGCTTATGTTTAATCCATTAATTTCATCTACAACAACGCCTAGTGGCACTTCCGTATCCGGTAGGCAGACTTATGAGACGAAAAAAATCATAATGATGTGCAACGATACCTTAAGTAGTACAAACCTTCCCTTTATGCTTGCCAGGGACCCACTATCCTGCCCCTACAAGTATTTTTATTTATATAGAAGAATTAAAATAAGGACCTGTGTAAATCAGCTGAATTCGACCATTTGCCGAGTTCCCATTGGTCGGCCAAGGTTTGTGCGGTGTTCCTATTCGTCGGCAAAGTTACATATAGTCTCCAATAGAGCTTGCATCGTGTGCAAGTACAAGGCTGCCATATTCGGCAGAAATAAGAGAACCACCATTCTGAAAGTTGCCCAATGGTTTTGTCACTAGTCAATCCAGACCAATGGTTTTGTCACTAGCTGGACCAGACCATTATTGCCCCCCCCCCCCCCACAATGAGTGTGTTCGAAACCAGAACTATTAATTTTCATCCCTTCCTAAAGAAGCTCTGGATATAGAGAAGAGAAATTCTTTTGGATTTTCACAGTCCAGGTACAAAAAAGTAGATTTTCCTGTAACTGTTATGCAGACACATACAACTCAATCTGGTGGCACCACTAACCCACCTCTCTGAAGTTCTTCAAAATAGGGGTCATCTGTTTCATTACTCTGCAGGAGACCTAAACATGTGTCACAGCTTATCCTTCTGGATATTGTTCTTGCTGTATAGCCAGAAATGTATATAACCCCTGACATCTCAAAATCTCAAAAGAAAATGAAAAAAAAAATCTCGCATATAAGACCCCCAACGTAATTCGTCAGAGAACAATGATTCCGCTTCGAAGCGGGTACAAGTCTTATTGCAGCTGTGATGACATCGCACAAATTTGTGAGTAGTTTCGTCCATATGGCCTACGCAATGAAAACTTGTCGAATCCATGCGGTACCTACATCTGTGTTTCGTAGTTAAGAAATGTCCACCTCCGTAGCGTAGATCTACTACACCTCTGATGACGTAGCACAAATACTGTACGTGAATAGGCCTAGCTTCGTGTCTGACCTGCACATTGCATGCTATGTATGTTCTGTAGTTAATAATCCGCCAGTGTAATGGTTAGCACAATTAGTTGCTGTTCTTGGGAGTCTGACTTCGATTCCCGGTAGTACTGCCAGACATTTACGGATGGCAGGAAGGTTGATATGCGGTAAAAGCGGTACATGTAACTCCCCTCCACTGGGGGTGTATCTAAAAAGAGCTGTACCACCTCGGGATGAAGAAACAAGTTTACTTTAGTTGAGAAATATTCACCGTTGTTGCTATTTATACACCAGGCGAGACCATTAACAAAGTGGTCATTTAATATCTCACAACTCTGGTCAATATAGGTATACCTATATTTGGAGAGAAGCAAGTTTGAAATGTGATAAAAGCTATCCAATTAAAACTATTGTTTTACTCGCCAATAAACCTAACAAACAATAATAACAATAATAATAATAATTTTATGTCCCCACATAGGCCTACTTTAAATGATTTTCGCAGACGCCAAACAAAATATACTAGGGTACTGGTATGCATTAATAAAAAAAAAGAAACAACAAACGTACAAAATTAAACATTATGATAATAAAATGCATTACCACCACACTTGTAGATATCCATAAATGCGGTATATTTTCCTGTTATTTATTTTTATTTTTCCCGTCGAGGAAATTTTGGCACTATCAGGGCGATAATATACCTAACCTAAACAATGTGGCCTGTCTTATCTCATGGACAGCTGTTTACGTAAATCCTGATGTGGTAAATGTAGAGAACAAGCATGAAATGTACTTAAAAATAAGGGTCTGTGTTTCAACAGCTGCAGTTACCAAAAGAATGTTTCCAGTTACTATGTATTACATTCGGAAGTACAACTCGTAACATACGCTAGTTATCAGCTGATGGTTTCGCATGCCTTCTACAGCATAGCTTTATTCGGAACGAGTGGCTTCGGCTACATATACACCAACTGGGAATATCAGAGATCATCTCCAGAAACCATTTGGGAATAGATTGACACTGTTTAGACTCCTAGTTGGTAACAAAATTATTTTTAAAAGGTTCAAAAAGACGGGACCTCGTATGCTCTCGATTGCAGTGCATGGCTCAAAAAAGAATGAAGCATGGCTGACACAGACTGACGAGATGGCAGGTGAAGATGACGTCACTTGAAATGCCCACTTGCAGGTATCAGAGACCCTAATATAGAGTTTACTATTGAAGAGAAAAACTGTTCGATCAACTTTTTAGACGTTACTATAACTAGAAAAGGGAACCAATTTTACTTTGGAATACATAGAAAGCCCACATTCACTCCAACCATGATTCATAATAATTCTCTACATCCCGACTCACAGGAAAAATCTGCATATTATAGCTTTGTTAATAGGGCCTTCGAAATTCCGTTAACCAACAAAGAGAGGAATAAAGAACTAGCTTTCATCCGACAACAGGCCTTCATTAACCCTGACAGTAATACGTCTATAAATATCGCTTTAGTTACACCACACGTCTCGAAGACATGCCACTCAAAGCCTATTATTTAAAGTTACCAGACGGAATGAACAAAGAATAGAGGTGGTGGAGAGGATAACTCTCCCCTCCTTATGAGGACTAGATGGCATTCAGTCGCATGGCGCGTCAGAAAATCGTATGGTGTAACTGTCAGGGTTAACGGTTTTAGTCTTAAAACTATTAACGGGTTAATTACTAAACGTAAACATAAACAACAAACAAATTTAATAAAACAGTCAGAGAAAACAAAAAAGTACGTGAGGTTCACCTTCAAAAATCCTAACATTTACGCAATTACTAATTTATTTAAGAAACATGACATCAAGGTAGCGTTTTCAACAAACAATAACACTAGGCATAGGTTTTTCAACCATAACATGGTTAATAAGAACAAAGAAGAATGTTTCCAGGATTCAGGAATTTATAAGTTGATATGCACCCAGTGCAAGGCTACATATGTCAGGCAATCTGGAAGCAACTTTGCAATAAGGTACCAAAAACACGTCAATGCGGAAAAACATAGAAGGAAGATCGGTCATAAATATATAGATATCAAACAAGACCTTGTAATCATTAATAGACTAAATAAAAGAAGACTGATGAATAGTTTAGAAAGTATTCACATTTTTCTAGACAAGTTAATTAACAAGGACAAGAACTTAAATGAAATGAATGAACAAAGAAATCCCTTATACGACCATATATTGAGATACATGGAATTATTAGGTAGGGAATCAAATACGCCCAGCGATTGTAACAAGCAATCACGAGGCCGCAACGTCACAGACAGAAGCCACCCCCTCATGTGAAACAACAAATGACGACACGTCCTCGCTTCCCCTCCACCCTCCGAATCAAGCTAGCATACAGACTTCATCACAATGCTACTACACAAGGTCGAGGATAGCAGAATCAGACCCACACCCGTAGTTACGGGAAGTAAAGGAAATAAATTGGACAGGGGTAAGATAAAATTTCACAATTAATTTCCATTATTCTAAATAGTTTCCTTAGGGAACATATCCCCAGGTGATCTTAACTAATAGACGCAATTTTCTTTCTGCCGGTTACAGGTCGTAAAACAAGCTATCCGACTTTACGAGTTCTTGAACACAAAAACTGTTTAATTCAATCAACAGTGGACACACCCTTTCCACTTAGAAAAAAGGATAAGCAAGAGAATCATGCTTCATAGTACAGGACAAAAGTGACGCGGAAGAAACAAGAAGTCAAGTAAAGAAGAAATAGACTCAACCAAAAACTTTTCTTCAGGATCATAATACTAAAAATCTTTAAGTTCTTTAAACAACAAGTGATTTTATTAAGCCTTTGCGACTTAAAATGAAACCGAAGACATTCTAGTCCATAGACATTATTTTTAATTTAAGTTTAATGTCCTAGTAACAACCGCCCCCCTCTGCACACTACCTCGCCTCCCCCCCCTTCAACCTATACGTCCCTTACTAACGCCAGTTTTTAATGTTAACTATGTGATTGTTGTATGCCGTTTTTATCTAAGCTTTATGTAAATAGCTGATGATGATCGCAAAGTGATCGAAACATGTCCTGATATTATTAATGTTTTTATAAGTAGCCAAAGGCTAAATAAAAAGAAAGGTATCGATTAGGTGCAACCTTTTTCATATACTGATTAGATTACATTATCGATACGGCAATGAAGTGGATAGTTTTTAACACCTAACTCAAAAATTCAGAAGACGGCCATCATTTAAGTAAAATTAAAAGAAAACAATCTGGTATATTAAGTAGACCTACGGCAGGAGTTAAATTACCGATTCAGGTTTAATGACATAAGTTTCCACAAGCACCAAAGTTTTAAAAGTTTTCAATAAAGAGCCAGAAAAAGGCAAAGAAAACCACTTTCGAAGTAGGACGAAAAATAAACCGAGATTACCAGAAAAGGTAATTTAAATATTAGTAAAGAAACCCAGTACAGCCAAATAATAGAGCAGAATACCAAATTCATGTTCCCAAGAAAAATCCACCCACAACAACAAGTCAATCAGTCATCAACAATCATTAAAAATTTTGCAAAACATATCCATAGTAACGGTGCAGGCAAAAATTACAAGGCACCAATCCTAAAGGACCCACAATAATGGAATACGAGAAAGAACAAAAGAGAATCAAGAATAATGAATCCCCAGAAATAAGATAAAATTAAGAGAAAGGATAACCCCATCCCCAAGAAAATAGAATCCATAAGGGAGCGAAAATTAAAATAAACGCTTGTGGGAACTCATTCAGGCATTACACAAAACTCTATGTTCTTCATCACCCACATAACAGTATCACCACATTACTACCGAGAACATTACTTTAAACATTAAATAATAACAATAACCGAAATTTGGGAGTAAGCGTTTTGAAAATTACAAATGAAAAATCCATGTTTCAGTAGGAGAATTACCAACAGACTAAAATGTTCTTTTCTTTTTTCTTTTACACATTAATTTTAAGAATCAGACAATTTCCAAAGGACCGCTTAAAGCTCACAAAACTTTCGGAGAAGTAGGATTATATGAGGGGGTCGAAGGGGTAGTATGTGGACCTGTGGGTGCACTTCTTGCTGATGGGAGTGCACTAGCAAAACACAGGAAATGCCATTTATTCCTACCAAGTCCGATACATGCACGTCCACGCCGTGGCCTCTGGGCAACGGGTACATTCTTTAAGGTACACGGCTAAGTCATGTAAGGGCAGAAAGAGAGTTCCCGACGCTTAAATGGGGACCAATCAGCTAAGGGAGACAACCCTAACAGAAAACATCGGTCCTCCAGGATTGCTGGGGGTTGGAGCAAGGCTAAAAACCTCGCTCCGGAAAACAAACTGTTGTGAAGCCCCAGAATATGCCTCGGAATGGTGGATTTAATAGACGACGAGTTAAGCTAAAGGCAATGGACTACGCAATTGGTACATGGAATGTACGCACACGTTTATGAGCCGGAGCACTGAAAATACTGATGCAGATACTAGAAGTCAACAAAGTGGACATAGCAGCCATACAAGAAACTAGATGGTCAGGAAGGGATGAGATCTGGGACACCAAAACCCACACAATATTCAGTAGTGGGAAGTCAAGGAATGCACAAGAAGGAGGAGTAGCATTTATAGTACGAAAACAAGCCAAAGATGATGTACTACAGTTTTTGGCAATAAAAGATTGGCAACACTGCGTGTTAAAATGCGATTCTATAATTTAACAATCGTAAATGTATATGCACCAACGGAAGACAAGAAACAGATAGTCAAGGATCAGTTCTATGCTGAACTGGAACGAGTGCTAGATTCAATCCCATCAAACGATGCTAAGATGATAATAGGAGACCTAAATACACAAATTGGAAGGAGATATATCAAGGAATAATAGGGATCCCTAGAGTACACAACAATACTAATGATAATGGACAGAGACTGCTTGACCTTGCTACCAGCAGAAATATGAAAGTGATGTCAACTTGTTTCCCTCATAAAGAGGTACACAAGCAAACATGGATATCGCCAGATGGAAAGACCTGTAATCAAATAGACCCTGTAATGATGGAGAAAAGATGGGCATCCAATATCATGGATGTCAGATCATTCAGAGGAACAAGTTGTGGCTCCGACCACTTTCTAGTTAAGGCAATCTTAAGGTGCCGCATTATGAAAACAAGAAAGGAAGGAATGAGTAGGATAGAAAAGTAGAATACTAGTGAACTGAAGAATAAGGAAGTATCAGAAAGATACAGGAAAAGAATGGCAGAAGTGCTGGTAGAGAAATATAATAAGGACCAAACAGCAACGGCCGAGACCAAATGGATTGCTCTGAAGGAAAGTGTTAAGGCCGTGGCAAAGGACACACTAGACATTGTACCCAAAAGGAACACAAAGGAATGGTTTGATGAGGAATGCCAAAAAGCCATAGAAGAAAGAGATAAAGCATATAAAGCATACCTAGAGAGACCAACAAAGGTGAAGAAACAAGAGGTTGAAAACCAGAATAAAGAAGTAAGGAATGTATGTCGAAGAAAGAAGAGAAGAAAATTAAATAAGAAAATGGCTAGAATAGTGGAGGAATTTAAAGAAGATAATAGCTACGTGGCTTACAGAAAAGTTAAGGAAGTGAAAGAAGGATTCAAGGCAAGAACAAACATGTGTAAGGACAGAAATGGACAGCTTTTGGGAGATAAAGAAGGGATCCAAGATAGATGGAAGGAATATTTCCAACACCTCCTGAACCCAGTAGAAATGAAAGGGAAAACACCAACTACCTCAAGGAATAACACTGAGACAAATTAATCAGAAGTCACAGCACCACCTATGCAAGAAGTGATAGAAGCCATACAGCAACTGAAAAACCATAAAGCACCAGGTAGAGATGGGCACTATCGACTGAAAACCGCTATCGACTAGTCGGGCGATAGTCCCTTCGAACTATCGACTAAATAGTCGAATGTTTTCAGTCGAACAAAAGTATTCATTACTTCCTGTCGAGAAGACTGAACAGTCGAATGATTTCAGTCGAATGAAAGTATTCATATAACGCAACTAGTCAGTCCATGAAAAACATTCGAATGTTTCCAGTCGAAACTCTCCGTATCAAAAGTGGAAAGTCGTACTTTTACGAATTCGGCTCATTTTAACGCAATTTACCAATAATTAGAAATCACTTGTATAGACGCATTAAAATCCGATTTACGCACTCGTTCGTACACGGGGCTAATAGATAGAGACATGCCCTTAATACGAACCAACATCATACGAATGGCTTTTCTTGGTGCTAAATGGACAGTGAAACGTAGAAAGACGACAATGAGGCTCTGTTCCCGAACAATGTTAATAATATGTAGTACACAATCAAGATAGACTATAGATGAGAACAGCCAAACACAATACTACCGTATTTTCTAGATTATTATTATAGTTATTCAGATTATTATTATTATTATTATTATTATTATTATTATTATTATTATTATTATTATTATTATTATTATAGTTATACCATAGAGATACGCTATAGTTATGCCTTATGTATGAATAGGACTTAACGTAATTAACATAAACAAATATGCAATGAAATAAAGAGCATATAAACGACAAGAGAAAATCGCTATATATATCGTAGGTACATATGAAGTTAACATAATTATATATTACATATCCGAAGTGACCATAAACCGATAGTTCTATTCGCTTCCATGTCGTTGTGACTTGAGTGCGACTGAATTCAGTCAACTTGTTTTGTGCTGCCTGGACAGTGAAACGTGGAGAGATGTGTGGCGGGAATGCGACTGAATTCAGTCGACTTGTTTTGTGCTGACTGAACAGTGAAACGTGGAGAGATGCGTGGCGGGAATGCGACTGAACTCAGTCGACTTGTTTTTTAAAGTAGTCGACTGTTATGATAGTTTAAACTATCAACTAGTTCGATAGTTATCAGTCGATAGTGCCCATCTCTAGCACCAGGTATCGATGGAATCCCTGCAGAGTTGTTGAAATACGGAGGAACCACACTACAAGAAGCTATACATGATCTAATTGTGAGGTGTGGAATAAAGAAGAAGTGCCTGAAGACTGGCGCAAAGGCATCATATGCCCAATATACAAGAAAGGGGATAAGTTGGTATGTAGCAATTATAGAGGGATCACCCTGCTGTGTACAGTATATAAGCTGTTCACCTCTATCCTGAAGAAGAGACTAGAACCCCTGGTGGAAGAAATTCTAGGAGAATACCAGGCAGGGTTCCGGAAGGGAAGATCCACTGTGGATCAGATATTCACTGTGAAACAAGTGTTGGAGAAGTGTTGGGAACGGGGCATAGATGTGGTACAGATGTTTATCGACTTTCAACAAGCATACGACTCTATTGACAGGGATAAATTAATGGAGATATTAAGAGAGTTCAAGATACCAGAAAAGCTGGTGCGACTGGTGGAATTAACTATGAGAAATACGATGGTGGGAGTGAAAATTCAGACTGAAGTAGGCAGTTTCTTCGAAGTGAATCAGGGATTGAAGCAAGGAGATGGCTTAGCACCAATTCTATTTAACCTGGCACTAGAATCAGTGATTAGAAAGTTAAGAGTCGACACCAGTGGAACACTTTTATACAAAACAGCTCAACTAGTTGGATATGCTGATGACATAAATTTGATGGGAAGAACAACAAGGACAGTTAAAGAAGCATTTGAAGACTTGATTAGAGAAGGCAAAGAGATTGGACTTAAGATCAATGAACAAAAGACGAAGGTAATGGTGCAGGCTCGGAGAAGGAAGTATACAAATGACCAACTTGTCCCTGAAGGATCCAAAGTGGAGGTGGTGGATGAATTTAAATATCTTGGTGTACATCTAAGCAACAAGAATGAGGAAATGGTGGAAATACAGGCAAGAATTCAAGCTGCCAACAGAGCATACTACGCAGTACTACCACTTTTCAGAAGTAGAGATATAAACCAGAGCTTAAAAGTTATGCTATACAAAACCCTCATTCGCAGTATAGTGATGTATGGAAGTGATATGTTGACCCTCCCAAAGAAAGCCGTGGAGAAGATAGATTCCTTCAAAAGGAAAATCCTGAAGAGAATTTATGGACCCATTTGCATACAAGGGGAATGGAGAATTAGATATAACAATGAACTATATTCCCTGTATGGGGAGGCACCCCTGTCGCATGCCATTCGAATGAAGAGACTTAAATGGGCAGGTCGTCTAATTAGGATGGAAGAACACCGAATCCCAAAGAAGGTATTCTTAGGAGACTTTGGAGGGGGAAGGCCTGTGGGAAGGCCATGTAACAGATGGGAAGATGGTGTACATCAGGACGCAACACACTTCCTCAAGATCCGGAATTGGAGAGTAGCTGCACGAGATCGACAAGTTTGGCGGAGAGCAACTGGGGAGGCCATGACCCGAAAATGGGCCGTCCCGCCATAGGTAAGGTAAGGTAAGGATTATATGAAGTCACAGAACCTTTGATGATCGAAAACATTGATGCAGGAGAAGGTAACTTACAGTTGAAGTCATGCGGATTATATACTCACAAAATTTTATCCGCCGCAGTCGTACTTAATCCACTATAAGTAAGGAAGTAGAATTAAATAGAAATGGAGTTCTTGAGGATCAACAACATCCTCGCACAATATTCCTTTTAACCGTAATCCATGGTTACATTGATTGCTAGCCTAGAGCCACCAAGAAACATGCACCAAGAAACAAGCCTGACAGAGAGGTCCGTTATGTAACAATCCTCGCTAGCACTGATTGGCCAGCGACAAAGGCACGGCTAGGCCTGCGAAGAAGGCAGATACCAGTCCAGCGCCGTCCGGCACAGAACACCGGAAACACAACCAGTTCCTGAGTTAAAATAAACAAAGTGTCTTAGGCAAGTAGAAATAATAAGTTAGAGTATGGCCTCCAATGACTTAGTAGTAGTCGTAGAAAACTAGTTTAAGCATGATGTGACACTAATTTCCACAGCGATTGCCAGTCCAAAACATAAATGGGGAAGGCTAAAAACGTTACCTCGGTAACAAATGTTAAAGAAAGAAATCACACACATAGGCTTATTCCATAACTATCACTCAATACAAGACAAGTACGCTCTGATTTACAGCCTAAAAACACACATGCAATAAAGAAACATTGTACGTGACTTTACTACAGAAGTGAGCTGCCCGCAGTTCACAGATGCTTGTACCAAAGTGACATAGAAGGCAAATGAAGCAATGCAATGAAGCGGTGGCTGTTGCCGCCACTGTACTTCCTCCCTATGAATGTATCTATAAAAAATAAAATGTTATATAGTTATTTTAATATATGATGAGCAAAAATGCCTCATCCTTTTTATCTATCTTTCATAATACATTACAAAGTACAGTATAATATCCCTTAATCACGAGGAATTATGGGTGCCACAGAGGGGGTATGTTCACTCGTTGTCGGCCTGTAAGAGCAATACTGGTTTCTTAACGTGAAATGAGCCATATATGGAGATATTTCTAACTGGCTACGACCAAACTGTACTTTTCCATACCACCACCACCGCAAGCCTAGAACACCCTTAATCCTAATATTCATCTCACTTTCTGGGACGTGAAGTGTAGTAACATTATACTCATAACCACTAAGCTATCACGTTATCACGTTGAAACTTCCATAACAGTAAATAATTTGCTTTCATAGTTCCAAACTAAACTTATTGAGTAACTCTTCTTCCTTTTAGTGTAAAGTTTGAATTGTTCCCTCAAAAATATGAGGTAAAACAAATATTCTGTGCTTTAACTAATTACCTAACGAAACTGCGTGAGCTTTGCGTGCATTTCTTAACACTTTGAAGATGATGTCACCCCATGTGGGGTGACGGACCCTCATACAAAATATAGTATGTCACCCCTCATGGGGTGACACGGCAGTGTGTCCAGGCCTTTCAACTTTAGGCTGTTGCACGAAACTAGCGCTACCATTCGCTGTTGTATTGTATTGCTTGTTCACATAAGGTGTTCATAGAGTGCAGCGCAGTGCCCATTCCTTTCTCAGCACGCGGGGCATTGCGCAACAAACAGCGGAATTTCTCTGACATTTGTCACCCCATATGGGGTGACATACGTAACCATCAGAATTCAATTATTAATGGCAAGGAAAATAATGTGGATTGGAGTCTATTATTGCTTTATTCTTACATACTGGTTGAGATTTAACACTCAGATGAAATTGTAAACCGGGGCTACGTGTGAATTAAAAAAATGTTTCTGCAAACCTGGGAATGTTCCCCAGTAATTGTCACTGGCTGATGATTTGGTTGAATCATTGCCCGATGCAGCACCGGAATCTTTGCTAGTGTCCTCACTACACAAACTACTGTTGAATTCTGACTCGGAAAAGGTGGCATCACATTGCAAATCCTAAATGTCAACATCTCTTGATTCAACACTCGAACCCTTTTCAGGTTGTTCTTCTATCTCTCTATCGGTAATCATGGCTCACTCAACACAGAAACACATAACATGAATTAATTTCTGGTCACAAAACTGTAAATTACAAGGAACTTGTTGAAAGGTGCGTAATTCAACAGCTCACAGTACAGAGCACAGTGTTCCACAACAACAAAGGTAAAAAGGCCGTCACCCCTGTAGGGGTGACATGCGCTTTCTCTGTTGCATAGTCAACCTAATAACCATATGTCACCCCAATGGGGGGACACAAAAATAGTAACTTTGAACATAAAATATGTCTTTGATTATCATCTACGAATGAAATTACGAACATCCGTAGCCCACAACAACCTGAAAAATGTATACGGCATTTCAGCAGTTTACCGCGGAAAAAGCAAATGTATACGTCGACGCTAAAGTGTTAATACATTTCTTTGCACACATTCAACAATAACACTACAAGGAGTGGCTCCTATATAATTTAATAAATGTTAATTTTGTTGAGACCACTTGGATATTTTACCATCAGCTAAATTCCTTTACAGACACCTGACAATTATTAACATACACAGTGACATTCATATCTTGGTGAATTTTGAGTAAATGGCGTACATTTGGTAAATCTTACATCTTCTTGTTTTCCCTACCCTTCATTTCCAATCTCTTACCTTCAGGATATGACAAATATTTTGAAAAATTTGGGAAAATAATTGGACATACATTAGGAAGAAGCTAATTAGGTTTAGGTGGTAGTATAATTACGTTGCCTTTACTATCACAAATATTATCCCCTGTTGAATAACTTTCCTGTGTGAAATGTTTTATGCACACGACTGAATCCTTCCCATGTTCCCAATTGATATCCCATTTTTGTTTTAATTCCTCGTCTGAAGGAAACCTAAACGAGGTAACAGAGCCTTCTTTTTTATGCTATAGTTGCTACGATACATGGGAACACAACATATTCTGGGCATCTGCAAATACGTGAAACATTTTATTAGTAACCCAAATTCAGTCTGCACATTCACAAATAATTGTAACTGATTTAACGTCCCACTAACTACTTTTACGATTTTTGGGAGACGCCAAGATGCCATAATTTTGTCCTGTAGGAGTTCTTTAACATGCCAGTACATCTACCGACTTGAGGCTGACGTATTTGAGCACCTTCAAATACTACCGGACTGAGTTGGACTTGGAAGCCAGCTCTACCGTCGAAACTACTCATCCCTGCTGCACCTTTACATAATTTTGATAATAGGCTCTACATATGATTATTCAATCACTTACCTTGTTATATATACTCAAACACATCCGTGAAAAAGAAAACAAAACCCAGGACAAAGTTCATTACACATCAACCAGCACCTCCTAGAGAACAAGGCCTGGCAATATGATTCATGACGTCATGCGCGTGGGCTCCACGAGCTCTTGCAGAGCAAGTGGATAGTAGATGAAGCTAATTCCTTATGATGACTGAAAAATACGCTGGTTAAACTACATTCTATGAATATTTTCTCATAGGCGCACGTTAGAAGCGAAATTAGTAATATATAGTGATAATTATAAAGAACAATCAAAAATGCAAAAAACTCCATTTTTTAAAGAGTCTTAACACTGAACAAATTTAATGATATGCCTATATGACACTTTCCTTCATATATTTAAGAGTCAAAAATTATCAGTTCCTTTCACAAAACTGAACTTGCTGATGAAAGATAAAAGATCAAAAACAACATGTTAAGTACAGCAAAAACTATTAAATAAAAATAACATATAAACAGAACTTTTTTTACAACAGAAGCCTAATATAAATTAAGGGGTGAAGAGTTCACAAAATTTGGCTGTTATGCAAAGAATACAGTACATGCCAACAATAGTTTGTTCATCAAGTCATCAAAATTAAATTTGAATTCCACAGTGTATATAAATGTATAGTCTCCGCACCTTTTAGCGATATTTCTTTTTACGCTGATGAGGTGTAAGGTGGGAGCTCCCGGTTCCGGTAATACTGCCAACTGAATGGAAATTAAATCTGAATTGAATCGATAATATGATCGATCGATATGAATTTTCTAAACTTTTATTATCTTAAGCCATCAACTGTATCATACACACATTATATAACATTTCTCAATGCGAATCTTGTTCCTAGCATGAATTTTATAGTTTGGATTTGCTGTGTAAACATCGACAGTACTAATACGTACAGTGTACGCCAGATGTCGCACAGCAATGTATAAGCGATTCATAGTTTTTTTGCTAGTTGCTTTATGTCGCGCCGACACAGGCAGGTCTTATGGCGACGATGGGACAGGAAAGGCCTAGGAATGGGAAGAAAGCGGCCGTGGCCTTAATTAAGGTACAGCCCCAGAATTTGCCTGGTGTGAAAATGGGAAAACACGGAAAACCATCTTCAGGGCTGCTGACGATTCATAGTTTGTGTTTCAAAGGTTGTCAATACGAATCTCGAAAATACCCAAGGTCGATCAATTCAGCTCTAGGGTATCCATGTACCGCTAAAAGGTGCACGTACTATGCTCATATTATCTTGGACCCTGTTTCAAATAACGAGAACAGGAAAAAATTGAAATTAAACTGGAAATAAAACAACTTATTAAAATACATGAACTTAAAATTGAAAAGCAGTATGACAATTCTGATAACATTTGAACTGACCTTCACCCTGACACTTTCTGTTATTGTTTTCAATTTAACTTCACCAGGTTGCTTAAAATTGAAATGGACATGAGGTGAACATGATATGAGAAAATATAAAAGGAAATCTCTACGAACAGTAATTGTTAAAATCCTCATAAACCTAATTAAGAACTTGCATTGCTGCCATTACATTAATAAAAATGTAGCAGAACACACACTGAACTACTCATTTCATGCTTTATGAACCAGCTGCATTGTACAGTATAGATATGACACACATGAGATCAATTAAGTAATTAATCCCAAATTTTTCACATATACATGTTACATTCATTACATGCAATAACAAAAGCTGGAAGGAGTACTTTCTCCAAGAGAAAATTCATAACCAGAGTGTGAAGAGGTTATAATGCTGGAAGAGGAAATTCATAATTGAATTTAAAATTACTCAAACAATAATGTTTACTACTGAAGGAACTTACAGTGATTAACACTGAATTCAGAGTTTACACATTCCCTTTCAATGGAATTCATAGAGGTTCATCAACTCAGTAATTAGTAATACTAATGTACTCGAAAAATGATAAAGCCTTAGCCCCTCAGCTTACCACGGACAAAAGAAAAGGATGGTTAATGATTTTGTAGGATATGTGCCACCAAGGTAATGAACCCTACGAGTTAAATGACAAAATACCTGTTTAACATAAGAGGTGGTATCAGCCAAGTACTCTGGGCAGTTTGGAAACTGAGAAGGAACAGCTCCTAAAACATTTAGACCAAATTAGAATGCATTCACCTAGATATAAATTCATGGCACCACTTACTTCATAGGACTATGTCATGCCCTAGATATATCTAATATATAATATATTTTATATTAATATATGTAATATATTAATATAAAATGAATAGCACACAAGGAAACAGAGAAAATCACTGAGTGAATGTAATTTACAATAATTATATAGAACCTAACATAATTGCAATGAACACAATAACATTGCTGTCTAGCCTGAACTAAAAATATTAACCCACACTAAGAGATATATTCCCTCATGCGATATAATAAATAAAACTGCCTCACTTGCAGTTAAGGAGCACAGTAAGAATACGTGAAAGACAATACCTTACATGCCTTCATAGTGTATAACTTTTGCCAGAATATCACTATACCCACAACAGTAGTCCTATAAAATACTGTGATACTCAGCACATCCCAAATTAAATGCTTAAATCAGTAAAATATAAATCACCCCCAAAAAAATCTACTATTTCATTTACACATAGCAAATATATTAGAGACCTATCCACAAACCTTTCACAAGCCTTGGATGAGATAAAGGTGCAGTCAATAATTTCCCATTTTTCTCATCATACATGCTGGTCGTCCATTCAACCTCATGAGTTTTGAAATGGAGCTCGCACACCTACAACACAGGACTCCAATTCAAGGACCATTCCACTACTTAAGTCACTGAATGATTTAAATCAGATATAATACACTAATAACTAAGACTTACCTTTGCATTTTGGGAAGGAACAAAATCATCTCTGCGAATAGCTCTTAACCACTTAGCTCTCTCCGAGTCGTCAGTTGGAAACGAGAAAACACTCACTTTAGGGCCAGTGCGATAATTGCCCTTACAATTTGGAACACTGCATTTCTGAGGCATCGTTATTCATAATCTGAAAAACAGTGATCGCAATTCACAGTAACACACCATTAAAAATAAACTCAGTTCTAACCCCACGTGGCGGCCATGCTGGCACTTTAAACACAATTTATTAATATTAACAATTTATAAGTACTAACACCTGTAACTAAACTTACACTAATAGGAATATTAAGCGAGTGTTAACACACAAGACTCAATTAAGATCAATATAATCGATGAAAAACACACATAACAGAGAAACGCGTCCTAATTCACCAAGCTGAGCTACTGGCATGTGACTAGGCGAACATACGTCATCAGCTACTCTCATTCGTGTTGCCAGGCCTTCTTGTTCTTCTTCTTGGAAAGTTATTGGGCACGTAATTACCCAGTTACAATAATTATGAAAGTTCATTAGCTGTACACTAGCTCACTCATAAAGTTATACACGAAAGAAGAGCGCAGCATTTCCTTATGTACAACACTTGGGTGGGATATAAACAGAGAGATCTGGGGATCACGTATCTACCGCTAACACAGGAAGAGTACACTATAAAGTATTACAACCAGGCAGTAGCAGCGACTAAGGGGGGCGAGGGGGAGCAGTCGCCCTCCCTCCCCCCACTTTGTAGAGGAAACATTACAATTTTATTCCATTTTAGCCAGCTCAAAGTAGGAATTATTAACCCAAGATCAGTCGAGGGATGAGCGCAGCGCTAACAAAAATTTTATCTGGCCGCTGCTTGTTTTTCTTTTGTTCTCATGACGTGTGCTGCTATCTAACTCACCGGCGATACGTCAACAATCGAATAGTGCTGTTAACAGCTGCCAAGTTGTCATCAGAGTGACTTAGACTGCTTATTTGTGAAGTCGTGAGCGCTGCGCTGACACCTCGACCGATGGTGTTCGTTTTAATTCTAAGTAATGTTGTATCGTGATTATTGAATTAGAAGACTCCGAGTAGATGTTTTGAGTTCATTGTTTGCTATTTCAGTGCAGGTGAAGTTTCATGTAGTATGCATCAGGAACTATGGATCGTTCTGATGCTCAGGTAATCCAGTGGCTGTTGGAAGAACCTGATAATGACACTGAAATGGGCTCATCTCAAGAGTTAGATGATTCAGTTGATTCAGACGCAGAACAGTCAAATAACAGTGACCATGATAGTGGAAGTGAACAATCTGCCGGTGATGAGCAGGAAATAACGGAACCTCGAGTGGAGTATATCGGTAAGGACCAACTGACCGTTTGGCGTGCTCATACAGCACGCCAACAAGTACGTAGGAAGCACAGAAATATAGTTATTCATCCACCGGGAGTCAAAGGAGAAATTGTAAAAACGCTAGCACTGTTCTTGATGCATGGAAAATATTTTTCCCTAACGAAGTGATTGAAGAAATTACAGCGTACACAAACAATTGCCTTCATAAAATTCGAAGTAACTACAGCAGGAAAAGTGATGTTATAGATACAAATCCTGATGAAATAGGGGCAGTTCTAGGTCTCTTGTATTTAGCAGGTGTGCAAAAATCGTCACATCAGATTGTGGAGGATTTATGGGATAAGGATGGGACTGCTCCAGAATATTTTCGACTTACAATGAGTTACCGAAGATTTCTGTTACTGTTGCGAGGTCTTCGTTTCGATGATGCACGGACAAGGTTGACAAGGAAAGCACTTGATAGACTAGCCCCGATCAGAAATGTGTTTGAAGGTTTCGTAGCAAGATGTGTGAAGAGCTACAGCATTTCTGAATACGCTACAGTTGACGAAATGCTTGAATCATTTCGTGGTAGATGTGCATTTAGACAGTTCATGCCGAGGAAGCCGGCCAAATATGGCATAAAGATATTTTCTCTGGTAGATTCAAGGATGTTTTATACATCGAATATGGAGATTTATGTGACCGGGCAGCCTTCCGGGCCTTACATGTTGGATGTTAGACCAAGTGCCATTGTCAAGAGACTTGTTGAACCAATCAAAGGGTCGGGAAGAAATGTTACAATGGACAATTGGTTTTCGTCTATTCCGCTTACGCGCGAACTTCTACACCAATATAACTTGACAGTAATTGGGACTCTAAAAAAAGAATAAGGTGGAACTGCCACCGGAACTTGTAAATACGAAGCAACGGCCTATAAATAGCAGCCTGTTTGCCTTCCGAGAAGATTGTACAGTTGTTTCGTATGTTCTCAAAAAGAGCCAAAACGTTGTTCTGGTTTTGAGTATGCACGACTCAGATGAAATTGATCCAACTACTGGCGACAAAGAGAAGCCAACAATGGTGATATTGTACAACCTCACGAAAGGAGGTGTAGATATCGTTGATAAGATGAAATCACAGTACACTGTTGCCAGAGTATGTTGTCGTTGGCCACTCAGAATTTTTTTTCCACTTTTAGATGTTGGTGCCATCAATGCTCAAGTAATCCTCTTTTGCAACACTAACAGTAAAATGGAACGAAGAAATTTTTTGAAAACTCTGGCATTGGGTCTCACAAGAAATCATATGGTGGCAAGACTTTCAAAGGAAGGAGTTCAGAACGACCTGAAGATTCGAATAAGAAAATACCTCCAATATCCAGAAACAAACTGTACTCCTCAGCCTGCTACAAACAAAGAGAATGTGAGATGTGGCTTTTGCCCGAAAAGAAAGAATCGTTTCTCCATGGTTCGGTGCATTTCTTGTCAGGCTTCGAGAGCATATAATAACCATGTGTCATCAGTGCTATCAGCAGCAGTGAACGAAGCTGCAGGATACAAAAGACAATATTCAGCATATGAATGAACTGTACATAATGCAATAATTTTGTTCTCTCATTGGCATATTGTACGTTGTTTTGTATATTACATCGTTTGATATCATTTGTAAATAGATTCTCTAAATTTAAAATAATAATTTTCATCATTTATTACGGCACTCGACGTTCATTTTTATAATAAGGCATTATGACTTACGTTACCGGTACTTTGGGTTTTGAGGCCAAATGTGATAAAAATAAATTAAAGTGCTCCACAAGGTGACAAAAGAATAAAAATAGAAACTTCCTGGCAAGATAATTTGATATACATAAGAAAGACGGACACTTATTTTTCATTAACGTGAGCGCCGCGCTAACACCTCGACCGATGACGTGCCGTTACTAAGTTCGACCAATGTTGGGTTTAAAAAAACAATTTGTGCAAATTTTTAATTATTAACAAAATTATTATCGGAAATACGCACAAAATGTCGTACGTCGCGGCTAACCGATGTGTATAGCGCCACAGCAAGTAGTGGAGACTTCTCAAATGCTAAATTATTTTTAATTTTATAATCACTCCTTACTTCTATTGAATTGTAATACGTGTGTAATATTGTTTCCTTGGTGAAAGTATAGTATTGAATCAAAATCTCAAAAAACTATTATTGCCGCACTTAAGTTAGTAAACTGTCAACCTTTACCTTTCTGTCGAAATTCGCTCAAAAAGCATCGAAAACTTACCATTTTGTATCTTTTTTGTTCAGTTTTGATGTGTCACCCCACCCGCTATATCCCTTAACCCGGCTAATTTCTGTTATCTGTATATGTTTTTGCCCCCCCACTTCTAATCCCCAATCGCCGCTACTGCAACCAGGTCTTGTTCTCTACGAGGTGCTGCATCAACATACACGATAGCTCCCGCGCTTTCACCTTGGCCTCCGCTGCATGTTGCCAAACTTATATGCCGCCGGCTTGTAACTGTAGTCGGCTGTGGACAAGCATCGCCGTGAGACATCTGGCGTACACTTTACGTACTAGTACTGTTGTTTCACGGCCGACTGGATACCTCGCTGCGCTCCTTATACCGGCCTTGACAATCGCTTGTGAAGCCCAGCATAAAGCTGTAATTGGAAAGTTTCACCATAATGCCGCTGGAGCGCTGGCCTACTACCCATTGACAGGATGCTGTATACCGCAAATTGCCGCATTTCCAGTTTTATTTTTTTGGTTTTGCTGTCGTAAATGTTAGCAATGTGTTCGCAATGAGGTGCTTGTTGGCTTCATAATGAAATCTGATAGTTATGCGCTAGTGAGTTTATTTTTTATTGTGTAGTGTGGTGATTATATTTTTTAAAATTGTGTTTACAAATCTTGGAATTTGAGACATTCTTGTGCACCTTTTCGTACTTCGAGCAGAAATTTTATGGAAACAAGAACAAAGTGATTTCTCGCTGTAACTTCGTCCTGAACAAAGATTTTAATTTATGTGCTAATTCGTTTTTTAATGGTGTGTTGATTTGCTTTTCTTTAACTGTGTTAGGAAATATTCGAATATATATTGCTGTGTGCCTTTTTTGTATTCCGAACAGGAAAAAAAAGCAAAGGGACACTATCATTTTACGAATTCTCTGTAGACCAGGACAAAACTACTTCTTAGTTTTCCGTTTCTATGTCGGGTATTTACCTTCGTTCTTTCTTTCTCTTTTCTTACTGTTTACCCCTCCAGCGTTGGCTTTTCTCTCGGACTCAGTGAGGGATCCCACCTCTACCACCTCAAGGGTAGTATCGTGGAGCGTGAGACTGCGGGTCGGGGGATACAACTGGGAAGGATGACCAGTACCTCGCCCAGGCGGCCGCAACTTCTATGCTGAACAGGGGCCTTGTGTCGAGGATGGGAAGATTGGAAGACATATCCAAGGAAGAGGGAAGGCATCAGCCGTGGCCTTAAGTTAGTTACCATCCCGGCATTTGCTTGGAGGAGAAGTGGGAAACTATGGGAAACCACTTCGAGGATGTCTGAGGTGGGAATCGATACCACCCTCTACACAGTTGACCTCCCAAGGCTGAGTGGACCCCGTTCCAGCCTTCGTACCACTTTGAAATTTCGTGGCAGGGCCAGGAATCGAACCCGGGCCTCCGTGAGTGGCCGCTAATCATTTTTACCCATGAATTTTCTTTCATAGAATAATCCTTTAGGCGGTGTCGTATTTGCCATATGACAGCAACACAACACATTTTTGTTCAAGATAATCTGAACTTTAACATTTAAACATTGACAAGTAAGAATCACTACTGCTATGACGGTAAGGCCAGCGTATGAAGTGTTGTTACCTGAGCAATGGGGCCGATGACCTAGATGTTAGGCCCCTTTAGACAACAAGCATCATCATCATCATCATCATCATTGAGCAGAGAAAAGTTTACATTTTATTTACTCAAAATACTTTTCTCTCACTGAATTTTTATTTAAAATTCTTCTTCTTTCGCTATTTGTTTTACGTCGCACCGACACAGATAGGTCTTATGACGCCGGTGGAATAGGAAAGGGCTAGCAGTGGCAAGGAATCGGCCGTGGCCTTAATTGAGGTATAGCCTGATGTAAAAATGGGAAACCACGGAAAACCGTCTCCAGAGCTGCCGACAGTGGGGTTCGAACCCACTACCTCCCGGATGCAAGCTCACAGCTCCACGCCGCGCGGCCAATTTGTTCCACCCTACTGCATTTCAAGTAAAATTTATTTTCTGAATTTAGCATGGCCAGCTTGCCCGGTATTTAATATTCTAGTGAAAGGTATGAATGAAATATAATCTGAAACTATATATATTGAAATTAACATTTAAACATGTTTGAGTCAAAATATTTATGTTCTGCATACAACGAATATGGAAAAAGTAAGACTCTTATGTTTTGTCCAGCCCCCTTCCTCAATCAATCAATCAATTAATCAATCAATACTGATCTGCATTTAGGGCAGTCGCCCAGGTGGCAGATTCCCTATCAGTTGCTTGCCTAGCCTTTTCCGAAATGATTTCAAAGAAATTGGAAATTTATTGAACATCTCCCTTGGTAAGTTATTCCAATCCCTAACTCCCCTTCCTATAAATGAATATTTGCCCCAGTTTGTCCTCTTGAATTCCAACTTTATCTTCATATCGTGATCTTTCCTACTTTTATAAACGCCATTCAAACCTATTCGTCTACTAATGTCATTCCACGCCATCTCTCCGCTGACAGCTTGGAACATACCACTTAGTCGAGCAGCTCTTCTTCTTTCTCTCAATTCTTCCCAACCCAAACATTGCAACATTTTTGTAACGCTACTCTTTTGTCGGAAATCACCCAGAACAAATCTAGCTGCTTTTCTTTGGATTTTTTCCAGTTCTTGAATCAGGTAATCCTGGTGAGGGTCCCATACACTGGAACCATACTCTAGTTGGGGTCTTACCAGAGACTTATATGCACTCTCCTTTACATCCTTACTACAACCCCTAAACACCCTCATAACCATGTGTAGAGATCGGTACCCTTTATTTACAATCCCATTTATGTGATTACCCCAATGAAGATCTTTCCTTATATTAACACCTAGATACTTACAATGATCCCCAAAAGGAACTTTCACCCCATCAACGCAGTAATTAAAACTGAGAGGACTTTTCCTATTTGTGAAACTCACAACCTGACTTTTAGCCCCGTTTATCAACATACCATTGCCTGCTGTCCATCTCACAACATTTTCGAGGTCACGTTGCAGTTGCTCACAATCTTGTAACTTATTTATCACTCTATAGAGAATAACATCATCCGCAAAAAGCCTTACCTCCGATTCCACTCCTTTACTCATATCATTTATATATATAAGAAAACATAAAGGTCCGATAATACTGCCTTGAGGAATTCCCCTCTTAATTATTACAGGGTCAGACAAAGCTTCACCTACTCTAACTCTCTGAGATCTATTTTCTAGAAATATAGCAACCCATTCAGTCACTCTTTTGTCTAGTCCAATTGCACTCATTTTTGCCAGTAGTCTCCCATGATCCACCCTATCAAATGCTTTAGACATGTCAATCGCGATACAGTCCATTTGACCTCCAGAATCCAAGATATCTGCTATATCTTGCTGGAATCCTACAAGTTGAGCTTCGGTGGAATAACCTTTCCTAAAACCGAATTGCCTTCTATCGAACCAGTTATTAATTTCACAAACATGTCTAATATAATCAGAAAGAATGCCTTCCCAAAGCTTACATACAATGCATGTCAAACTTACTGGCCTGTAATTTTCAGCTTTATGTCTATCACCCTTTCCTTTATACACAGGGGCTACTATAGCAACTCTCCATTCATCTGGTATAGCTCCTTCGACCAAACAATAATCAAATAAGTACTCCTGAGAGCAGCGCTTGAAGAATTTTAAAACTCTAATTGAACAATGACACTTAATCTCAATATTAACATCAGAAGACAAAAGCATTGTGGTAAGTTCTGCTATGTATCTAAATGCCATGATAATAAAAACGATTACTATTATTCCTCACAATTAAGGAACGTCAGTTGGACTACTCCATCCTCCGCAGTTTCATTTCACGACGTTGTTTTGGCACATATCAATGAAAGTAGCCTTTAGGATTAATCATTTTAACAATATTAGTCAATGTAACATACTATTTTATTCCCTAAATTAAGATACATCGGCAATCAGAGTCAATATCAGAACGTCAGCTGGACTAAGTCATCTCCCCGCAGTTTCATTTCACGACATCATTTTGGCAAATATCAACGAAAGTAACCTTTAAGATTAATCATTTTAACAGTATTAACCCATGTAATATTCTCCATAGCTCTAAATTACGATAAATCGGCAACCAAAGTCAATATATTTTTCATAAAGAAGTATGCATTTCTACCGCAAATAGGTCGGCCGCCAGCGCCACGTGTCGAGTTGTGTAACTACTCCGATTACAGTACGTGGACCCGATTGTCAAGGCCGGTAAGGAGCTAGCTAGAGCGACGCATCAAGTCGGCCGTGGTTGTTTACACAACAAACCCAAACTGTAGAATTCATGCTAAGAACAAGATTCGCGTCGAGAAATGTTATACAATGTTATATAATGTGTGTGTGACAGTTGTTGGCTTAAGATAATAAAAGTTTATAAAATTCATATCGACCGATCACATCGATTCAACTCAGATTTCATTTACATTCTGTTGGCAGAATAACCGGAACCGGGAGAGCTACCTCCTTACCTCTCACCCCTAAAAAAACTGGTATCGGAAAAGGTTCGCGTATTAGTATGGATACTTATTTCCATGTCTGTAAACCGAACGCACACTTCACAAGCGAAAACTGGCGCACAAAAAAAATTTAAGAAAGACAATAAGAATCGTGCCAGCACATGTGGAGAGGAATGTCAAGTGTACAACAACGCAACAGGTGAGTATTGTTTACACTGAGAGTCCCTAATGACTACCAAAACATCACCAAATCCTAGAAGTAATGTCAACGTAACATTGACATTACCGTAAGCCGACATAAACAACAAGCAAATAACTGAAAAATGAATTGACCACGTTCTTGCAGAAACTTCTACGTACTTCAGTTTTATAAGTAACAGAACATACAGTTGCAAGCCAGGTTAAGATGTGCGCACGCGCAAATAGGCTACACACAATTTAAAAGATGGCAAAAAAACAACAGGAGTACAGTAGCCTAATGGATTTTACTGACCTATGTCGACATCGTATCGCGTATGGTTCACTGCAAGTAATGAAAAGTAAATATTACGTTGATGCACACGCAAACACCAGTGAGAAAGAGAAACGCTTCAGATCATTAGTCCAGCCCGTGGACCGCTATTGCTATTCACACACGAGCGTAACGACTGTCGTTTGTTTTCTCGCTCGCGGCCTTCTTGGAAAGGATGTTCTGGAGCAGTGCTCAGTGCTGCCAATCTCTGTACTTAGGAACTATGCTTCGAATTGTTCCCTGTTCTTGCCATTCGCGAAGCGGACTTAGGCCCCTAGTTTCGTATACGGATCTAGGCAAGACCATTGGTCTGGACGGTTAGGATTCTTGCCGTGGACAAGACCATTGGCCTGGACGGTTAGGATTCTTGCCGTGGACAAAACCATTGGTCTGGGCGGTTAGAAGCCGCGAAGCGGCGTTAGGCCCCTAGTTTCGTATACGGTTAGGATAGGATCTAGGCAAGACCATTGGTCTGGACAGTTAGGATTCTTGCCGTGGACAAGACCATTGGTCTGGACGGTTAGGATTCTTGCCGTGGACAAGACCATTGGTCTGGGCGGTTAGAAGCCGCGAAGCGGCGTTAGGCCCCTAGTTTCGTATACGATTAGGATAGGATCTAGGCAAGACCATTGGTCTGGACGGTTAGGATTCTTGCCGTGGACAAGACCATTGGTCTGGATGGTTAGGATTCTTGCCGTGGACAAGACCATTGGTCTGGACGGTTAGGATTCTTGCCGTGGACAAGACCATTGGTCTGGACGGTTAGAAGCCGCGAAGCGGCGTTAGGCCCCTAGTTTCGTAAACGGTTAGGATAGGATCTAGGCAAGACCATTGGTCTGGACGGTTAGGATTCTTGCCGTGGACAAGACCATTGGTCTGGACGGTTAGAAGCGGCGTTAGGCCCCTAGTTTCGTATACGACTTGCGCTTTTATTGTGCTGCGGTTGGCAACGGATTATCATCAACATACTTGACGGGAAGGTGATCACGTGCCACTTTACATTGGCCAATAAGAATACAAGTACCTACTTCAGAAATGAACATGGCGTGTAATAATCTTTATTAGGTTATAAAAGTAAATGTCCTTTTTGGGGCGGGATGGTGGGTTCCTGGACATCGCAAAGAACACATCTCTCCTCTAAGACGCTCCCCAAGTAAGATTTCACTAATTCCACTCACTTGTAACATTACAAATTACGCCTGTCTACGGGCTGAACTAATGCCCATTGCTATAGGAGAACTGCCTGGAGCCAGGTAGTGTTGAGTCGTTCATGAACGAACTGACTCTTTTTAACGATTCATAGGAACTATAACTTGGTCCATAAGAGCTGGTCCTTCAATTTCGACTTGTATAGTTTATGAATAAGGAATTGTAGGCGGCAAGAATGGTTGGAGTAGACCAAGGTATGCATATGACAAGCAGATTAGAGCAGCTGTAGGATGAAGTAGTTTCGTAGAGATGAAAAGCTTTATTGTTTTCTGATTTTATTGCTAGTTGCTATACGTCGCGCCGACACAGATAGATCTTATGGCGGCGATGGGACAGGAAAAGCCTAGGAATGGGAAGGAAGCGGCCGTGATCTTAATTAAGGTACAGCCCCAGCATTTGCCTGGTGTGAAAATGAGAAACCACGGAAAACTATCTCCAAGGCTGCCGACAGTGGTGTTCGAACTCATTATCTCCCGGATGGGAGCTCACAGCTGGTCGGTAGCCCTGAAGATGGTTTTCCGTGTTTTCCCATTTTCACACCAGGAAAATACTGGGGTTGTGCCTTAATTAAGACCACGGCCGCTTCCTTCGAACTCCTAGGCCTTTCCTATCCCATTTCCGTGGATTCCCATTTTCACACCACACAAATGCTAGGGCTATGCCTTTCCTATCTCATCCTCGCTATAAGACATCTCTGTGTCGGTGCAACGTAAAGCACCTTGTATTTTTAATTAATTATATTTATTGGTTTATGATTAGGGCCTATATTTTATCACTAGTATCTGTGTAACTGAAACATGATAACTCAATGCTCACCACTCTTGTTCATTAAATAGTCCTTAAGTACAGGTGTTACGCGTTCGCTTACCACTTCGTCTATGTTTAGTTGACACAAGGCACTTGAAATTTATCAAAGCCAATTTTCTCGACATGCCTGGATATCAAGCTCATTGGCTTTGGGACATTCATATTCGAGGGTTCACCTTCACATACTATAGTTTAAGTATCCATCTACCTGAAGGACCCGTTGTCAGTACAGTTCCGCACATGAACAAGTAAATCGAAAGTAGGCGGTCTTTGCCTCCTGCATAATCAGGCGTGAATAACAGCATCAATCAATCAATCAATACTGATCTGCATTTAGGGCAGTCGCCCAGGTGGCAGATTCCCTATCTGTTGCTTTCCTAGCCTTTTCCTAAATGATTTCAAAGAAATTGGAAATTTATTGAACATCTCCCTTGGTAAGTTATTCCAATCCCTAACTCCCCTTCCTATAAATGAATATTTGCCCCAGTTTGTCCTCTTGAATTCCAACTTTATCTTCATATTGTGATCTTTCCTACTTTTATAAACGCCATTCATACTTATTCGTCTACTAATGTCATTCCACGCCATCTCTCCGCTGACAGCTTGGAACATACCACTCAGTCGAGCAGCTCTTCTTCTTCCTCTCAGTTCTTCCCAGCCCAAACTTTGCAACATTTTTGTAACGCTACTCTTTTGTCGGAAATCGCCCAGAACAAATCGAGCTGCTTTTCTTTGGATTTTTTCCAGTTCTTGAATCAGGTAATCCTGGTGAGGGTCCCATACACTGGAACCATACTCTAGTTGGGGTCTTACCAGAGACTTATATGCACTCTCCTTTACATCCTTACTACAACCCCTAAACACCCTCATAACCATGTACAGAGATCTGTACCCTTTATTTACAATCCCATTTATGTGATTACCCCAATGAAGATCTTTCCTTATATTAACACCTAGATACTTACAATGATCCCCAAAAGGAACTTTCACCCCATCAACGCAGTAATTAAAACTGAGAGGACTTTTCCTATTTGTGAAACTCACAACCTGACTTTTAACCCCGTTTATCAACATGCCATTGCCTGCTGTCCATCTCACAACATTTTTGAGGTTACGTTGCAGTTGCTCACAATCTCGTACTTATTTATCACTCTATAGAGAATAACATCATCCGCAAAAAGCCTTACCTCCGATTCCACTCCTTTACTCATATCATTTATATATATAAGAAAACATAAAGGTCCGATAATACTGCCTTGAGGAATTCCCCTCTTAATTATTACAGGGTCAGATAAAGCTTCACCTTCTCTAATTCTCTGAGATCTATTTTCTAGAAATATAGCAACCCATTCAGTCACTCTTTTGTCTAGTCCAATTGCACTCATTTTTGCCAGTAGTCTCCCATGATCCACCCTATCAAATGCTTTAAACAGGTCAATCGCGATACAATCCATTTGACCTCCAGAATCCAAGATATCTGCTATATCTTGCTGGAATCCACAAGTTGAGCTTCAGTGGAATAACCTTTCCTAAAACCGAACTGCCTTCTATCGAACCAGTTATTAATTTCACAAACATGTCTAATATAATCAGAAAGAATGCCTTCCCAAAGCTTACATACAATGCATGTCAAACTTACTGGCCTGTAATTTTCAGCTTTATGTCTATCACCCTTTCCTCTATACACAGGGGCTACTATAGCAACTCTCCATTCATCTGGCATAGCTCCTCCGACCAAACAATAATCAAATAAGTACTTCAGATATAGTACTATATCCCAACCCATTGCCTTTAGTATATCCCCAGAAATCTCATCAATTCCAGCTGCTTTTCTAGTTTTCAACTTTTGTATCTTATTGTAAATGTCATTGTTATCATATGTAAATTTTATTACTTCTTTGGCCTTAGTCTCCTCCTCTATCTCGACATCATCCTTGTAACCAACAATCTTTACATACTGCTGACTGAATACTTCTGCCTTTTGAAGATCCTCACATACACACTCCCCTTGTTCATTAATTATTGCTGGAATGTCCTTCTTGGAACCTGTTTCTACCTTAAAATACCTATAAGTAGAGTATCTAGAAGAATTCTGGACCAGCGCTGCGAGAGAAGAATTCTGGACCAGCGGCAGCCACTGCGCATGCCCCGTGCGCTTCACTCCCTGAAGGGGCCTCTCACTTGGCAAGGCACGTGCGGGGGGCGCCTCTCGCTGTCAAGGCTACACACAAGTGTGGAATGTCGCTCCTTGCGGTAGCTTACTACTGCTATGCTTAGGGTGGGTGGGCGTGATAGGTAACATCACTTGTTTTGGTGCATAATTGAGTATCTTTTTACTGAAAGGTATTGTAAGAGCAAAACAAGTTCACTATTAACCTCACTCTTCTAGTAGAGATTTAAAAAAAAAGATCCTCTATTGAGTGTAATTAACTGCTTTGTTCAATTAGCAAAAATATATATATATATATTCTACCCTACTTGCCTATGTGATTACCTCTTGAAATGTTTATGTTGGTGACAGGAAAGACATTTTGACAAAAATCATCATGTTAGATATGGTACTAAATTTATATAATTTTTTTTGCAGAGTTCTTTTTACTTGTTAGGGTGCATGTAGGAAATGTTAACTACACTTTCCAGAGGTCTTTATGTAAGAGGTAAATATTTCTTGAAAGGCAAGGTTCTGTGAGTAGATTTGCTTCTAAAAGTTATTTGCTGGAGTTCCTCTCACTGCTCAAGGTGAGACAGCTACATGTTAAATAATTGCAGCAACTGGATTTGCTTGACAAGGTTACTTGCTGCCCAAAAGGTGAACAGGATATGAGATTTTTTTTTTTGTAAAAAAGAATCGCTCCTCTCCTCCTGCTTTGGTCTGTTGAAGGTTAGCGAGTAACAACTCTAGCCAACTGGTGATGAGTGAAGGACAACACAAAAGTGCTTAGTTTAATTAAATAATAAAAATATTTTTCTTGACTACTTACCTTTAATTATTTTTTCAATAGGATGCACATCTAGCTGTAATTCTTGACGATAGATACACGCATTGTTTACTAACCTTACATCAATAAATGTCATCAATGAAATATCATTGTACTAGGTAAAAAAAGAAAAAAACTCTGATAAAGTCTGAAATCAGAGGTTAATTAAGACATTCCGTTGTTACGAACGCGATAGTATGAATTTTTACATACGGAATAAAACAAAAACATCTCGCCATTTTTGTTGGATACGTCGGCAACTGTTTATACTCATCGAGGTCAAACAGCTCATACATGAGAGTGTCATGTCTGTGATTTCTTATTATCTTTGTCCAAGATGGCTAACACAAAAAAAATGCATTATGATCTCTGAACTAATAAATTAGTTAGGCAAACACATGATGTGCTATCTCATCAAAAATTATATTGGATATATATGTTTAGCACGGAAGATGAAATAATAAATCGTCTAATGAATCAGTTAGGGGCGCGTGAATTCACCGCAAAGAACAACAGCAAAGAACTTCAGTGAACAAAGACATCAAACACGACAGTGTTTTAACAAAACAAAAGAACGTGCTGCCACGTAGCTGAAATATTGGTTGAAAAACTGTAAAGCATGGTTTCTTTTTAAATAAAATATTACGAATTATTTCTTAATCAACCTCTGAATTGAGACAGTGTGTGAGTGAAAGCTATAATTTGTCACACCTACACAGGTTGGTGATTTGAGGATAGAAAAAATAAAATCTAGTAAAGGATTCAAGGTTATAGCATTTGGATGGTGTAAAAACAAAAAAAAAATATGTGTATTTATATATATAGGTTAGGATGAATTATTCAAGCAACTCGAATAATAAGTGGAACATCACACTGTTTTATTTACCTGTTAGTTCAAAATACATGATTAAATTCTTTCTTGCATCCCTCACAGTCTTTAATCATTGGATTCGCTCCGTCAAAACCATCAACCTCGTCTTGTCCTCTGTAGCAATAATGTCTGACACATGGGCTGCAGACTGCTATTTCCAGTTTTGCTTTTACATAGTAGGGTAGTTTCTCCCATGCTTCATCTAAATCTTTAGCGGCATATGTTGAGAGAAACCCAGATGGTAAATAGCGAATTAGATGTTGTGGCATTCGAAGTAAACTGCCATGTGTATAGTATGATGTAATAGCCTCACTTACTAGTGAGAAATATATTGTACGTAAAGGATCAGGTTTAATACTTGGTGTACAAAGTTCACATTTACACTGGATGTTACGGTTTCTCTTCTCACCAAACTCATTCTTTACTTGTCGCTCCATGACTGATGACACGCACACACTGTTGCCAACAAAGACAATACCTTAATATTTATTCACACACTTTTTTAAATAGTGTGCTACAGTTTACGTTACGTCACACTGACATGGTGTATACTCCAGTTAGCTTTAAAGTACACTTCTCTTAGCAGTTACCTAGTGTTAAAATAGCGAACTAGAGAGAATAATTTTATGATTGCCAACGAGGAGGATCGAACTTGTACTCATCTAGATGTGAGCGAATTCACTTGCTTTATATAAAAATTTTAATGCTAGGTGTAAGATAATCTCACATTATATTACCAGACGCAACTTTATTGTGTGTAAAATTATTATTTTGTAGACATATGTTTGAAGCAGAACATTCCTTTGTAGTGTATATCTATCCCGGATGTTTTCTGCAAGCAGCTTTCGCATAAACCGGTTAACGCCTTACTTCTTTCGTGGTCATTGCTGGTCATGGTCGTGCTTTGACCACGGTTTCATCAAGGCTACAAAAAAAGAGGATGCGTGAACTCAAGTCCGGATCGCTACGCAGCTTACTAGCAGATGTTGTATCCAGGCAGGTTTTTTGAAACTAGTTGTTTTTTTTTCAAATTACATATCGCCGTTAGAACGGGTATATATACTGCGATCGCTTGCTGTAGGTACGTTACAGTTTCAAACTGCCTTCGAAATGCCGTCCGTCCAAGAAACTCTCTTTGAAAAGCTTCTAGCGCTGCGGGAAATAGTTAGATTAATGGAAATGTGTGAGATAAATAGTATAGTGGAAGTACAGGGCTCATTTGAAAGAGCGATTGTAAACAGAATACGTCATATGACTAACGAAGAGTTTCGGCTTCTCGTTAGGCTGCATACACGTATTTTGTTACGGCGCGAAAGCCCGAACTTCAATATATTATTTATCCACAAATTTAGTTTCTTTTCCTGCAACGCGATGTTAGCTGAACTAAGAGAGCTAATGGACGATCACGGAAGTGATGGCGATATTTTTGGTGAGTTTTAACTTTTTTCTAAATTTCAAGACTTCGTCTATTGTCGGATTGCGAAAGATTTTAATCTTACATTAAATTTTTCTTTCTATATAGGAGAAGATTAAGAAGTGAGCCTGGAGGAAGAGGAGAATTTAATTTATTTGAACTGTTATAGGTGAGTGCAAAAATATATTTTATTTATCTTGCTTTCTTTTCTGCTCTTAGGAAGATAAACTAATTAAATATAATTTTTTTTACGTCGCACTAACACAGATACGTAAAGGAGTAGGAAAAAGGATAGAATTTAATTTAATATTAAAAAATTACAAGAGGTTATCTTTAGTTAAATTTTGTTTATTATAATTTATTAATATACATGTTACACAAATGTTTCGAATTAATTATGCAGAGTTGAGGTGGAAATATCTTCTTGCTTGAGGTAATGTCCAACGTTGTCATCAACAAAACAAACAGCACAGTTTCTTGAGCAGGGAAGTCTGCAACAATAGAGAGAGGACACTATAAGATGGTAAATCTATCAGACATTAGAGTAAAAAATTAAAAATATATTATACTAGCGTACTTACTATTGATTTTTTTAGAATACATATTCCTTCGGAATCCATGAATTATGCGTGGCGTCGAATCCTAGCCACGATACGAAAACTTTGTCGTTCTTTCTTTTTAAAATTTTATCAATGAGGTATATTTTAGGATGTTTTGTCTTCTGCAGTTCTTGTTCATAGAACGCACCAAATATTGGTTTATTTTGATAGTCGTGAAGCAAGTAAGTTCTCGGTGATGTTTCTTTTACTTTTCTTACAGTAAATAATTCATTACTCCAATTAGGAGTATAGCCCTTTGTAAAATATCGCTTAATTTTACTTATTCGTACTGTGTCACCTACTTTAAATTTTGGTGGATAAGGTGACTTCTTTTTCTTCATTTCCCGTAATTTGTACACAGTAGCAAGTTGTTGTAGATTGTTTGTGACGTCTATAGGTTTCATACCAATCGTACGATGTTTTCGATTATTATATTCATCTAATAGTTTTGGTAGCATGCGAAGCCAGTGGTATGATCCGCACGCCGAGAATTTCCTCCACATCCACTGCTTCAGTGTTCGATTGAAGCGTTCAACTACGCTTGCCTTCAAGCTGCTCCCTGTCGAATAGTGCTTAATTTTTCTTATTGTAATCCACTGTTGAAAAATCTTATTATAAAATTCTTTTCCCCTGTCAGTTTGCAGATGTTTTGGATAGCGTTTACATTTTGAATAGATGCGTTCTATATTCTCCACTACTTCGTTTCCTGTTTTTGTTTTAAGTGGAACTGCCCAGGCATACTTTGAATAAACATCAATAACAGTTAACATGTATTTATATCCACTATTAACTTTCGAAAACAGAGACATATCAACAAATCCGCTTGATGTAAATCATCTCTCCCCCGGCTAATAACGCTCCGTCTTTCAAAATTCTTTCGCACTGGAGCGTGGAGTTCTTTCGCTATTTCTTCTCTGATATTGTTCATAAAGTATAGGTAAAAGAATTCGTTCTGTGTCGTCTATTCGTTTCTTGAATCGCAGTCGATCTATAGCCAGTTGTTGCCAGTTGCTTCTTCTGTCTTCACATCCAATTTCATAGATTACTGAAATATCCTTTGAGAATCTAACCGCTTTAAATATATTTGCGAACGAAAGTTCGTCCCACCGCGCAGTGTTCATTTATTCGATGTACCTCGACTTTCGAAGTTCTTCTTCGATTGACAAGATTTCGTTTTCGTGTGACGAATGGCCAGCACTTCTAGATGCTATTAACTTTTTCAGTCTCTCCACTAGACTGTTTGGATCATTCCAGTGAACTAATTCGATCTTCTTTCTTTGTTCATTTTTCCACTTGGCTACTTTTGATCCTCTTCCTGTACGTTTGTATTTGTGTACACTTACAAATTTTGGTGTGCTCCTTCCTTTTTTCACTTTTGCATCTTCTACTAATGGCTTGATAATTTTTTGAAATTTGAGCGATTTCGTGCCTCTCATTGGCTTGCCTGCGTCATACTGTTTCCTGTGCACGTTAGTGTAATTTAATATATGACTGTAAGCTGACAGATCCTTATCATCATACAACTGTGCGTCCGGATCTTTCTGAAATATTAATTCAAGGAGACCTTCAGTTAAAGGATAGTTAAAATTGTCAATTATAAGATTGTTATCGCGAAACAGTACTTTTTTACTCCCTAAATAGTGTTCTCCATGAACTACTCGAACCCCGAATATTCTATCAACTTTGTGTCTCAATTGTGGGTTAAGATAATTTTGCAGGAGAGTTGTAACCTTTCTGTCCAGAGTTTCTTCTTCTTCTGATTCTTCTTCTTCCTCATCACTTATATAACTATTTAATTTTCGATTTTTCTTTGCAATTAATCCATTCGAGTTAACTGTAAGCTGCTGTAGTTTATTTAATGGTGCAGTTATTGGTTTAAATGTTTCTTCTAACTTTAGTTGGTTTGAAGCCATATCTGCTTTAAGAGAGTTATATTTTTTTTACATCTTTTCTTAATTTTGCTAGTTTGTCCTTTACACGACTTTTTTCCACTATGTTCGCCTGCATTTTTTAAACTGAAGCGTAACGTCTATTGTTTTACTCATATATAGTATATTCAAAGAGTATATGGAGCGGAAGATCGTTAGTATTCCATTGTTCTGGGTCTTTTAGGCGGAATTGAATTTCATCACCTTCCTTTACAACAATTGGTGTACCTACTTCTAATTCGATTGGATTGTTCACGTGATTAATCATCGCATATACCAGAGAACCACGTGAAACTGTTAACGGTGTAAGTGTACCCGTGTAGGGAAGCTTATACATAAGACGACAGTTTTGTAGCATATATATTGGTGACTGATTTGACGGTAGACTGTTAATTTGAAAAAGAGCTTTTCTTGGTTTTTTGTGCAGTTCCTTTTTCATCACTTCAAACTCTTCTTTTGCAGTAGCAAACGTTTCTAAATACTGTTTGTTAACAACATCTTGCTCGTGGATAGGTGAATCAACATTTGTAATTCGTTTGTTCTTCATATTTAATTCTCCGTTAGATTCTACTGGTAGAGAATTTTTCTGAAGTTTAGATATGACAAGTTTTAACTCGTCAACTTCTCTCCGCGCAGCTGCATACTGTTCTACAAAGACTTTATTTGCAACATCTTTCTCATTTAACGGATTATGTACGTTAGTAATTCGCTTATTTTCCATACTCAAAGTACCACCCACATCAACGTTTAGTTTCTGTTGATTGCTTATTTCATTCTTCAGTTTTTCGAGTTCTTCACGCGCTGCTGAATGTTTTTCTAGGTATGCTTTATTAATCGCATCCGTCGAATGAATAGGTTTACCGATGTTTGTTACTCGTTTATTTTGCATATCTATCGATCCATCGTCATTCACTTGTAGTAGTCTACCTTTTGTATGCTTTTCTAAAAATAAAAGCGAAATTGCATCTTGTTCCTCTTCAGGATCTGCCACACCCGATATTCTCTTGTTGTTCATGTTGAGGTTATTGTCAGTTACAGGAAGGTGATCATCCACAATATCACGTAAAAGAGAATCAACATATTCTATGCGTGCAGAAACGTCGTTAACTCGTTTCTCTAAATTTCTCTGCACATGGTTAGTGTGCGTACGCATTGTGTCAAGCGAAACTGCTTCGTTTCCATTCATCGCTGGAGCTATTCCTTTCAGCCTTTTGTTCTTAAAATCAACTGCATCCTCTTCTAGTTCACATATGTCATGTATTTCATTTTTAAGATCTAAAATGTCACGTTGTATTTCTTCTTTATTAATACTGTCCTTAACGGTTTTTAACACATAATTTTTATTACAAGCATCCTCCATGTTTGTAGGATTGCCGACGTTCTTTAAACGTTTACCATGAATACTTAAGTTTCCGTCAGATGTTGATGTTACGTAATTTGTATTAACCATCATTTTTTCATCTACATATGATTTAGTAGCAATATCATGACGTGATGATGGTCGCGTTACATACACGTTACTGGTTCTGTTGTTTGATGCCATCGTGATGTTCTTTCTCTACTCAACAATTCGAAAATGAGTTCGTTAATGTATACACTCTCGTATTTATATCACATAAAATATATCGAATCCATTTCGATATCGACCTTTGCTTATTTCGCTATCCTTATCGATAACGAGAAAGCTGAATTTCGACTGTGACCAACAACGATAACATAAATCAGTGAACTGGTTGTAACTCATATCGGTGTTCACGTGATCGTCGTAGACATGCCGAAGATTTCTTGCATCTTGTTTAAACAGAATAATGAAATTAGCGTTGTCTCTAATAAGTTGTTTGGGAATGCAGGAATAGGTCTGACATAAGTAAAAAACATCCACGATATGGTGTCGACCTCTACTAAAGTAGTCTTTCATGTGCTGCTGTTTGTCGCTTGCTACATCGTCAAAAATAAACACGGAATTTCTTTGAGCTTTTTCTGGCGGTATTACTTGCTCACGATCAGAGTAAAACTCGCATTTTATTTCTTTAATAGATTTTAAAAGCTTCTCTAGCTCAATATATTTCTTCTGCGACAATGATTTTGAGTAAACATACACATTCTCAAAACGTAACCCGTTCGGTTGCAATAACAAATTAATCATTACATTAGTCTTCCCTGCATTCGATGGTCCGCATATGAGACAGCGTATTGTGTCCGGCAACAGTTTACTATGTTTATTTTTCTTTCCTACTGAACGTTTTGTGTCGTTCAGATTTGCAACAGGTAAAGATATCGATTGTTTTATTGTCTTCACCATCACTTTCTTTTGATGATGATAATTTTCAACGATCGAGTGCACAGTGGATTTCTTTTTTCTCAAAGTTATTGTTGATTACTAAATAAACACGAACTTTTTTTACCTTCTGTTTTACTTATCTAGTTCCAAAATGGTTCGTGCATCACACTACACGTAGTATTAAGAAGTGCTGGAAGAGCTGTCCTGTTATAGTGATCTAATACTATGTTGCCAACTTCACAACCTCTCATATACCGACAAGAAGGCGACCATTTTCTATGTTCTGTTAACGGATCATCATCTTTATCCCACGAAAATAATTCGATTCCGCAAAAAATACATTTAACTGCGTCTAGGTATCCCGTGAAGTAAAATCCAGCTTTAGCTAAACTTAAGGGGTCTATCCACGGTACACGCCATCTAGCGAAAGTCCTTATCCGATCTACCTCAGATTTTAAATTTAACGGACGAGGAATGTACGCCATGTCGCTGTAAAATGAGGAGAGCAGAAAAATATCTCTCTTATATATATCTTTCTACCTTTCAGAAAAAAAAGAAAAAAAATAAACTTACATACATTTTTAGTACTCAACAGTTGCACATCGTGTAAAAATGTAATTCGTATATAACAACACACTTGATAGCAGGAGCTCTTATTTGAGTATGCTGCGTCGAAGACGCAACGTTGTAGCAGCTCCATGTAAACGAGTAGGGAAAGGAGGAATAATAGGCAAAGTTCTTAATAAAGCTATAGATAATTTACCAGTAGAATTGCACATACCAGGTTATGAATTCTGTGGACCTGGGACAAAGTTAGAAAAACGACTTAAGCGTGGTGATCAAGGAATAAATCTATTAGATAAGGCATGTAAAGAACACGATATCGCTTACGCTACATACAAAGACCAGAACAGAAGGAAAGAAGCAGATGAAATCTTAGCCTCTAAGGCTTGGTCTCGTGTAAACTCTCAGGACGCATCATTAGGAGAAAGAGCAGCTGCACTAGCAGTTACGGGTATTATGAAAGCGAAAACTAAAGTAGGTGGTGGTAGACGAAGAAGAAAATCAAAACATCGAAGAGAACGAGTAAAACCAAAAAAAAAGACAACATGCTGTAAAAAAAAAAAGAAAGGTGGTTTTCTTCCACTCCTTCCGATATTTGCAGCCTTGTCGGGCTTGGGCGGTCTAGCAAGTGGAGCTGCGGGCATAGCATCGGCTGTAAACAAGGCGAAAGCCGCACAGGAAGAATTAAAAGAAATGAAGCGCCACAATCGAATGCTAGAAGCGATGCGTGGGAAAGGGCTTTCTACTCGAAACAAAGGAAAGGGCATTTACTTAAATCCTCCAGCATACAAAAGATAATGGAAGGTCTGCCGAATAGAGCATTAACTAACATAGATCTGTATCGTTATGCATATCGTTTAAAAATTCCCTACTTCAGAGGTGTGTTTATGCGAGATACGTTACCGAAAATTTCTCGTAAAAATGAGAGTTGTATTTTGAATTTAGATCCGATAAGTAAATCTGGTTCGCACTGGGTTGCGTTCAGTAAACGAGGTGCGTATGTCTACTACTTCGATAGTTTTGGTAATTTACGTCCCCCTAAAGAGGTATTAGAATATTTAAGAAACTGTTACATTCGATATAATTTTCATTCTTATCAAACTTTTAATTCATCAATTTGTGGTCATCTGTGTTTACTATTTTTATACTGTATAAATAAAGCAAGACCTTAGTATTTGTGTTCAGTGTGCACGATGCCGTATGAAAGACGGATTACACTCGAGGGTAGAGGCTCGAAGATTGATGTAGTATTAGAAACTCCGATTTATTTGAATAGAGCTTCTTTCTATGAAATAGGTCTTGCCGCACTATTTACATTTAATAGTATTCGAAATGTCACTAGTAAAAATAATAAGTTTGCTATATATTTGAATGGTAAAAAAATTCTTTTGAGTGTAGCAGAAGGCATTTATGAATTCGAAGATCTTGTTGCAAAAATAGAAAGTTTGCTAACTATTAAAAATGTGAAACTATTTCTGCGGGAGTACACTCCAAAACTTAGTTTTTTTATCTCGACTATTAACAACAAACCTACTATGCATTCTCCGTTTGACATTGATTTCAATGTACCGAACAGTGTTGGCACTAGCTTAGGTTATCTGTTAAATGTATATGAGAAATATGCTAACCATGAATCACAGCTGAATGAAATAGGTAACGTAATCGTTAATAGCACAAATAACCAGATTGGTATTAAAATGAAGGGAGACAAAACAACTGTACTCACATTACCGGAAGGTAGTTACACTTTTTCGGAAATAGGAGCTCTAGTTCAAGAAGCAATAATTAACAACTTTCCTATTCTCGAAGAGGAGAATGACCCTCTAGATGGAGATAGTAAACTTATTACTATTACTTACGAAAAGACCTATCTTCGCTGTAAAATGTCCTCCAACCTAGACGTAGACTTTGATGTTTCCGATTCAATTGCTGATTTGTTAGGATTTTCACGTCGAAAATATGATGCTAATAAATTACATATTTCAGGAGAGATTATTAAAATTAATAACGTGAACTCGATTCGTGTATGTTGTAATCTCGTGTTAGGTTCCGGTTCCTACCTCAACGGTAAACAAACACATTCGTTATACAATTTTAAACCGCTTGTTCCAGCAGGCTATCCTATCGTAGTTCAACCGTCAACTATAAGCTTCTTACCGGTAAACACTAGTGTTATTCAACATATATCCGTTGTACTCGAAGATCAGTTCGAAAACCCAATCGACTTACAAAATGAGGATGTAACAGTAGAGTTAATTATTCGTCCAGTAAAAATACAGTAATCATATATAACATAAAGCGTACACTTATGTACTATCATTCGAGTAAGGAACAGTTGAACAACAACATCATGGTAGTAATTTACAACAACCAGTCAAAAAACCGAGGATTAAAAGAGGAAGCTGCTAGAGTAGTAAAATATAGAGTAAAGCTAAAAAAAACAATCTCATCGTGTACGCGACAAGAAAAAATTAACCACAAACAATAAAGACTTTTTACAATCGCTAGGCTACCGACTACTATAAGTTCTATTTCTCCTACAGAAACTACTTTACTCTCTTTTCGTGTGCGTAATCAAGGTAACATCACTCTCTTTTTGTGTGAAATCTCTTTACAATGCTACCGACTACCCCCCTAGGATAAAGCATATAAATTCTAATTCTCTACCAAAAACTACTTTAGTCTCTTTTTGTGTACAATCACGCTAACATCAAGGAGAAATATGTTCAACGTAACGGACAAAGTTATATTTGACAACAGAGTTGCTAGGCGGGAAGTAAGGAGCTATCATCCATATGCTGGCACGAAATATGAAAACAACGATGAAATTCGAGTTCCTGTACACAACCAAGAACATATATTTTTACCCTCTGAAGCTGATGTTCACATCGAAGGTGAAATAGTTAGATCAAGCGCAGATAATACACCATCAGCTACAGCCGTTCCTGATCAAAACTTTGCAGCAAATCTCTTCGATGAAATGCGTATTGAATTGAATGGGAAAGAGATTGAAAGAACACGACGTGTAGGCACAACTAGTGCTATAAAAACGTTCGCCTCTTATTCTAAAAATGAAATGTTAGCGCTGCAAAATGCTGGCTATTTTCCATCAATTTCTACACCACCAAACGAAGCTAATATTGCCCACGCAACTACAAAGCTGTTCCACGCAATTATCCCACTGAGTCTTCTTTGTGGATTATTTGAAGACTACAGGAAACCATTCATAAACTGTAAACTTGAATTTATCTTTATTCGTTCTAGAGATGACAAATGTGCACTGTTTTCAGCCAACGCGGAAGATGCAGCTAAGGTCAAAGTACGAAAAATGTATATAAAGCTACCAACTCTAATACTGTCCGACGAGGAAGAAGTTAAACGCATAAAGTTAATCCAAAAAAATCCTTCTATTCCTGTAGCATTTCGATCGTGGAGTTATCACGAGTTACCTACTATTCCAAATTCAACGAAAATTAATTGGACTGTTATGACTACGTCACAAATAGAAAAACCGAGAGTTTTTATGCTTGCTTTCCAAACCGATCGTAAGAAAATTAATGTTTCTTCTTCTCTGTTCGATCACTGTAATATTCGATCCGTTGGCGTATTCTTAAATTCAAACTTTTATCCCTATGAAAAGGCTGTAGCTAATTTTAACAATGGTGACTACAGTGAATTGTATGATATGTTCATCAAGTTTCGTAATGCGTACTATCAGCTTGATGATAATCGTTCCGAACCGAACATATCACGAAGTGAATTTCACTCGCATTGTCCTATTGTTGTTGTTAATTGCATGGAACAGGTTGAATCGATGAAATCTTCTTCTGTAGATGTTCGCGTTGAAACTGAAACAAACGAACCTATTCCAGCCAACACTACTCTGCATTGCATTATTATTCATGATCGCATAATAAATTATAAACCACTAACGAATGAAGTATTTTTCTTCCAATAATCTTGCGCGAGTTTTTCTTCCTTTTTTTTCCTTGCTAATAGTGTATATAAACGAGAGAGTGAAGATTCTCTGCTTCAGTTCTTCGATATCAAGCACACCATGAGTGCAAAACCCAGAGGAGGGATAGTTGACATTCAGAGGTTACCTACTGGAGGTTACGAGATAGCCTGTTGTAATATAGATTCGTCTACAAATGTGTTATCTACTGCTCTATTAGGTATGAGTGTACCTAATTTAGATTTCACGCTTACGTCGTTTTTCAATCTTCTCAGTGAACAACAATACCAATATCTGGTTGTGTGCAACTGTGTTAATGAGTTACGTCTATTAGCACTGCAAGAGTATCCTCGTACATGCATAATTGACTTGAACACTATAGAAGGTGTACCTGATTTAAGAACAATGCGTAACGAGTGTTTCCCTGTTGACTGTCCGCGCCATTTACCACATGTTGCAAGACATTCAGGCAGCTGTGCTATGTTCAACGTTCACGCAGTTCATAGTTGGCTAAAATCGTCAGATGGTGTGATGAGAATAGTGTGTTCAGTGATAAACAAATTTAAGAAAGAAGGTGTGAGCAGATTCAATAAATTTGAGTGGACTTTCTTCCCTGAAAACATATTATCTATTTACGAACAACATCAGTTAAGTGCGCTCTGGCAGTATCTACCAGATCATCTGAAGGCGAACTTACACCAGGCTTGTCAGGATTCAGGAGCTAACAACAACAACATCGTTCGAGCTTGATATCAGCTACTAATACATCAATTATTAAGGTGAAAAAAATAGATATAATACCATCCTTTTCTCCTTGCTTGTTTTTTCGGTTTTATTCTGCTTCTAACTAATTTATTTATTTTTTCTCCTCTGCAGGTGTCTCCTCATAGTGCAATCAACAACAACAGGTGTCTCCTCATAGTGCAATCAACAACAACAACAACGACGTCTGAGCTTGATATTAGTTACTAATTCATCAATTATTAAGGTAAAGAAAAAAAATAGTTTCCTTTTTTTCTTGCTTGCTTTTTCTGTTTTATGCTGCTATCAACTAATTTTTCTTTCTTTTTTCCCCCCTCTGCAGGACTCTCCTCTGGTGGCGGTCGAAGATTCAGTCTCTGCAGATCTCTCCTCGTGGTTGCAGTTACAAATTCAATCAAAAGTTTATATTTTGAAAATCCTTTTTAGTTTCCTATTCAATAAACTTGATTGTAAAAAAGAAATATGTTCTCTTTTTTTATTCTCCTACTCCTACTTTAGTTAAGAGTACAAGGAATAAAAGGAGAGGCTGCGCAGGATAGTTTGAAAGAAAATCAACTTTTTGATCATCTAGTGTAGAGTTTTTTATTTTTTTCGAAAAAGAAAAAAGATTAAATAAAGGTTTACAATGCACTTTAATATATAAATGATAGAAAATTAACTTACAGTACAATACTAGTTAGTACAATAGTATACAATGTACTTAAACAGCGAGTGAAATTCTATAAGATTCCTTTTTTTTCATAATTAAATAAATATAATAGTATGCAATGTACTTTAAAAGTATAAATACAGTACAATACATTGAATAAAAGAAACAGCGAGTGAAATGTTTATCTAGTTTGAAATTCTATAAGCTTACTTTTTTTTCATTAATTACAGAATGAAACAAATGTTTCTCTAAAATAAAAATGATTAAAGTAATCATAGGAGCTTCTCCTCTTATTACTTAATATTCACCTTCAGAGAAAATTACATTATTTTACATACAGAGGGGTAAACTGATGACAAAGTGGAGGAGGTGTTCACAAAAAAAGCAAACCTACTTTGCAAGATAGCTATACATTAGTTATACTTCTTTTCTCTGCAAGACTGTAATGTCCAAATGGTAATGTATTAATTTTGTTATCTGTGATGTACCTTTTGTCATCATTAGCTGTGAGTGCTAGTTTGTATTGACGAACCGTGAACACAGAATGAGAATTGGAAGTAATGCACACTTGTAGTTTGGTCACTTGTTCACCTTCATACAGACAACGTCTATACTGATCAATTGTAAGGTGATCGACAACATTTTTTGACACCCTTAGCTTTACATGTAGGTTTCTCTTTTTCACACAACTTAATAGCATACATCTTTGGTCGCAAACCTACAAATTCTTCAACAATACTTCCACCGTTTTCATCCTTCATCAAACCTATTTCACCTGAATTTTTTCTTTCAATTTGGAAAGGATTATTTTCATCATAATTTCCTGTATCAAACAAAACTGAATTTTCCTTCATAAACTCATATATATCAAATGAAAAATTGTATATCAAACTGTCGGTGTCAGTGTAGAGTAGTTGTGAGTTTGATTCTGTGTTTCTCAAAATAACGTTGTAGTGAAAATCGTTCATTTTCATTTTTGACAAATCTAAAATTGTAGCACCGAGGTAAACCGGTTGATTGTGATGAATTTGAAGTTTCTTCATTTCGATAACCATACACTGTTCGTCTACTATAATACGACGTTTGAAGTTTGCTCTTGAGATCAACGTACCTGCACCATAACGTCCCTTCCACTGTGTGACCCATCTGACGTCGCGCAGCTTCCTTACGTTCATTAATGAACGACCAAAAATTGCGTTATTCATTAATTTATAGAAACTTTTCTCGAACTCATTTTTTGCTAACTTTCGTTTCTCTGTGTTCAAATCAATGTAGCATTTTAACCATGCGCTCTGATTAAACTGAATCGCTCTGTAAATGTGAGCTACTTTCATACCTAATTCTACACACTGTTTTAATAGCCTATAATGAAGAACATACCGTTCCTTGTTGTAAAGAGTGCTCATTAGTTTCGTAGATTTTTCAGGACACAATGGATAATCGGCATGTTTATCATGAAGTTCTAGCGGGTAGATTAAATCAACTTCTACCATAAACCCAACATCTGCTTCATCTCCTACATTCATAATGTCTAAATTCTCAACGTTTTCGACCCATTGAAAGCCGCCCGTTGGAAGAAACTGTTGCATAGCGAATCCATACAAATTGTTCACGTCAAAGTACATTATGTATGATTCCGGTTTGGACTCATCGTATGTTAACATGTACTTGTTATTTGCTACTGCATGCCGCGTAACGCATTGCACATTACCACCGCGTATGGAGCGTTCGAAAAACTGCAGCATGTCGATATCCTGAAGTAATTCTAGCTGGACAGCTGTTATTTTCTTCATAGCACTCCATGCCATAGACGGTACCGTGTAGAAATGAGCGGCATCAATACCATATGTCTCTTTTCCACTCAATCTAAAGTTTTCAAATACATCGGCCAAGAGTAAAGTATCGATTTTCAAGTAAAGATCAGAATATTCACCCAACGATTTACAGTTAAACTTATTCCAAATAAGCTGAGCAAACGCGTAGTTTTCTTCCGAAACAGTTTCACCCTTTAAAGAGCTAAAGAATGAACTCCTTGACGGTAAACTAGTGTCGTCTAACACCTCCATACTAGTAACATATTCGTATGGAAATATCCCTTTCCGAGAAGCGAGTTTAAACTGTAAATCATCGGTGAAATACCGTCTCGTTACAAGCTTTGACTCGTCACTAAGTAATAGCGACATTTTGTCCAGCGAAAAAGGTATAAAGTTGTAAGTGTCTATAAATCTTAGTTCAACACACTGTCTTTGGTTATAACGTATAAAGTTTGAAAATCCTTTGTATCGTTCCATGTTCACTGCTAATAGTTTAATGTTCGTTCTGAGATTTGTCACAACATCCCCTCCCTTCCTATGCAGTTCCCTAATTATGAAATGACCATCATAGGCTGTCAAATTATGGAATGCTACCGGCAAGATAGAAATTTTACGATACTGTAAGTTACACAATTGATGTGCTGATCCCCTGTAAACACCCGTTAAATGACAATGATCGCGAACTTTAATTTCATTATCTGCAATTTCCTTCTCACATATGTGACATAATGTAGACGAAAGAAATTCATTTTCTTGCTCAACAGTTAATGCTAACATTGGTTTCGTATCAAAATAATAGGGCGCAAGCGTGTCCACCAAGTTATACATCTCATCTACGAACCATTTTACACAATCACTACCTCGATAGAGTTTGAAAGAGCACAAATCTCTGTCAAAACTACAGTGTAAATAATATGCTACGCTGTATGGCACATGTTCGTGAATTGGAGTTGAATGTGAGGTGACATCACTTGGAAAACAAGTAGACACAGGTTTCAGTATGCATTCTGTGTCAGCATACACAATAAAAGGCACTGGCTCTTTAACCTTATACTCGGTAAAGTACACTAGCCGTTCGCTATCCGAAGGCATTATACTTTTGCCCACCGGAAATTGTATACAGTTATTAGTATGAAAAGCTAATTTTTCCTTATTAGAAAAGTAAGACAAACACCGTCTGCAAATATAAATTCTATTATGGTTCTTCGTAAGAGATGAGCGCACAAGACGTGGAAGATTCTTAATCAAACAAAAGTGATACTTCTCACTGTCGCCAATCTGAAGCATTAGAAGATCTACGATCTTTTCACACGTTTTATGTGAAATGTACAAAGGTACAAGAGTAATCTCTTTTTTGTCATCATTCCGTCCTATGCACACCCAGTTGTTCTCGTCATACTGCGCACCGAATACATTCACGGAGATTTCGTTTTGATCTTCAAATTTTCTCATGTATCTCATTTCCATCGGGATTGGTATGTCTTTTAAATTTAAAATTGCATTATAATGTGGATAAGAAGAAATGCGATCTACATGATGTTTAGCTGGAACTAAGCCAGCAACTACACTCCACGCAAAGCAAGCATCTCGTGTGTTCCGCAGATTAATAACTGCTTTCTTGTTTCGAATTGCTGTAGGCAACGTTAGACTAGTTGGCGACTTGCCCACGTGAAAACCTACATTTTTATTAATGTTTATCCGCAATTCGCGAATTCGTAGCAGAGACCATCCCGAATCACGAGCCTCGAACTCTGATAATTTTTTCAGAATCGGTCTCGTTACATGTTCGTTGTACCATTCTCTTAAATTAGTACCTTCAGTAATTTCAGCGTTCCTTGAATGAAAATAATTGTTATCGATTTTATCGTGAAGGACATGTTGTGTGCAGAGAACGGTATTTACTTTTAATGCTTGTGTCTTGAGTGCTTCCTTCACGTATTTATTAAACCACACGTAAGATTTATCTAGGAACTCTTCGGGGAGTAAGAAATCATTGTTAACATTTACCACCGCTAGTGTGTACACTCTGCGCCGAAAAGCTTCCTCGATTTGTTTACACTGGAAAGCAGACAAATCTTCTATCTGAAAAGTTAGTCCATTAACAGCGCGAGCGTGAAAATAAATTTCTAACATCTGATTACGCATTTCCTCTAGCTCGTTAAGATTTTCAATCAGCTTGAACTGAGCTTCTTCTCGCTCGTCGCTAGGTTCGAACCGATATGAAATTAGTATTGATCCATTTACCTCCCTCATAAACGCGCGAATGCGTTCAAACGCTCTATCAAAATGAGTTTGCATTCTACCCGCATCTTCATCTGTCTGTAAATTAATGTCTAGTTTCCTACGTTTGCTGCTCGAAGGAAACTCCATGACTACAAAAAAAAATTACGATTTGGTGCTAAATTTTTCAGCAATCTCAAGACAAGTCCAGCAGTTGCTGTAGCAACGACTTATCAAGAATGTACAATCCGTCATTACACAGTATAACCATCGAACTAGGTCACTACCTTCTGCATCGCGTGAACAGTGTACAGCTTCGCTAGGAAACTCCTCCTGAAGCTTCCCTAGCAATGTATTACGGTAATAGGAAATGTTATTTGAATCTTGTGACGAAAAGGAAAATTCAATTTTATAAATTTCTTCGAATGTATTATAGCCAAGAAATAGTAGAAAATGTTCATTACTTGAAAGTTCACTCAAAAGAAATCGCACTACAGCAGCTGTCACTTCCTGCTGGCTTTCATAAGCTTTACTCAGGTTCGTCACATATACTGTATAATTAAAAAGAGAACCCCCTCTGTTCCATAGTTCAATACAATTAGCACTCACTTCTTGTTCTTGTTGTGCGCTCAGTTGTCCAGCTTCATCTTCAACAGGCTGTGAAGTAGCGACCACATCCTCCTCTCGATGTACTTGCAGACGACGACTCTGTATGCTTGGATATGCTTGATGTTCAGTTCCTGGTTTAATCTCAACTTTCTTCCACTTCATCATATTACCACCTCGGACCTGAAAAGAAACACCACATACTATTTTCAATTAACAAAACAATTATGCGAATATGGCGAAAAAAAAATTACATTAAGAACGAAAATACTCTGTGCATACTTACTTAGTTAAAATAGATGTCGTAACTGATGACATTCTACTGTAGGAAGCACACTTGATGGTAGCCCCTCTCCATGCCTCTGTACATCATTTTCAAGTTGTTTTTTAAAGAATTTATTTCTTCTATTTCTTCTGCTGTAAGTTTTGAGAATTGCGCCGGCAGGAAAACACTCACAGTCTCCTCATCTTCCCCTTCTATATCAACGATTATTTTCCTCCCAAATCTTGTTTCTACCGCTCTCAGCGCTTTAACCTTAAATGGATGGTTAAGTTGCAACTCACTTAACTTTCTATTATGAAATTGTGGTGCCTTGGCAATTTTGTTTAATTTCATTAACATATCCATTTTGTTGAAACTGCTATATCTTTTTAAAATTAACAAACTAAATAAACTTACACTTACTGAAGAGGAAAGAAAAGTAGTAGTAGTAGAGAACTCTTCCAACTAGATGATAGTTTTCATGTTGTGCTCTGCTCCTTAAATACTCCCTGCCACCACCTTCACTCCTCACCAGTAGGCTGGACTTGTCACTAGTTCACCTTCACTCAAAATTACAACCTACAATAAACATCCTGTTCGTGACAGAGATAACCTTCAACAAGTTAGAAAGCGGATCTTGCCTAGTAACAGCTGCACTGTAGCACTCGTTAGTGTTTCCCCCTCACCCCTCTAGTAAGAGAGGAGTGAGGGATCATTTTTTTTTACATAAACTAACATCCTGTTCAGCTTTCACCAGCAAGTGACCTATTAAAGCCAATCCAGTTGCCACATAGTTACTGTACCTTGGCCACAAGAGTAACCTTTCAAGAAAATTAATTACCTCTTACATAAAGACCTCTGAGTGTGTTGTCCTCATTCTACATGTGGTTGACTCCCTTAGCCAGTGAAAGCTACTCCAGCAAAATCCAGTCACAGCACCTTGCCCCCCACACCTTTCAAGAATTAATTACCTCTCACATTAAGACCTTGCAGCATGTGTAGTTAACATTCCACATACGCCTTGCCAAGTGAGAGGCCCCTTCAGGGAGTGAAGCGCACGGGGCATGCGCAGTGGCTGCCGCTGGTCCAGAATTCTTCTCTCGCAGCGCTGGTCCAGAATTCTTCTAGATACTCTACTCCTATACATACCCTTTCATTTTTCACTAAAATTTGCATGACTGCCAATTATGCTTGCCATCATGTTATCCTTAGCTGCCTTCTTTGCTACATTCAATTTTCTAGTAAGTTCCTTCACTTTCTCCTTACTTCCACAGCCATTTCTAACTCTATTTCTTTCCAGTCTGCACCTCCTTCTTAGTCTCTTTATTTCTTTATTATAATAAGGTGGGTCCTTACCATTCCTTACCACTCTTAAAGGTACAAACCTGTTTTCGCATTCCTCAACAATTACTTTAAACCCATCCCAGAGTCTGTTTACATTTTTATTTACCGTTTTCCACCGATCATAGTTACTTTTTAGAAACTGCCTCATGCCTGCTTTATCAGCCATATGGTACTGCCTAACAGTCCTACTTTTAATACCTTACTTTCTATCACATTTATTTTGAACTACGACAAAAACAGCTTCATGATCACTAATACCATCTATTACTTCAGTTTCCCTATAGAGCTCATCTGGTTTTTTCAGCACCACATCCAGGATATTTTTCCCTCTGGTTGGTTCCATCACTTTCTGAATCAGCTGTCCTTCCCTTCTTAACTTATTTGCCATTTGTTGGTCATGCTTCCTGTCGTTCGCATTTCCTTCCCAATTGACATCTGGCAAATTCAGATCTCCCGCTACAATCACATTTCTTTCCATGTCGTTTCCCACATAGCTGACTATCCTATCAAATAATTACGAATCCGCGTCAGTGCTACCCTTTCCCGATCTGTACACTCCAAATATATCAAGTTGCCTATTATCTTTAGAAATGAGCCTTACACCTAGAATTTCATGTGTCTCATCTTTAACTTTTTCGTAGCTAACAAATTCTTCTTTCACCAGAATGAACACTCCCCCTCCCACCATTCCTATCCTATCTCTACGATACACACTCTAGTGCCTTGAGAAAATTTCTGCATCCATTATATCATTTCTCAGCCATGATTCAACTCCTATTACAATATCTGGTAAATATATATTTATTAAATTACTTAATTCTATTCCTTTCTTTACAATACTTCTACAGTTCAACACTAACAATTTTATGTCATCCCTACTTGATTTCCAGTTCCCTGTTCCCTTATCACCGCTCCCTAGGCCATCCCGTTTCCCTGAATGTACCTCCCTATTACCCTTCGTAACAAATTTCCTAACTTATACGTACCACTGCAGTTTCTTGTAAGTATATTAATAACTAGTCGGCAATTGTTAATGAGCACATGTAAGCCACTTATCTCTGTACTGAAACTCCTATTCTTTTCTCGTTCTTTCTTTCTTTATTTATTTCTTTATTTCGTTCTTTCTTTCTTTCTTTCTTTCTTCGCGAATAGGAAATTTTACACTCAAATAGCTTGCAGGTATTCATCATTCTGCCATTCTATGATTTACTGAAAAAAAAATCGAAATATACATAACACAACAGGAACCAAAGCTTTGCTTACCACAGTAACTTACATGTTTACAGTGAATTTCTAGCGATGTAAGAGTGTGGCGGGCGCAAGCTACCGGCTTCGCTAGCACAATGCTACGAGACTGTCTCTTTACTATAATGTCAGTGGTGTGTAGCAGGAAATCAGTCACTCTTTTTCGGTGGAGGTGTCAACTACGGTGTCGCAATCATGCAAAAGGAAGTATGGTGAAGTTAGTGAGACTCGCAATAGAATTTCAAGTATAAACGTGTGTGATGAAGAGGTTAAAATTAGTTGAAAATATGGGACTAGTGCAAATGAGTGCAATTATATAGCCTGCTTGTTCTGGAGAGAATTAAAACTTTCGAATTTTTAGTTAACCTACTTTTAGGTTGGACACCTCCCTACCACCACCACCACCACCATCACCACCACCAAAAAAGTAAGAACTTTCTACATCGCTATATCGAACGCATGTCTCATACGCTGCATTCAATCTTGAAATACAACATTTGAGAGAAAATGGGACATAGTCAAAATAATATCGGACTGCCATCCATTACAGAAATAGGCAAATCCTCACTAGTTTGATTGCTGCCTGGGATACTAAATACCTCGGATGGAGTAGGGATATTTCAGTGGCCTTGATAAAGAATACAAAGAAATTTCAAATATATTTTTACTCTGAAGTTAAGGAAAATATAAAATGGTAAGACTATTTTTAAGATTTAAAAAATAACACCTACCACAGTACTTACACCGTTGTATACTTTATTTACAAAAGGTCCTATCTGTCTGTTAGGTCATCAGCCCAGAGGCTGGTTGGGTCCTCAAATAGCACCACCAAAGGTTATGCGGTTACAGAGAAACCGCAACAACCAATGGCAGCGCCAAAATGAGGCGTTAGCTTGCATCCGGGAGATAGTGGTTTCGAATCCCATTGACGGCAGCCCTGAAGATGGTTTCCCGTGGTCTCCCATTTTCACACCAGGCAAATGCTGGGGCTTTACCTTAATTAAGGCCACGGCTACTTCCTTCCAACACCTAGGCATTTCCTATCCCATCGTCGCCGTCAGACTTATCTGTGTCGGTGCGACGTAAAGCCACTAGCAAAAACATGAGGCGTACTAGGAAAGATGAGGAGTGAGGTAGTTTGGCATTGCTTTCCTTACTGGGTCAGACTGCTAATATAGCACGACTAACACTACGATCAACACCTTTCATAACACTCTGACGCAATGGCTGTGCTCTGAATGTCATTACTCAGCACCACCAATACCCCAGCAGCTTCCATATTATCACGGCCATGGATGAGACTGGACTTCGGTGGAAGCTACAATTTGCTCTGGCCTGTGCCAAGATACAGATTTCAAAAGTACTGCATCCATCAAGAAATGGCAACAAGCGGTACAAACGTGCATATAGACAGACAGAGATGACGAACACTAAAAAGTACATTTTCTTCTTCCTGTGCACATTCATCGTACCTACGTGTACATTGTCACTTATTTAGTGATGTTGCCAACAGTAAATATATATTCTATCCAAGAGTCGATTTACTCTAGTTAAAGGAATAGTAATTCTGAGTCTATCTGTTGGGTGAAAACTAAACTACGGTATCTCGCACTAACTCGTCCTTTCAGAACTGAGCGACAGTTCCGCTTTAGCCTTAGCACGAGCAACACGTATCTCGAGCAAGTGTGCACAAGTGTGGAGCCGTACAGTGAAGTGGGGAAAGCCCGTTTGGTTTAAGTAACTAAAAACATTACGAAATGATGATGGTTGAAAGGAAAAATACTATCGTCATCACATTCACAGAACGAGATATTCCAAGACCAGGCCCCTACGAAATCCACGAGTGTTGGAAAATTTGAAACTAGATGAAGCCGACATCGAAACATTACAGCTCAACGGAATTTCTCTACAAGTCTTTAATAAGTGCAGGAGGCAAGAGGCAGTTGATCATCTTCTCAAGAACTATGCAGGTGATCAATATTTTGTTCATAGCAATGGCTATCGTAGCAAAATAACTGTTGATTCGGCCGCCTAGGGAATAAACTTGTGAGAAATTTTAATCACCCCACCTAAACATCTCATGGACACATTTGAGACGTTTTGCGTCAATACGGGACTGTACTTTCACTAAGTGATGAAACGAGGAGTTTCAATTTTCGATATAAGGTGCACAATGGTACGCGTGCAGTACGCATCATGCTTAAGAAACATATCCCTTCCTACGTAGACATAGCAGGAAATAATGCTTCAGTAAGTTATGATAACCAACCACCAACCTGTGCCAGCTGCAGTAAGATAGGCCATTACGGTAGTGAGTGCCCAACGCGCCGTTTACCAGTACAAACACCTGCTACAGCCGACAAGCCAACCTGGGCGACCTTGACTTCAGCCTCGGGGAAGTTACCGACGCAACGCATACCTCTCACATCAACACAACTCACCCCAGATTTTCCAGAGGTGGACACACGATCAGCTGATACACCAGACTCATATGTAAACACACCGTCCGCACAACAGGCCGAAATTACCACAGAAGAGGAAGAGACACAAGTAGCCAAGCCAGCATACAACCACCTTGAGGAGACAACAGAACCTGTTTGCGATAGAAATTCCCCAGAGGAACAGTCGCTAAGCTCATCGACCTACCTGAATAATACCCAGTTAAAAGATGTATCGGTACTATCAGGGCCACCCTCACAGAAACAGATACAACTTTGTGAACCTGTCAGCAAACAGTTCGCGACACCTAACAGTGACAGAACTTTCTTAAAAATGACACCACCACACAGTCATTGCAGACGCATTCCGCAAAGTACACAAATGAAGTAGGCGGTGACGAAGGTAGTTTAATGGAAACGGAAACTGCCAATTCAAAATCCCACCAAGCAGTTAGTCACAGGGATCCAAGATTAAAAAGACCGGTTGAGGGGAATGATAGGAAGAAAGTAATAAAATTAAGTAAATGTATTCCGCAAACCTAATCTAAAGTATATGTACGTGCTGTTGGATAACGCCAAACAAGTATGAAAGCTGCTAATGTATTTCTCTTGGTAACCTTATCTGTGACATCAGTAGTTAGCTCTGAATGTGAACTGCCTACGAAGTCAGAGCAAGCAGGTCTTGCTAAAAGTACTTATTAAAGATTACGATTTAGACGTAGTTTTCTTGCAAGAGGTTAACGTCACAAACTTAGCTTTCCTTGGATCTCAGTACAGTTATATAATCAATGCAGGAGAAAATTTAAGATGAACTGCCATAGTCTATAGAGCAGGGATAACTATCAAACTCAGTGAGTGTCACCCGAGTGGAAGAATCTCATCCATACTTACCGAAGATAATACACTGATGATTATTACATATCTACACTCAGGAACACACAGACGCCAAGAATGGGAAGATTTCATTCAGAAGGAACTGCCTTATTTTCTCCGTCACAATGATGATAGCATTATTCTAGGAGGTCATTTCGACTGTGTATTAAATGCAAAAGATCAGACAGGTGAATACCATCCCTCCCTGGCATTAGGGAGAGTATATCAAGAACTTAAACTTTGTGATGTGTGGGAAGTTATTTATGGTAACAGAGTCGAATATACTTTCTTCTGAGGTACGGCTGCTTCACGTATCGACCGATTTTATATAAATAAAGTATTAGAGAATAATATCCGAGCAGTAATTGTTAATGTTGCACCATTCAGCGATCATCATGCAGTAGTGATGAAGACTGTGGTGCACAGACCGGCGGCACAGCTCCTTACTGTCTGACGACGATATATAAAATGAATTTTCTACTCATGTGGAATGATCTGGAAACTAGAGTGCGAAGAGGTGGACAACTTTCGATCAAATTTTGGCTATACAAATTTAAGCCATCTATTCAGAGCTTTTTCAAACTAAAGGGGGTAGAAAAGGCCATCAACAGACGCAAGGCGGAAATGACGTATCCAATCATTTGACCGCAATAAAACTCCGAATCAACTCAATTCAGGAAACTATTCTACGAGGAGCAATCATTCGCTCCCGTGCAACATCAGTCATACACGAAGAGAAAGCACAATTGTACCACCTTGCCTCCGAAAAGAATAACGCGAAAAATAAATACATTCACTCGTTAATTACAGACAACAATAGGATTCTTACCACTACAAGAGACTGCATTACTAAAGCCGAAAGTACTTCCAGAGAACATGTAGTGAAGGTGAGGTACCTATAGCCGACCAAAACAAAATACTATCCTACTTAGATCAACGTTTGCCTGAGGAAGGAAAGCAGCAGTTGACCCGTGCGATCACTGAGGAGGAAGTTCTAAAGGCTCTGCGCACAGCAAGTGACAGATCAGCTCCTGGCCCAGACGGCCTCAGCTACACTTTCTACAAAATGTACTGGCCTGTCATTAAAGATACGCTCATAGAATTAATGAACATTATATTAAACAACTCCGAAGAATCAACTGGATTCAGTGAAGGCATAATCATTCTTATTCCAAAAGTGTCAATGCCCCGAATTTTTTTCAGGCTACCGTCCTATAACCTTATTAAATGCAGACTACAAATTATTCTCGGCAACAGGTTACGGCAGCTTTTGGAAATCATCATTCAGCTAGGGCAGACTTGTGGCATTCAGAACAAGAAAATCACTTTTTATCTCCAAGCAATTAGAGATGCTATATTATTATGTGAACACTATCCCCACAATGACGCAGCAATACTTAATCTTGACTTTTAAAAGGCTTTTGATAGAGTTCATCATGGTTATTTGTTCACGATTCTCGAAAAGTTTGGTATTCCACAGCCAACATGTAATATCATTAGAACTCTATACACTCATGCTCATTCCAGAATACTCCTCAATGGTCATTTCTCCAAACCTATTCCAGTACGAAAGTCAGTGGAACAAGGATGTCCTCCATCTATGATCCTCTTCGCCGTAAGTGTAGAACCCTTCATTCGAGCTGTCCATCACCTCCTACTGGCTGTACCAAATCCGCACAAAATGTTTACCGCCCGAGCGTATGCTGACGACGTAACACTTTTATTACGGAACCGAGCCCAAGCGGATCAGCTGATTGGAATAATATCTGTGTACGAAAGGGCCGCCAACGCGAAAGAGAATTATCAGAAATCTGTCTTGTTACCTCTCGGTACCTAGCCAAACCACATAACAATTGCTGGAATCCCTGTCAAAGAAGAAATAAAAATTCTCGGTTTGAAACGTACAGGCAATTTTCAGGAGACAGTCGAAAAGAATTGCACTGCAGTCATCAACACTGTTCGGAACACAATGACTACGCATCTCGGCAGGAATCTTAATCTAATACAGAAAGTAGGGCACATTAACTCATTCGCTCTGTCTAAGATATGGTACGCGGCTCAGGTCCTTCCCATTTCAGAAAGACATGCGCAAAGAGTGGAACTTGGAATGAGTTATTATCTACGGCGAGGATACATATATAGCATATCAAGAAATCAGCTCAGAAAGCCAGTTGCCCAAGGGAGCCTAGGCCTCATCGCCATCTCCGCTAAATATCAGGCTCTGCTTCTGACATCAATTATTATTCTAATGGCAAAGAACGGACTCTGAGATATAAATGATATGCACTTTTGGACATCACCTCAGACTGCAAGCTTTAAACGAGTACTGCATACTATTGAATCCTTCTACCCTCATGTGAATCAACAGTGTGCATTCCAACCAAGAAAATCATCTATAGTCATGTTGTTACCCCACAGATCATGGAAAAATTCCCCAACAGAAATTGGAAAAATATCTGGAAGCAGTTCACAACTCAAAATATCCCAATAGACTGAAAAGTTCAGCATACATAGCCATCCAAGATGCCATACCAACCGAGGAGAAAAAATGTCACCACAACTTGGTCCAGTCACCCCTGTGTAAAAAAAATGTGAGATTCCAACTACTGACACACAACTCCACAGACTAACAGGATGTGATGGTATTATGGACGTTTGGCGATGGACACTGAATCTGGTGCAGCAGTTAACATCTTCCAATAACCCTAACAATATATATCGTATCTTGTTAGCTTTGGACATACCCAACAGGAACAACAGGTTTGCCCTAGTAAGGCTAGCAATGGGCTTTCTTCATTATGCGCAGACCAACGAGAGATGCTCTGTACAATGTTTTAGGCAGTTTCTCAAGACAGCAAGACAAAAACTGAGAGTATATAGTGGTTCTGGAGGGCAGGAGAAATTCAGTGAACTTTATCTTCTTACCTTGTGATGATAGAGCTTGTGTAAATATTATATTATTTCTGTATGCATTTATTTGTTTCTCTATAATAATTTAAATTAACTGTGTAATTGTATTGTAGTTATCGGTCACAGACGAAAGTGAATCGCTTTTCCGTTTTTTCGCTTTAAAGCGATGGATCACGTGTGTTAGTATTTTAAAAAACCGAGACATCTTAATGGTCGTGTATCTCTGAAGATTTGTTTTGTTTGATTTTGTGTTTGATATTTATCTGTAACAGTATATCTAAATTAAGCAGCACTGTAATTAATTATGTATCATTTTCTTTGCTATAGAAAATAAAATACTTATTTTTAAAAAAGAGTGGAGAGTTAAGGCGGCAACTGAACGAACGAACTGACTCCATTGAACGACTCCCATTTGGGAGTGAGAGTTGTTAGTGATAGTTCACATGAACGCGCTAGCTCGACCTATCTCTACCTGAACGTCACAATCCCAACGACCCCCGCTACTGCCACCGCGCGAGCGATGACTAAATAATGCGATCGCGACCAAGGTCTTTGATACATTCATGTCCATAAAATAATGGATCTTTGTGACCATGGAAAGAACATGGGGCACGGTGATAATATGTACCTTAAAAGGGGCCCTGGAAAAATTTGACTCGTGACATACTGTTGCTGACACCAGATTTTGTTTTTACTTATTTATTTAACGTATAGCATAAAATATACATGTATGCAATTGAATATGTTACAATGACAAGATAAAATTTCATATCAGGATGTCCAGCCTTTCCATCCACTCTAACACTGCTTCTGATGATATAAGGTAGTCAGACCAGCTACCCAAGTATGCACATAGCGATGGTTTACCATGGGGCATCACAGTCGCATTCTGGTGACGTTATGCAGTTCCACTTGTATAGTGAGTCCCTGCATCTTCCATGACCTGTCCGAACTCTGTTAAGAGTGACCCACAGCCTGCGTGGTAGACGAAATCCACTAACTATTTGCGCACCAGAAAACACATTATGAAGGGACAAGTCTATTGAAGATTCCCAACGGTTTTTCCAAACTTTCACAGCGTTAAAGTTGTTGCGGGTCATGTCAGCAGCATCACACAAAGGTGGATGGCGTGATTTCAACCTCTGAAGATTGAGCATAGGGATGTCTCCTTGTTCCGGCACTAGGTTTTTTTTAGATTTTACGGTACTCTCTTAAGAAGGCGTTCGATCTGCGCAGATATTCCCGTGAGCGGCGGGAGCGAATAAGTTGGCGTGGATCTGATCGTTTGCGAAATAAGGCGCATGCTTTTGTTCAGCTATGTATCAGCATGTCGGATATATGGGCTATTAAGCCATACAGAAGAACAAAACACTGCACTGGAATGAATAAACCAGACTAAAGACAGAATGTCGTAGAGTGCTTCCAGTAGATCCCCAAGTTGTCACGCACAGTTTCTAAAGAATATTGTTTCGAGTTTTCAGTTTCTTAAATAAGTTCAATAGATGTTGCTTGAATCATAAAGTGCGATCCAAGGTTACGCCCAGATATTTAGGAAACCAGTTATGACGAAGAACTCCAATGCGGATGCTTATGTTCAATTTAATTGGTTATTTAAATGGAAGCATGACACTTCTGTTTTACTTGCACTGGGACGAAGTCTCCATTTCTTGAAATAGACCTCTAGAATGGATAGGTCCCTTGTTAGAATGTTCTCAGTTTTCTTGAGATCTCGGCGTTGTGTGACTAGTGCAATATCATCAGTATAACAGAATTTCCTGCAATTTGACTTACGAAGAGCGGAGATGAAACGAAATGGCGGATGGCTTTTAGTGCCGGGCGGTGTCCGAGGTCTTCGGCTCGCCAGGTGCAGGTCTTTCGTTTTGACACCCCTAGGTGTGCGCGTCGTGATGAGGATGAAATGATGATGAAGATGACACATACACCCAGTCCCCGTGTCATTGGAATTAACCAATTATGGTTAAAATTCCAGACCCTGCCGGGAATCGAACCCGGGACATATGTGACCAAAGGCCAGCACGTAAACCATTTAGCCATGGAGCCAGACAAGAGCGGAGATGTATAGAATGAACAGCAGAGGGGACAGAACTGATCCTTGGGGTAAGCCATTTTTGAGTTTTCTCTCCCTGCTCTTACTGTTACCTTAGCACACCAGGAATCTCCTGTCACTTAGCATGTTGTTAATAAGTTGAACGATGTTTCTGCAGGGTATGACTTTGAGGAGCTTATAAACCATACCTTCTCTCCGAACAGTATCGAAGACAGCAGTGAGGTCGTTAAATGCAGCGGATATTTTAAGCTTATTTTGGAATCCTCCCTCAATATATGATTTGAGCGATAGTACTTGATTACAACAGCTGCGACTTGGTCTAAAACCTGTCTGATCTGTAGGAATGTGTGCTAAGATTGTGGGGTTAATTCTGTTAAAGGTAAACCTTTCAAACAGTTTGCAGCTGCAACTGATGAAAGCTATCGATCGATAACTTTCTGGTCTATTTGCGGGTTTTCCAGGTGTTAGAATACTGTAGATATTATCTTCGCCTTCTTGAACTCCGGTGGGATTTCTCCAGTGTTTAAAATGTACGTAAAGAACTCTGCCAGCCATCTCTTGGCATTCTTACCCATGTGTATGAGGAATTATGGGTGAACTCCGTCGAAACCAGAAGCTTTACTGGACTTCAGGTCTTTGAGTGAGGCATCTATTTCATCAGATGCGAAGGCACGAGAGCAGTCTGATTTGAGAGGTGTTGTTAATTTCAGAGCTTGAAACTGTCGTCGATGAACCGTGTGTGTTTCTTATATGCTGGTACTTGACATGTTGCAACGATATGAAACGCTAATTCATCAGGTGTCACCTCGGGATTCTTTTTTAAGGACTGGTGCGCTTTCTCCCAGTTTTCTAAGGAGGCCCCGTGCGTTTCTACTCGAGTGAATGAAATCCACATTTCCTGCTGTTTCTGCCCATCTTTGCCTTCGGTTAGCATCCAAACTTTATATCAATGCATCAGCAATGTGTTTGTCTCCACTTTGTTGGAAATCATTGTTAAGTGCTTCACTCTCTGCGCTTCAACCAGAGATGTGTTATTTACTATATCCTCTCAGCACGCTTTTCTTGGCTGCTGACATCACTGCACCTAGATCTTACAATAATTGGGACTGAGATCCCAATTTCTACTATTAAATGTCGATGCAGATTGTGAGGGAAATTCCGGATCACTTTTCGTGTGATGTGCGGAGGATAGCCATTTACATTACTACTGGAAGAACACAAATCAGGTTTAGTATCTCCACCCCATGTAGCTGATCGGAAGGTGCAATGATCTTTTGCATCAAAAACAAGATGTTATTGACTTTAGCCCATTCTGAGAGTTTAATCCCGCATTCATTGTTTTTGGAGTACTTTCATGACTCATGGTGGCTGTTAAAATAACGCACTTAGACTACAGGGTGTTCAGTATTTGTTAGGTCAGCGTTGGTTGAAGATGTGTTGGGGAGTTTATAAATGTTGACAATGGTGACATTACAAGTAATGAAAATCATTTTATTTTCCGTATTGAAAGAATCTCAATAATAATATAAGAGAATGTATTGGACTCCAACCTATTCAATACATTACAGGATGTTAACATTTTTAGTTAAACATCGTTAAAATGGAGATATGTTTCGCCCCTGTAACACCTCATTTCAAAGCTTCTATTCTCTTTCTTTCTGAGCTAGTTATCGTCCATGTTTCACTTCCATACAATGCCACGCTCCACACGAAAGTCTTCAAAAATATCTTTCTAATTCCTATATCAATGTTTGAAGTGAGCAAATTTCTTTTCTTAAGAAAGCTTGTCCTTGCTTGCGCTAGTCTACATTTTATGTCCTCCTTACTTCTGCCATTCTTAGTTATGTTACTACCCAAGTAACAATATTCATCTACTTCCTTTCAGACTTCATTTCCTAATCTAATATTCCCTGCATCACCTGCCTTCGTTCGACTGCACTCCATTACTTTTGTTTTGGACTTATTTATTTTCATCTTGTACTCCTTACCCAAGACTTCGTACATACCATTCAGCAGCTTCTCGAGATCTTCTGCAGTCTCAGATATAATAACAATATCATCGGCAAATCCCAAGGTTTTAAATTTCTCTCCTTGGATTGTGATTCCCTTTCCAAATTCTTCTTTGATTTCCTTTAGTGCCTGTTCTATGTAAACATTGAAAAGGAGGGGGACAAACTGCAGGCTTGCTTCTCTCCTTTCTGGATTGCTGCTTCTTTTTCAAAGCCCTCGATTCTTAACACTGCAGACTGATTTTTATACAGATTGTAGATAATTCTTCGTTCTCGGTATCTGATCCCAGTCACCTTCAGAATCTTAAATAGCTTGGTCCAATCAACATTATCGAATGCCTTTTCTAGATCTTCGAACGCCATATACGTGGACTTGTCCTCCTTGATTCGATCCTCTAAGATCAGACGTAAAGTCAGGATTGCTTTGCGTGTTGCTACATTTCTCCTGAAGCCAAACTGATCTTCTCCAACTCAGCTTCAACTTGTTTTTCCATTCTTCTGTAAATAATACGTGTTTAAATTTTGCAGGCATGAGATATTAAACTATTGGTGCGGTAGTTTTCATACCTGTCAGAACCGGCTTTCTTGGGAATAGGTATAACAACATTCTGTCGAAAATCGCATGGGACTTCTCCTGTCGCATACATCTTACACACTAAATGGAATAACCTAGCCATGCTGGTTTCTCCTAAGGCAGTCAGTAATTCAGAGGGAATGTCATCAATTCCAGGTGCCTGTTCCTATTTAGGTCGCTCACAGCTCTGTCGAACTCTGACCTCAAAATTGGGTCTCCCATTTCATCAGCATCAACACCCTCTTCTTGTTCCAGAACCAAATTTCCTACATCTTTACCTTGATACAGTTGTTGGATATGTTCTTGCCATCTCTCTGCTTTGTCTTCTTTCCCTAGAAGTGGTTTTCCATCTGAGCTCTTAATATTCATACACCTAGATTTCCTTTCTTCAAGGGTTTCCTTGATTTTCCTGTATGCAGCATCTACCTTTCCCAGGACCATACCACCTTCGACATCCTTTCACTTCTCCTTCAGCCATCTTTCCTTAGCTACCTTGCACTTTCTATCCACTTCATTCTTTAATCGCCTGTATTTTTTGCTGCCCTCTTCATTTCTAACATTCTTGCATTTTCGTCGTTCATCAATCAGGTCTAGTATCTTCTGAGTTACCCACTGATTCTCAGTTGATCTTTTCTTCCTTCCTAACATGTCTTCAGCAGCCCTACTGACTTCATTTTTTATGATTATCCACTCTTCCTCTATTGTGTTTCCTTCAGCTTTTTCATTTATCCCTTGTGCAACATGTTCCTTGTAACAATCCCTCACACTCTTTCCTTTCAAGTTGTCTAGATTCCATCTTTTGCATTCTTTCCTTTCTTCAATTTCTTCAACTCCAGATGGCATTTCATGGCCAACAAGTTATGGTCAGAGTCCACGTCTGCTCCTGTGAAAGTTTTGTAATCCAACACCTGGTTTCTGAATCTCTGCCTAATCATAATAAAGTTTATTTGATACCTTCCAGTGTCTCCAGGTCTCGTGACGTTACTGGAGACATTCATCCCCTGGCCCGCCTGACGCTGACTGTGGACGGCCTCTAAGCTTCCGATCATCCGACCATCCGTAATGTCATTCTAAAGTGTCATCCTGTGTCATTACGATGCGAAAGCTGTGTGCCAAACGGACACAACCGGCAGTCAGAACCGCTGTACCCAAGTCTTCCATCCACACGGACTGTTTCAGACATACTAATCGGTCTCGATTGCACTGGTTATAGAAACCGAACGCGATATGGAGATCAGTTTATATCTACTGAAAAAGTCCCTCAAATGTAATTAAATTTACCACAAACGGAGCAGGAAAGGTAGTAGTCAAACTGGGTGGGGAAAAGCTGCCGAAGGTGAAAAATTTCCCATAGCTTAGCAGCTTAATTTCATCTGGTGGAAGAAGCGAAAAGCAGATAAGCAGAATAACGGAAGTCAAGGAACCCTTCTATAAGAAAAGATCATTGCTGACATGTAACAAGGGAATTATCAAGAAGGTCATATCGAAGCCGACGATGCAGTTTTGCTGAGAGGATAAGGAGACCATAATATAGCAATGTACAAACAATGAGCTGCCATTTCGAATTGGAAGGTGTCGAAATCGTGATTTTAACTCCATGTGACAACGCAGCTACTGAACAACCCTTGCATCTTGCTGGCTGGCGTGGTGCAGAGCGGAGTGGAATTGCAGTTGTGCTGGAGAGAGATAGGGCACACTGTCAGGTTACCTCGCGCAAAGGTCGCTTTAATGTTAGGAAACGAATGTGAAACCTAAATGAGGTGTGCTGATTGCATGATAAACACACAAATATTTTTGGCACAATGCACAACGAATATGCACTTTAAGGCCACAGTTTTCTTCAAAGTTTTCCTTGTTTTTTTGAAGGCAATAATTTACAGGCACTTGGGAAGTTCCTCCGTTGTGTAACTGGTTGCAAACCACGAATTTTTAATCATGTCCTTGAACCGTGGGAGGAAAACTGAAAATGAATAAAGTATTGCATTTCCATTATGTTGTTTCTCTGATAAAAATCAAACCGGAAGTCTTCACAAGCCGGCATAATGTCTGTTGAACGGTGCAACATTTATCCAGGAGCTGTAATTTGTTGTAGTGACGGAAGGAGTCTGGATTTATATACTTCTGCCAGGAAAATGTCTTCAAAGCAATATGTACCACTAAAAGTCATCCAGAAATTTGACAGTAGCAAACACTTGTCTTCTGTGAATGGGAACAAGGCTTCATCAAAACAATACTTTTTTTACCTATTCCACTAATTTTGTGGCTGTTATAATAATATTTTTGGCAAGAAACATTTCCTTGAACACTCTCAGATCAAAAGTTCCAGTTGCCTCCTGTAGTACAATAAATAATTTCTGGAAAAGAGTACCGGCCTACTAATAGTAGGTATAATTGTGTACGAATGGCTGAACGCACTAACTGATTGAGCAACTGCTTCTGTATGTTTCCCACCAATAAACGCTGGAGTCTTTTTCACTCACAGTTCGTACACGAAAGCATTCGGATCCGTATTGTATGTTGAAGAAAGGGTGAAATCTAAAAATCGCTCTGTACTTGCTTCCACAAATTTCTTTGCAACTCTATTATTTTTGTGTTCTTCTTGCAAATATGCACGGGATAAATATTTCGTGATTTTCCTACTTTTTATTCCGTACTTTTTCTTGAAGGAACTCGGCCAACAAGTGCGCTGAAATTACTTTGTCCCATTGAAATCTGTCTTGAAATGTCCAAGGCCCACAGTCGCAGGGCGTCATTGCAAATATTCTGCTTCAACATTTTTGCTTCCGTAAAGCGAGAAAATAACTTTTTATACATCAATTTCCTGTGCTCAACGGGACTTACTGACGTACTTACAGTTGTCGTAGTGACGTCACTATACACATTTTGAGAACAGCGGTTAATAAAAGCAACGTCTTACCCCCTGTATTTAACCATAAATGTATAGCTCTACTCTTGTACGCAAAATCTACATTGTGTTTCATTTCCTTCTGTGGACTGGAAGCATATCTTGAACTGCTAGGTGTGCCTGGTGACTGCGGTGTCGCATCACTAGATTGACTGGAATCAGGCTCAGGGCTCAAACTCGGATACGTAACACCCCTTCTTTAATGATGTGCTGTCTTCTCTTTCAGATGATGCAGATCAGGTGTTGCCGCTTCGACTGTCTCTTTCGCTATCGCTATTTCTCTCCAGACACGACTCCGAGACAATTGCACTAGCGAGTGGTTGGCTGTTCCAAGAGCTCTGTATTATCTCAGTGATAAAGTAGTCAGATGTTGTAGAAATTTAGCACGTGTGTGTGTGTGTGTGTGTGTGTGCGTGTGTGTGTGTGTGTGTGTGTGAGTGATACATTTAGTTCCACAAATATCGGTGTTTAGTGTTTGTAGTAATTTGCGATTAGTGGTATTTATTTACAATTTTAATAAACACTTTATTAATCATCATAATTAATAAAGATACAGCACACAAACTGTGCATTGTATAAACAAAGTTTGTCATATGTACTGTCACTTCTCACTATTACAAAAGTTCACAATAGATAATCCCCGGTTTTTTGCATGTGATTACGTGATATCGACTGCAATGCTCATTGCACAGCTTGCAAACACAGGTTTCGTCGGGGTCATGGAAGTATTCGGTGTTCCACAGTTTATGGTGATACCCATGGACCACCATCGAGTTAACGAAATGTCGCATGTCTTGATTGGTCTTTGTACATGTTCTATTCATCATCGCCTCCGCTGAGTAGAAATCGAGCCAGATTTCTTCCCTCTTCTTCACTCTGTCCTGCATTAATTTTTCCCAAGCATCTGTGGATGGAAACCCTCGCTTCATTCGGAGGTCCTCGATGAAGAAGGTTTCTTTTGCAAGCTCATATACAAGCCTTGATTTTGTGTATTTTGATATTCCCAGTGTAGCTTTCAGAAAGCGCGACTTGACTTCTTCAATTGTTTTCACCTCAGCCAGTCCCAATTTATTACATATAACGTCCAGTCCATATGTGGCAATTGGCGTAATTTTCGCATCGAATAGTTTCATAGCAGTTTCTAGTGAAAGCTTGGTAATTGTTTTAATATCATATATTGCTTTGGTGGCCGCCGTTGCTCTAGACTTTATGCGAATCCTATAGGTTGTTGCTGTTGTTTGCATGGTCAGTCCTAGATACTTAAATGTATTGACAGTCTTGAGGAATGTAGATCCTAGGTATATCCTGTCACTTGCGGCCTCTCGGCCACCTTTCCGAAATGTCATTTTCACTATTTTCTCTGTGTTAATTTTCATCTTGTTATCTTTTGCCCACCTGTCTAGATTGTCTACAGCTTTTTGCATATCATTTTGGGAACTTGATCCAATGACCATATCGTCTGCATATAAGTATATTTTCAAATCTTCTATTCCTTGCTGAGTAACCTTTACCACATCGTACGTCGCAATGTTAAACAGCAAGGGGCTTAGTGGGTCTCCTTGGAGTACTCCGTTGACAATTTTCACGCTGAGATGTTCCGTAGGCGTTCGATAGATTATAACCTGTAATTTAGGACTGCGTTAAAAAAGAAACATATCTTTCTTTTTAATATTATTATTAATATATCAGTAGGTTTGTTGATAAAATACTTACAAAGATGGGATATTTAAAAGAGTTGTAATTTCGGCAGCGGTTATAGTATATTAGTGCAGGCATTTGACAGCGTATTTCAAAGAGCAGTTCAACGGTTCCATCTATCACGAAGGTACCGTAATAACATCTTTAAATAACGCGATACCCTTGTAAATTTTGTTTTAAAAAGGATTTCAACAGAATATAAAGTATTTCACTAGCGAAATAGTTAACAGTCGTTGTCGCTCTTCGTATTCAAATATTGGCATTGTTGGCTAGTCATAAAGGTATCAAACACAACGAGAATGTTGACCGGCTCGCTAGAGCAGCAACGCATTTGGGCGAACGGCTAGATTCACCAGTGTCTATTCGAGACTACGTGCCACTGGCGTAGCCAGGGGGTGGGGCAGTGGTGCCGGGCCCCCGCCAAAATATTTCCTGAAACTAGAGCGATGATCACCCGTTGTTTTACGTACGGTACTGCACCAGTTAATTTCTGCAACCTTTCCCGATGCCTCTGTCTTGTGTTGTTGCGCCACGTTGGGCGACCAAATTTAATGCACCTTTCGTTTATTAAAGTTCCCGCGGTGACTTCCTCTATTACGCCGCGTTGGATGATTAACTGAATGTACACCTGTTTAAATATTGCTCCGGCTACAAAATTCAAAGCATCGGGTCGTAAATCATACCTAGACTCTGAACTGAGATATAATTTATGAATACGAGCTTCAACAACACGGTGCATAATCGCTTCTCAGGGTAAATTCGCTTCATTATATTCCCATGTGCTTTAGATGAATCGTAGATTCCGTTGAAGAGCATCCGTCCGTTCAACTAGTCATTCCGTATCCAAACGTGAAGGAAATTATCTAATCATCACCTAGTATTTAGCATAACTTAATTCAATATATCCGTATATTATCATACTATTATATACTACAAGTTACTTAATGAATAGAAACGCGAAATCAAAACTATACCTAGTTTATTAGCATGCTAATGTGTAATAAAATTGAATAATAGGCATCCATCGGCAATGAAGAAAGGAAAGTCGTGTGAAATTACAAATATCATTCTCAAATGCTTGACTTCCGAGATAAACATATTTGAAAAATCTTTAAGTTATCATCATATTTGCTTACATTTTCGTTAGGTATCAAAAATATACCATATCTTCCATGTTTAAATTGTTACAAGGGGAAAAATAGGGACCAAAACTTTATTAAACGAAAGAGGAGTGGAATATCTTACTTTTAATATTGTTTGGGATTTTCTTTGGGGCATCATTTAGGTTTCATCTTTCTTTTCGGTCTGTTTGACCAAATTTATTTGGATACATGTTTGGATTCTTGTTTGGATTCTTGTTTGTGACTCATCACGTTACGAGATAAGCATTACCATGTTTTAATCTGGGTTCAAAACACCCATGCAGTTATTAATATTCCTATCATAACCCAAAATAAATAAATTAAAACAGTACATCACCATATGTACAAAACAAACCAAATAATCTTACTTCAGAGTGCCATAGATATGATAGTACGTCAGTATAACCTGCGAAAATCGTGCCATGCATTCCCAATCATGTGCCAATATATTTACATATTCTCAAATACCTCTTCGCTGTGCCAATGTTTAGTCAAAGTAAACCGTACTTCATATTAGCATTAACGCGCTGACCTTCCAATATGAAAATGTGTAAGACTCCACTCTATTCCTGAATATATATATTACGTAATGTATAACAAACACGTAACCTATCAATATCTTCCGCTGAAAGTTACTACGAGACACATTCTGCTTAACTCGAGACATAGATTCAACTTAACATGGCCTAAATCCTTCACTTGCAGTGCTAATCCAAATATAAATATAATATGTAACAGAGGAATTCGCAATTCAATCTATCCCATTCTCAAGCAACGAACAGAAACATATCTCCTCACTCTAATTACAACTTGCCACATTAACATACCATTTCCTTCATATATATATATATATATATATATATATATATATATATATATATATATACCTCCATATTTAAAAATATCTTCGTTCAAATCCACTTAAATAACCTCTGTGTTACGGTAGCAATACTTAATAACCTGATTATTCTTTCATACACTGCAACTTCGTAATATTTCAAGCATTTCCTTACAATACAATTATCGTGCTGGCCATGATTGCTACACATATTGACCTGAAGTTTTAGGTTACGTCTTATATCTCGCCTACTTTTTCTACAACCACAACTGGTTAAACGCTTCACGGTCTACCCGTATGGATTGGCACTAAACATGCACAAATACTCAATCAGATCTAGTTTCCATTAACCTTAAAATTATCACATTAGCACCATAGTTATACAGCATAAATTGGCACATTTCATCGGCTAATAATTGGCATTTATATTCACATATCCTTTCATTGGCACTACAACTCTTACTTCTAGCACTCCTGCACACATATAAATATTTTTCATCAATTGATTTCAAATTCATTACGATGCAACTCATAATACTTATCTCGTAACGGGATTTTGCTGCTGGATCTCTCCTGGTCTACGACATCTTGGAGTAGGCAGCCACTGCAATCCAAAGATTACGTCATCTGCGGCTCCGGCTCTGGATCTTGGCTTGAGCTGTTTAGTCTTGAGCGACCAATTCCATCTGTTTAAGCTGAGTCCATCTTGTCACCAGTTCTCATGCAATCATAAAAGAACAAATACATAGTAGAATTCATAGTGTACTGGTGAATAGTAGGCTACTCAATACGTAATATTTGTTTTCAGAATCTCGTATTGCTCGAGAATATTCTTTTCTTTTAAATTTAGAGATTTCTCTAATTCGGCCTACTTCTTGCTATTTCTTTCGCTTAAACAGATATTGTCTCCCTCCTGGAAACAATAAATTATGCCTTCCTTATAAAGGATTTGCCGTTATAATACTACTTTCGGCAATGTATAACTCGGCTGAAGTTTCCTTTCGTTTCTGAGTTTAGGTATTACATCAACGAATATTTCCTTCAAATCTACGCCTTTTCTGCCGATATTTTTGCAGATATAGTCTTCACTGCTGTTTGTATATTAATACTTTAGTATTTAACGTTGCGTTGATCCTTTTATATCCTTCTGTAAGTCGTGCTGCTCTTCTTCAACTCGTAACTCTTTCTTCTCAAGGTAGTCAAGAATCGGTTTTATTCAAATTTTTCAGTCCATCATTATTTAATCTTGAGATTCTTTTTCCTTGCGGCCGGACGATATCGATTTATTTGATCTCTACTCTGTGTACTTGCACATGAAGCTATTATGCGCCATATTTGTCCACTGTTTCTATGACATTTACGGCCGCTAATGTAACGTAATGGTACAGTACGAACAACTTAAAAACGTACGCCGAAATGTTAAGTTAACGTAGCGACAAGAATCTACTAGCAGGGCTCAATAGGGCCATACATAAGTCTCCATATTTGTACTGCTTGAATGAAAGGAAGGCACTTAGGATTGTGATGCACGGGGATATTTACCTGTAGAGGCCTCAGTATTGAGAATGTAACGGTGTGTTGACAAATGTCAAGACATGGAGAAAGGGGCAATTAGGAAGGGATTACTCAGTAGGGGGCCGGAACGTGACCACCGAGATAACAACATCGTGTCAGCTTTTGCACATCGGTTCCAGGAAACAACAATGTGCTAGGGATCCTCGGGTTGTACCGTGGTTGAGAGATGTGCTGTGTTTAAGTTGCAGCGCTGGGAAGACTGTGACAGGATTGTGAGCTGCACGTTAGTTCCTCATTTTGTGCTATATAAGTAACTTTTTTTGAAGAGGGACCGTTCTTTCACTGAGAAGCCAACACTATGTGCATCCTCGGTAAGTTATGAAAAATTTTTTTTTTTTACTTTTAAAATAGCAAGACAATCGCGGAGTCGTGCCTAAGTTCGACAGATAGGCCTATATATTTTATCAAATGCCCGGGAACTGATTGGAACCTCAAATGGCACCATCAAAAGTGCGGGTAACTATTTTGTAATTGGCGGGCGTGATAACCCAGTTCCAATGGTTCTATCTTTTCATAAGACGGCCCAGGCTTGAATCGCAGTCAATACATGAGACATTTTTAAAACTTGAAGTCACGTTCTATTGATACGGATTCTACTTAAAACACAGATCCCGTCCCTTACGTTTCCTTACACTTTTGAGCCAGAACCGCATCATTTATGGTGGCGTATTTTGAGTATCCAACCATTCTTCGGACTTACCTTGTACCTTAAATGGTGAGTGGATGCAGTGGCGTACCCACAAAATAATTTCAGTGGGTGGCGTGTAAGTCCAGGCCAGTAGTGTGGATACAACGTTTCCTTGGAAGGGGGTGTGAAAAGAATTTTTATTTTTTATTTAGAATTTTCTTTACGTCGCACCGTAGGTCTTATGGCGACGATGGGAAAGGAAAGGGCTGAGAGTGGGAAGAAGTGGCCGTGGCCTTAATTAAGGTACAGCCCCAGCATTTGCCTGGTGTGAAAATGGGAAACCACAGAAAACCATCTTTAGAGCTGCCGATAGTGGTGTTTGAACCCACTATCTTCCGGATGCAAGCACACAGCTGTGCGCCCCTAACCGCACGGCCAACTCGCCCGGTGGATATAAAAAGAAAGCTGGTCCTACCGAGTGCGGTGACGGATCTTCAGTAGATATTGTTGGTTTTGATTGTTACCATGTACAATCATAGCTTCTGTACTCTTAACATACACCAGCTGCATTATTGAAACTGTTCGTAAAATTGATATCATTCTTCGTTTGTGAGGAAGTAGAATCTTTATTTAATTTCTCTTCTTAAAAAAGGAACCACTTTGGTACTACACTCCGTGAAGGTGACTACCGTCCAGGCCGTAGATATTTCGATTACGGGAGACTCAAGGAAAACTCTACTGCATCCCAAACAAGGTTGTATCCTCCCGATCCCATGCCTTTCTTAACTCTATCAGTGCCGAGAATCGAATGCAGAATGCCTTAAGACCTAAAAGTAACCAGCCGGCCCCACGGTGTAGGGGTAGCGTGCCTGCCTCTTACCGGAGGCCCCGGGTTCGATTCCCGGCCAGGTCAAGGACTTTTACCTGGATCTGAGGGCTGGTTCGAGGTACACTCAGCCCACGTGTTTATAATTGAGGAGCTATCTGACGGTGAGATGGCGGCCCCGGTCTAGAAAGCCAAGAATAATGGTGGAGAGGATTCGTCGTGCTGACCACACGCCACCTCGTAATCTGCAGGCCTCCGGGCTGAACAGCCATCGCTTGGTAGGCGATGGCGCTTCGGGGCTGTTACGTCATGGAGTTTGGTTTGGAAAAGTGAACAGAGAAGGAAGCGACACCCTTGCAAGGCTCCTTAGCTTCCAGCTAGTTCTTCTGTCCGGCCTCGTGCATTTAGGACAGTAAGAAAACATACGCCTTAATAAATGCTCCTCATAAAACCTTTGTAAAAATACTAACTGCATCTATTTATAACAATAATCACAAACGCCTTCTTTTCATGTGGCTCAGTTGGTTGTGTCTCTGTCCTTCTGAGTCCGAGTTTGCAGGTTCAAATCCCGGCTTGGATCGGTAACCCTTAAAACGGTGTTGAAATGGCAACAGCTCAGTGTCGTTGGTTTCTGACACGTTAATAAAAATTATACATACGAATATTAGCGTCACAAAACTCTAACTTTATACTACTATATTCTGTATCCCAGGCTTGCGAGGAAAGTAATTAACAATTTACATTACGTCGCACCGACACAGATAGGTCTTATGGCGACGGTGGGATAGGAAAGTCTTAGGAGTGGGAAGGAAGCGTCCGTGGCCTTAATTAAGGTACAATCAATCAATCAATCAATACTGATCTGCATTTAGGGCAGTCGCCCAGGTGGCAGATTCCCTATTTGTTGTTTTCCTAGCCTTTTCCTAAATGATTTCAAAGAAATTGGAAATTTATTGAACATCTCTCTTGGTAAGTTATTCCAATCCCTAACTCCCCTTCCTATAAATGAATATTTGCCCCAGTTTGTCCTCTTGAATTCCAACTTTATCTTCATATTGTGATCTTTCCTACTTTTATAAACGCCATTCAAACTTATTCGTCTACTAATGTCATTCCACGCCATCTCTCCGCTGACAGCCCGTAACATACCACTTAGTCGAGCAGCTCTTCTTCTTTCTCTCAATTCTTCCCAACCCAAACATTGCAACATTTTTGTAACGCTACTCTTTTGTCGGAAATCGCCCAGAACAAATCGAGCTGCTTTTCTTTGGATTTTTTCCAGTTCTTGAATAAGGTAATCCTGGTGAGGGTCCCATACACTGGAACCATACTCTAGTTGGGGTCTTACCAGAGACTTATATGCCCTCTCCTTTACATCCTTACTACAACCCCTAAACACCCTCATAACCATGTGCAGAGATCTGTACCCTTTATTTACAATCCCATTTATGTGATTACCCCAATGAAGATCTTTCCTTATATTAACACCTAGATACTTACAATGATCCCCAAAAGGAACTTTCACCCCATCAACGCAGTAATTAAAACTGAGAGGACTTTTCCTACTTGTAAAACTCACAACCTGACTTTTAACCCCGTTTATCAACATACCATTGCCTGCTGTCCATCTCACAACATTTTCGAGGTCACGTTGCAGTTGCTCACAATTTTGTAACTTATTTATCACTCTATAGAGAATAACATCATCCGCAAAAAGCCTTACCTCCGATTCCACTCCTTTACTCATATCATTTATATATATAAGAAAACATAAAGGTCCGATAATACTGCCTTGAGGAATTCCCCTCTTAATTATTACAGGGTCAGATAAAGCTTCACCTACTCTAATTCTCTGAGATCTATTTTCTAGAAATATAGCAACCCATTCAGTCACTCTTTTGTCTAGTCCAATTGCACTCATTTTTGCCAGTAGTCTCCCATGATCCACCCTATCAAATGCTTTAGACAGGTCAATCGCGATACAGTCCATTTGACCTCCTGAATCCAAGATATCTGCTATATCTTGCTGGAATCCTACAAGTTGAGCTTCAGTGGAATAACCTTTCCTAAAACCGAATTGCCTTCTATCGAACCAGTTATTAATTTCACAAACATGTCTAATATAATCAGAAAGAATGCCTTCCCAAAGCTTACATACAATGCATGTCAAACTGGCCTGTAATTTTCAGCTTTATGTCTATCACCCTTTCCTTTATACACAGGGACAACTATAGCAACTCTCCATTCATCTGGTATAGCTCCTCTGACCAAACAATAATCAAATAAGTACTTCAGATATGGTACTATATCCCAACCCATTGTCTTTAGTATATCCCCAGAAATCTGATCAATTCCAGTCGCTTTTCTAGTTTTTAACTTTTGTATCTTATTGTAAATGTCATTGTTATCATATGTAAATTTTATTACTTCTTTGGCCTTAGTCTCCTCCTCTATCTCGACATTATCCTTGTAACCAACAATCTTTACATACTGCTGACTGAATACTTCTGCCTTTTGAAGATCCTCACATACACACTCCCCTTGTTCATTAATTATTCCTGGAATGTCCTTCTTGGAACCTGTTTCTGCCTTAAAATACCTATACATACCCTTCCATTTTTCACTAAAATTTGTATGACTGCCAATTATGCTTGCCATCATATTATCCTTAGCTGCCTTCTTTGCTACATTCAATTTTCTAGTAAGTTCTTTCAATTTCTCCTTACTTCCACAGCCATTTCTAACTCTATTTCCTTCCAGTCTGCACCTCCTTCTTAGTCTCTTTATTTCTCTATTATAATAAGGTGGGTCTTTACGATTCCTTACCACCCTTAATGGTACAAACCTGTTTTCGCATTCCTCAACAATTTCTTTAAACCCATCCCTGAGTCTGTTTACATTTATATTTACCGTTTTCCACCGATCATAGCTACTTTTTAGAAACTGCCTCATGCCTGCTTTATCAGCCATGTGGTACTGCCTAACAGTCCTACTTTTAAGACCTTCCTTTCTATCACATTTATTTTTAACTACCACAAAAACAGCTTCATGATCACTAATACCATCTATTACTTCAGTTTCCCTATAGAGCTCATCTGGTTTTATCAGCACGACATCCAGGATATTTTTCCCTCTGGTTGGTTCCATCACTTTCTGAATCAGCTGTCCTTCCCATATTAACTTATTTGCCATTTGTTGGCCATGCATTCTGTCGTTCGCATTTCCTTCCCAATTGACATCTGGCAAATTCAGATCTCCCGCTACAATCACATTTCTTTCCATGTCGTTTCCCACATAGCTGACTACCCTATCAAATAATTCTGAATCCGCGTCAGTGCTACCCTTTCCCGATCTGTACACTCCAAATATATCAAGTTGCCTATTATCTTTAGAAATGAGCCTTACACCTAGAATTTCATGTGTCTCATCTTTAACTTTTTCGTAGCTTACAAATTCTTCTTTCACCAGAATGAACACTCCGCCTCCCACCCTTCCTATCCTATCTCTACGATACACACTCCAGTGCCGTGAGAAAATTTCTGCATCCATTATATCATTTCTCAGCCATGATTCAACTCCTATTACAATATCTGGTGAATATATATCTATTAAATTACTTAATTCTATTCCTTTCCTTACAATACTTCTACAGTTCAACATTAACAATTTTATGTCATCCCTACTTGATTTCCAGTTCCCTGTTCCCTTATCACCGCTCCCTAGGTAATCCCGTTTCCCTGAATGTACCTCCCTATTACCCTTCCAAACAAATTTCCTAACTTATACGTACCACTGAGGTTTAAATGAAGGCCATCTGAGCGCAGATTCCTATCTCCTACCCACCCATTTGGATCTAGAAATTTCACTCCCAGTTTCCCACATACCCACTCCATAGTCTCATTTAAATCCCCAATCACCCTCCAGTCAGTATCCCTTCTACACAGTATTCCACTAATAACAATCTCCGCTTTCTTAAACTTCACCCGTGCTGCATTTACCAGATCCCACACATCTCCAACTATGTTGGTACTTATATCAGCTTGCCTTACCTTGTTGGTACCAACGTGAAACACTACCACCTTCTCCTTCCCCTCCTCTCTCTCTTCTACTTTCCTCAACATCTGCCTCAACCTAATTCCTGGATAACACTCTACCCTGGTACCCTTTCCTCCACACACTTTCCCCACGTGTCTAACGATGGAATCTCCCATGACCAGAGCCTCAACCCTACCCACCTCGTTTGATCCCCTCCCCTCCTGGTCAGCCCTATCTTTCCTGATAACTGCAGAAGCTACTTCCTCCTCCCTTTTCTCCTTCCCATGACCCTGTTCCACCTGTCTTTTCCTATCACCTACTCTACATTTTCCTTTCCTACCTTTTCCCTTCCTCCTACTCCCACACATCTCAGCAACAGTTCCCTGTCCCTCATCTTCCCTCTGTTGTTCTACCTGGAGTGACTCGTACCGATTTTGCACAGACACCTGTCCTGAATTCTGATCCTGAATAGAGCTCTTAGCCTGCAATCTCCTTCCCCTTAGAACATTAGACCACCTGTCTTCTACAACTCCTCCCTTTCCTTCCCCTCCCTCTTGTACACCTACTGTAACCTGTACGTTGTTTGAGGGAGTCCTATCTTCCTTCCTGTCTTCTGTGAGAATCCTAATTATCTCCCTCAAACTTTCCAACTCCTCCCTCATACCCCTCAATGCCTCGCCACACCCACAGAAACTACACTCGCGCTCCTTAGCCATTCTTTACGGGGGGAAAAATGAAATTAAAAATAAAATAACTTATTTGCAAAAAATAAATGAACGGAGGGATATATTGTCTGGGATAGTACACAACAATAAGGTAATTAATATACGACTACACTACAATACTACTTAGTCGTGCTCTATTTTTTATCCTACAACCCCTGACAGGATAAAAACTGCTGTTAATTACTGAATATCGAAAGTAATAGCCTACACAAGAACTACACAATTCCAAACTGCAATTAAGCCTATTCTAATTTAAACAACAGTATTTTAGTACGAGTTTCTACGGATACCTCTACTACACCAGTACTACACAAATATTTTACAATAATAAAATAATCACACTAAATTGTAATAGGATATTACTCGTATATTACTGTACAGTACACTACAGTAATGTTAAACTACTTTCAGACGTATCCTAATTACGGAACCGTACCGTATGTCACTAAACTAAGCACAACAGAAATGAAATTTGCAAGAACTACTGTACTCAAAGATTACCAACGAAGCTAAATGCTTAGACAAATTATTATTAGTATTACGGTCTAATAGATACACACGAAAAATAACACACGAATATAGCAGGCAAGATACGGCACTATCTAAATGTACTGTATCTATACTACAATGTATCTACACTACACTACACTGCGTTTGGTTAAATGCTTAAGTATCGAAAAGATTGCCGTACACGAAGAAAAACACGAATATAACTGGCAAGATACTATCTAATATATTATACCTTATCTTCACTACAATTCTACTGAAATGTGGTTATGTGATTATTACAGCTGGTGGATTACTATTATTTTCCCTACTCCACGGGACGGGGATGGAGAATAAAAGTGTCCTTAATTAGGCCTACTGAAAAATACGAGGTTGTCTACAGTAATTTCTCAAATATTTCTATCAAAACTACTACTACTACTCCAGGGACTTGAACTGCAATTACTGGGATATATGAACTTTATTATTATTAGCTAACCGCTCATAAATACTGAAAGTTCGAGGGAGCGAAATATAAATTACGGATACTTTAACTACCTACTTAGAAGTACCAATGAATGGAATACAAGATCAGCTGATTTTTATTGATATTTACTTGACTACACTACACCCTTTGTTCACAACTTAGCCAACAATGCAATATTTGAATATGAGGACCGACAATAATCAATAACAATACAACGACTGTTAACTACACCGTGTAATCTCTTTAACTTCTTTTTAAATGGAGGTTTACAGGCGTATCGTGGTTTTTTTTTAATGTATTAAATTATTACCTTCGCGATAGTTTGAACGGATATCTATACGAAATACCGGAGAAGTTGCTGCAGAAGTTACGGTACTATTCCTTATGATAACCTACCTTTGTAAGTATAACCAACGAACCTACAGATATTTACAAATATTTTTAAAGTTAATATTATTACCTAAAGTATTTCCTAAACCTAAAATCGAAACAAGGTACACCTAGCTAGCCTACTTAACCTAGAAAACGTAATTTACTGAATACCAACTGAATTACTTGTTACAAAATTTAAATAAATGTCACTACTCCCAATTTCTACCAACAAGCACTAAACACCACTATATAAACAGCACTAAATGAATCAGATATACACAAAATTTAGCTATTTCAATAGGTTTTCACAGCTCCAGCATTTGCCTGATGTGAAAATTGGAAACCACGGGAAGAAATTTTCAGGGCTGCCGACAGTGGGGTTCGAATACACTATCTCCCGGATGCAAGCTCACAGCTGCGTGGCCCTAACCGCGTTGGAAGTAATAGGACAAGGTAAACCCTACATAGCATATGTTGTAATGCGTGTTTTTCTTTACCAACTAACAAAATATCTATACCCATACATTTACATTATTTATTTATTTATTTATTTATTTATTTATTTATTTATTTATGTATGTATGTATGTATGTATGTATGTATGTATGTATGTATTTATTTATTTATTTATTTATTTATTTATTTATTTATTTATTTATTTATTTATTTATTTATTTATTTATTTATTTATTTATTTATTTATTTATTTATTTATTTATTTATTAGTGCCTTCAGTACAGTGGCAAAGTAAGGGCTCCAGGCCCTCTCGTACACTTAAGCACATACTAATCAGAATCTTAAATCCTCAGGAACGCACACATTCATACTTCAACCATTCAGTCAGCTGTCCTCAGCAGGTAGTCTCGGCAGGTGACCTTAAATCGTGATTAAAAAAAGCTAGTTTCTCTGACCTGAACTAGCAAGGAATTACATAATCTGGCGACACTCACCACAAATTGTCTATAAATTTTATTTGTGCGGTGCAGTGAAATAGAAAGAATGAATCTAGAACGTGTATTTAAGTTGTGAAATGATGATAAAAAGATGAATTTAGAAGAAATATACATTGGCTGACTTTCAGCTACCACTCTGATCACCATCGTTAAAGTGTGTAGCTGCCGACGTTTATCAGACATCAGCCATGAGACAGCCTGATAGTATGGGGTGATATGAACATCGTACCCGATATTGTAAATAAATCGCAGGCAGGAATTCAGTGCTCGTAGAAGTTTAAGTGTTTCTTCTCTCGTCATGTCAACTAAAACAACGTCACAATAACCAAGAATAGGGAGAATGAGTGTCAGTATTCGTTTGACCTGTAGTTCAAATGGAAATACATCCCTCTGCCGTTTAAGAGGGTGAAAATCTCCAAAAATCTTTTTACGTATTTGTTTCGTCTGATCAGACCAATCAGCTGCTTCATTCATCATTACGCCGGGATTTTAAACCGTTTTACTGTAGAGAATAATTCAGTAAGATTGGCGGGATTGCGACATTGTTTAAGCAGCTCAGTAATTTCCGTGATCCAATTATAATTGTATGAGTTTTTTTGCAGTTTAGTATCAAAGAGCTTCGTTGTGCATATACAGTACACTGAGTTGTCGGAGGTCCCTGTTAATATCTTGTCTTGCAGTGTCGATATATTTGAAGATTGTCAGCACAGAGGTCATGTGTGTTATTTCCTGTCAGAGATGGTATGTCATTGATAAAAATACAGAAAATTAGGGGCCGCAGAATACTGCCCTGTGGGGCAACACTAAGTTTCATTTTCCATTTAGAGGCCTTGTCGTTTACTGTTACACGCTGTTGACGGTTACTCAAATCAGAACTAAAAACCTTAAGCACAGCCAGGTCGAAATTTAGCAGTTCCATTTTCTTTATCATACTCAGAATTACTATAGTGTCAAAGGCGCTACTTAAGTCAAGAAGGATACGTATAGTGAGCAGTCGTTTGTCCCTAGCGTTTCTAATGTCTTCAGTAACCTTCAAAAGTGCTGTCGCGGTACTGCGACCCTTCTCAAATCCAGATAGCAAAGGGTCCAAAAGAGCATTTTTATTTAGGTTTTCCAGAACTTCTTCGTATACTAAACGTTCAAAGTCTTTAGAAATCGCAGGGAGTACGGACATAGGACGATAGTCAGAGGGTGATTGTAGGTCTAAACTCTTAGGTACCGATATAATATTGGCTGCTTTCCAGACAGTAGGGAAAATTCCGTTTAGTAAACAGTAGTTCAGTATGTGCGTCAGTATAGGCAGGACAGCACCCATAATGTTATGTAAAAAGTAATAGGAATATCATCTACACGCGTGGCCTTTGATTTAATCAAGTACAAAGCCTTTTAACCTGATTTTCTGTGACACTGTGAAATGTGAATGGTGGATTGGCTGGAGGAGAGGGCGGTGAGTCGGTGCAGTTAATTTGGGTGGGTTGATTATTTATTCTAGTAAAGTAATCGTTCAGTTTGTCAAGTGGAATGTCGTGAGTTGTCTGTCTCTGTTGATGTTTTCCTATTCCCAGAGCTCTAAGCTGGTCCCATGCGCGATTAGAATTTAAGTTGTTAGCTAAATTCCGAAAATATATATATATTTTTAAATTTCTAATTAACTGCTTTGTGCGATTTCTTAAGATGCGGTAAGATTCGAAGTCTGTGTCATCTAGGGTTTGTTTATAATGTCGAAATAACGAGTCACGGTGGGCCATCATTCTCTTGCCTTCATCATCTAGCCATGGACAAGAAGGGCGAGAAACCTTTATTCAACGTATGCGTGTGTATATCTTTGCCGCATTATTTGTATGAAATGTCACTTCTTAATTGCTTATCACATGGCCATTATTATAATAACATTACCGTATTTATTCTAAACCAGAGTATTGCATCCTTACTCAGACTGTTTATTCTTGCATCCATTTCACTTGTACTCGGAATATATGAAATGCTGCAGTTATGTTGGGGTGGGAGTAACAGAGGTAGCCGTGGGACGGGGGACGGGGGTTGTCGCCCAAGAAGTCCAGACACCCCACGAGTTTTAACGAATGCACTTTTATTGAGCATTTTATATATAATGTACATTAATATTAGCTTACGGAGTCCGACTCATTGGCTGAATGATCAGTGTTGAGGCCTTCGGTTAAGACGGTCCCGGGTTCGATTCTCGGCTGGGTCGGGGATTTCAGTCACGTCTGATTAATTCTTCTGGTTGGGGACTAGGTGTTTGTCCCAACATATTCATATTCAGACAACATACTACACCACCAACCACCAAAGAAACACACAACACTGATTACATCCCTCTATATAGGGCTGGAGTCGGGAAGGACATCCGGCCTAAAACAGGGCCAAATCCACATGTGCGACACAGCATCCGCGACCCCACAGATGTGGGAAAAGCGGTAGAAAAAGAAGAAGAAGAAGAAAACTACTATTAGCTTCCGGAATCCGCACGAATCCACCACTCTTACTTGGATCCAAGCACACTCATTTCCTTGTTCTGTATTCTACGCCACCTAAACTATGGAAGTTTGGACACCTATCAAAATAAAATTCTGGATGAACGCCCCCCCCCCCCCCCCAAACTGAAATCCTGGCTACGCTACTGCTACGTGCCACGTATCAAGCAGCGTTCCTGGACGCAAATTGAAGAAGAATGGTATATTACAAAAGGGCAACGGGGAAAACAATACGCTGCAGTCCAACCATACCCTCCTCACTCACCTTGGTTCTCCAAATGGAATGCTTGTCGCCGATACATCACTTCTCTTATTCGCATGGGGTTCAATCACGGCAGTTTTGCAAATCATCTCTATCGGATAGGAGTTCTAAACTCGCCCTACTGTTCCTGTGACCACCAAGCAATCGCTGACCTCAACCACATCTTCTTCTCGTGCCATCTTTATAATTTACAGCAGGAAAAATGTATAACAACTTTAGTTTCATTGAACTTCCAACTACCACCCAACATCCAGTGCATTTTATCATCCCAACAACCAGAAGCGTATAATGCAATCGCCATATTCTTAAAAGACACCGATTTAAGATTATAAAGTTTGACGTGATACTACTTCAGAAAAACTACGTAAACATACTACAGTTGCATTGTCCCAATTTGTTCTTTTGTTCTTTTTTCTCTTCGTATGTGTGTGCGCGCATTCTGTACGGGCTCGGAACGTAATACCATTATAATACTATGGCAGATTCATAGGTGTATATGTATTCTCAGTGTATATTTAATGTATATGCTTTGTTATCTAATGTATTTCTAGCTGGCTGTTTGGTCTGGCACCTAAAGCCAATAAATTAATTTAAAGGGTGTAGTGTATCAAGAAAATATAACTAAAAATCAGCAGATTCTTGTACTCCGATCATTTGTAGTTCTGAGTAGGCAGTTAAAGTATCCGTAATTTATATTTCACACCCTCGATCATTCAGTATTTATGAGCGGTTAGCTAATAATCAAGTTCCTACATCCCATTAATTGCAATTCAAGTCCCTGGCGTAGTTTAGACAGAAATACTTTTGAGAAATTATTGTAAACAGCCTCATATTTTTCAGCAATTAAGGACACTTTTATTCTCCGTTCCGCGGAGTAGGAAACATCCTCATTTCTCTCAATATAATCTTTATCGCGCTGATTACATCGCTGCAGCTCGTGGAGGAGTTGCTATTGGGGTTAAAAACATATTACAACCAAACAGCATTTTTATCACTTTTCAAATAATTTGTCGGAATATTTAATACTTGAAACCTTTCTACCTAATAATTCATCTCTGGTCTTTGTTACTCTTTACCTAACCCCTCGTACACCGCCCCCTCTTGATTTTCTTACGTATGTTGATAATACTTTTCAAAATTACGTTTTTGTTGCTGATATTAATATCCATTCTTATACTGTAACTCAAACTACCGCTTTTCAGGATCTACTTTCTCACCTTCGGGGCGTACAGATCCCCTTCCCTTTCCCTACCCGTCCGATTTCTAACACAACTCCCGATGCTCTTATTTTATCTCCTTCTCTGGCTCCTTCTCCTACCATCACTAAATGTTTAGAACTAGGCTCTGACCACTCGCCCGCGCTTCTAACCCTCCCTCACCTTTCCTACCACCCTCGATCCCCTAGTTCCTGACCCCCTCCTACGCGACGATATTCACAAACAAATTGGACAAATTATCGACAAACTATAACTAATTTATTAACTGACTGTCCCCTTCCTACTTCCTTGCCTGTCTCTTTTCTCTAATCGATAGGGTAGAACAAGCTCTTATTCAGGCAGACCAACTTCACATCCCTCGCCATTCCTACCACCCTACCAAACCCCCCATACCTCCTAAGGCCCTCTCTTTACTTAAACTTTCTCTCATGATCTGTATCATTCTTATGTTCGAACTCGGGACCCCAATACCTTACAACGTCGTTAGACTCTTCGTCACGCCCGCTCTTACATTAAAGCTATTAAGCACAAACATTGGACGACTCCTTTACCGACCTCTCTAACTTACATGACTCTCGAACTTTCTGGACCACTTTCCGACGCTTGACGCATACCCGTCCTCCTCTTCCTACTTATCCGACCCGAACTTCTTCTACTCCTCTTCTGACTGATAAAGATAAAGCTGATGCCTTTGCTGTTCATTACACCACCATTTTTTCTCCTTCTACCAACCCTCTTCATGATCATCCTGATGAATCTACCATATATCAGTACTACCAACCTACTCTCCCTCACTTACAGCCCTCTTTTCTCCATTTTCCTACTGTAGATTACACTCATCCCCTTAATGCTCCTATTACCCCTAATGAAATTCTCGACTTTCTCCGTTATCGTCGTAACACAGCCTCTGGTAGTGATCGTATTACATATCGACATATTCGCGTAGCCCCCATGCTCTTAATTCACCTTCTTTCTAGCATCTACACCACTATGCTTTACACTGGTGTTTATCCTCGACACTGGGGTAAAGCCACTATTTTACTTTTCTTTAAACCTAACAAACCTCCGTCAGACCTTCGCTCCTACCATCCCATTTCTCTTCTAGTAGTTCTCTCTAAAATCTTTGAAGGTATTCTCACTCGCCGGATGTCCCAATATTTACATTCTTTACATCTTATTCCTTCCTCTCAAGCTGGTTTTCGCCCTCACTTCTGTACTCAGGACCATCTTTTTCATATTACTTCTTCTCTCACTACGTATCTCCCAACCCATAGACCAGCCGCATTAATATGTCTGGACGTCGATAAGGCCTTTGATAGTGTGTGGCGTCCAGGCCTCTTCTATAAACTCAGCCATTTACCGTTGCCTACCACTGTTCTTCGCTTCTTTATAACTATCTCCATTCCCGTAGCGCTAATATAGTCATCCGTGGCACCCACTCTTTTACTTTTCCTATCACCTCGGGTCTTGCTCAAGGTTCCCCTCTCCTCTATTCACTGTTTATGTATGACATTCCCCACCCCTCTGTTCCCCTAAGTCTATATCAATATGCGGACGACCTTGCTGTTTTAGCTCTTTGCCCCACCAATACTTCTCTACAATCTAAGCTCCAACAATATCTGAATACTTTGGAATGTTGGCTCAATTCTTGGCATTTATCCGTTAAGCCTAGTAAAACCCATGTTATATTATTCCGTTCCAAATCCCGCATCTGTCGTCCCTCTAACAAAGTCCATCTAACAATGTATAATCAATCTCTCACCGAAACTAACCAACTAACGTACTTGGGCATAAAATTTCAAAATAACCTTAAATGGACTCTACATCTTTCTTCAATACATCGTAAAGTTTTAGGTCGTTTCGTGCCCTCCGCTCCCTTACGGGTCATTCTTGGGGATTAAAACCCGCCAAAATCCTACGTGTCTACCTTGTTTTTATCCGCCCAGTTGTCACTTATGCCTCCCTAACCTGGATTAACACCCATCGCTTAGACTACTATCATTTACTAAAATATGACCGTCACGCACTTCGCATAGCTCATCGACTGACTTATGATACTCCCTCTGTCAATTTTCAACCATTGTATACTTTTCCTACTATCCTTACACATCTCCATTCTCTCCGTTTCACTTATCTTACAAACGGTATTCGTTACAATAATCCACTTATTACAGAAGCACTTCCCCTATCCCCCCTAGCTAAAGTTATTCTCCATGACACTCGAACTCCTCCTCATGCTCATCTTTTTCCCACCCCGCTCTCCGCCGCTCTATATGGTTTCATACATTTATTTTTCTCATGTTGTCATTTCTGTATGCTCCTGGCTGCGGTGGTATATCACCTTCCACCGACATATATCTACGGCACCGCAATGCCATCTGTGAACTGTATGTTTCCAGAGCAATGTTAGTGCTCAAGCTCCTTTTTCGCAGTGTTGTTCCTTACTTCGTTTTTCCCCTGTTAAATTCTATTTTTCGTTAAGTGCCCTTAATGGTGTTGATTAAGTTTTCCAATACTGTTTTCACTTCAAAACCTTTCAACACGTTTACTTTATCTGTTTACTGACTTATTACCCAAATTCGTTGTATTCTCTTAACTTTTATATATGTTCTTTCTGTTGCTGTAAAGGTTTACGCTGGGCTCTATGCCAGTGTAACAATTTTTTTAAATATTTATTTATATATATATATACAGGTATGCACAATGCATACTCCTATATTTACATGTTTTACTAGTGATGGGCTAGCGACGGAATCGAGTAGAATCGAGTAATGTGCTCTCAGAATCTGTATACTCGACTCCAGACTCGAGTCCAAGCATACTAGTGTCGCTATCTGTGGACATGCCTTAGGACTATAATCTATTGTACTGGATTGCGCCCAACGAGCTAGAATTCTAGCTCGTTGATTGCACGGCATCCAGGGTCACCCACAGAATATTTTTGTGATGTGGATTGCAATATGTTTGTTGCTGATGATTGATTTTATTGAGTCAATAATTTGATTGTTACGATAATTATTATCATCAAAGGCAAAATATTTATGACTTACTAACAAACCGTCAACTTGAAAGATAGACACGTAGGACCGAAGATGAGCGTGGTTACAGCTCACTTCTCGACAACACGCCTTCGTCGTCTGTCTCTACAATGGATTGTCTTCTCCATTACCTCATCCCAACTATTTTTGATTCGGCCGGGTGACGCAGCAACTCTAACATCACACCCAGCCGACCCAACAAAGCATATCGGCCAGACACCAAGTTGGAAGTCGGCCTTCCCGCCATGTATTATACCTGTATAGTCCGTGATGTTGACCTTGCAGTCTCCGACGAAGCCATCCAGACCGATCTGCGCATCCTCGGCGTTCATAGTGCCGCACGACTCTACGACGACCCCGCACCATCACCGGATGTACTTCTGTATATCGACTCTGCAGATGCCTACTACAACCTTCACGATAATGGTGTGTTCATCCAACATCGCCTTCACCGTGTGGAATCTACTCCTTCCAACGTCTTCACGCAGCTCATGGACTACGCACCTGCTACAGCCGCTTCGCCCATCACAACCCCTCCATCCTCGTCACCACCAGCACACGTGTCCTCTAGCTACACCACCACCGTTACTACCATTACTACTACCACCTCTGCGCACACCTCACTCAACACTCCCATTACCACCACAACGATGTCCCATCTTTTCCTCCTTATGATGTCTTCTCTCCCCATCCCTCCCACCGCTGATCTATCACGTCCCCAGAGCACATCTCTTCAGCCACCTGCCGAGGGAACTGTTACTCCTGATACTCCTGGAACTATGTTACGTCCACCATCGACGCCACCGCCTTCGGACCGTAATATCGTGTATGGCTGCGTCGTTCGCGGTGTGGAACCAAGTATATCAGCTGACGTCATTGCCCAGGAACTCTGCCAGTCAGGACTGCCCGTGCGAAGAGCGTTTCACATCCACAACGTCGACGGTCCGACCTTCTTAGTCAGACTCCATCTTCCAACTTCCGAAGACGCTCAACGCCTCATCGACAACGGGATAAACCTCTATGGCCGCCACCATCGAGTTGAACCATCTTGCTCGCCTCCTAAAACCTGGCCCCGACATACCACACATCGTCGCCGTCCCCGGCCTGCCCCTTCTTCTCAACCACCTAGTCCACATCTCCGACCTTATCCACCTCCACCCACTTACCTTTCACCACCATCGCCAACCTCTCACCTCCTTAGCCTTCTACTCACTTCTCTTGTTAACTTATCTTCCTTCTATCACATCCTTGCAGCTCATCTTATCCCCTGCAACCTTGGTTAAACCATCCCTTCTTGGCTTCTCTCCTATACAAGTATTTGTAAATCTGTCCACAAAGCCCTAAATAACCTACACATCCGTTATTCTCATCTCCTTAACTTCTTCATACCGCATTACCCACGTTCCTCATTTCCCACACCTCCCAGTTCTCTTCACTTCTCACGGCCTGAGCGAGGGCGTCACCCTCTGAGAGGCCTGCCCCGCCCTTCGGGCGGGGAATGAAAACATGAAAACAACAACATGAGCGTGGGATGGGGACAATTTCCACACTGTGGTGGGGACCTTTTCTAATGTCGATAACGGCAGCGTTCTATTATTATTATTATTATTATTATTATTATTATTATTATTATTATTATTATTATTATTATTATTATTATTATTATTATTATTATTATTATTATTATTATTATTATTATTATTATTATTATTATTATTATTATTGTGCAGCCTAGAAGTAGCCACCAGGGATTTGATGATAGCTATGAAATATTATTCCCGCGACGTCCTTGTAGGAAAACGTGTAATAATATTGTGCGAAATAATGACAATATTACTGCCAGAGAATTTATTACAAAGATACATGTTCAGGGCGTTCAGAAACATATATGTGCTGTAGTATTACTTATTGTCATTGTCCAACTCGTTGGCTGAATGGTCAGAGTACTGGCCTTCGGATCAGAGGGACCCGGCTTCTGATTAATTCTCCTGGCTCGGGGACTGGGTATTTGTGTCCGTCCCAACACACTCCTCTTCATATTCACACAACACACTACACTACAAATCACCACAGAAACACGCAGTTCGGTTAGGGGCGCGCGGCTGTGAGCTTGCATCCGGGAGATAGTGGGTTCCAATCCCACTGTCGGCAGCCCTGAAGATGGCTTCCCGTGGGTTCCCATTTTCACACCAGGCAAATGCCGGGGCTGTATCTTAATTAAGGCCACAGCCGCTTCCTTCCACTCCTATCCCATCGTTGTCGTAAGACCCATCTGTGTCGGTGCAAAAAACTGCTTTTATCCCGCCGCTATTCTTCGACCTTCGCTCAACTTCTGAAGACTACACTCGGTTTTGTTCCTTTGCACAGTCATGTGTTGCAATGATAAACGTCAAAACGGTGGGTGTATTTTGTTCATTGCGTTCATTGTTTAGCTAGAACAGAATGACGATCTGTCTGATGATTTGCTTCGTGTACATACATCACATTCGGGACGCCTAATTATAGATTATATCTGCCGAAAATATGATGTAAGTATAAACTATTCACCTGTCCCCTCGGACGATTGTAGGCATACCGTGACAGTGAAAAAAATGAAGTGGCGTATGGCTTTTAGTGCAGGGAGATCCCAAGACGGGTTTGGCTCGCCGGGTGCAGATCTTTTGATTTGATACCCGTAGGCGACCTGCGCGTCGTGATGAGGATGAAATGATGATGAAGCAACACATACACCCAGCCCCGTGACAGGGAAATTAACCAATGATGGTTAAAATTCCCGACCCAGCCGGGAATCGAACCCGGGCCCCTGTGACCAAAGGCCAACACTCGAACAATTTAGCCATGAAGCCGGACACCGTGACAGTGATTTTAAATAATAATAATAATAATAATAATAATAATAATAATAATAATAATAATAATAATAATAATAATAATAATAATATAAATAATAATGTTATGAGTTTTACGTCCAACTACGTACATTTTTATGGTTTTCGGAAATACCGAGGTGAAGGAATTTAGTCACCCAGGAGTTCTTTCATGTGCAAGCAATTCCACCGACACGAGGCTGACGTATATGAGCACCTTCAAATACCACCAGACTAAAACAATATCGAACCTGCCAAGTTGGGCTGAAGGGCAGATAACCTATGCTATCATTATTACAATATAGGGCATATTCAGTGGAGTGGGTGAGAGACGCCGTGAACGGATATTTTCATACTTTAATATGCGTATATAGTTGTAGTATTATCTTTCGCAAGCCATCATAAAATTCAGATTATTTATTTTGATCACTCATTAAGAATATTTATATCGTACCGGTCTATCGCAATCCCATAAAACCTCGGCGACCAGTTGTACATATTCTCCATTCATCCAAGAGCGGGCGAGAGAGCGAACGTGTGACGTCATGCTGTCATCGAGTCTTCGCAAGCGAAACGAGCCCGAGCTGGACTCGAAAGAGTCGAGTACCGCGATTCCAGGTATCACTCGCGCACATCACTATGTTTTACTACTTTTTCTTTGTACTTCTATGGCCTAAGAGCCGCCCGTTCGGCTGACGGCCCGCATAAACCTCTTGGGTTAGGAGTTGAAATAACCTTTTGAAATAAAATAAATAAAGAGTAGGAAAGGTCGCTAGATGCAGAGTGGGTTTCGGCCCTTGGGTTTCGTCCCTTAAGTGGCCACGGCTGGTCCATGGTCCAACAGCTTTGTACTCTGACCGGCCAACCGAGCAGAGGAGAACTGGCCACGGCTCTACCGTGGCTCTACGCCTCTGCATTCGGGAGACGGGACAAGGCTGGACCTCACGGCTGGCCCCAACCTTCGGCTGTCCTGAGAATGGTTTTCCGTGGTTTTCCATTCTCCTACACTAAGGCGAATGCTGGGACAGTTCGTAGTATAGGCCACGGCCGCCCACCCAGTCATCTCCGCACATCTCCTTCACCGTAACAAATCTCCCGGCCTGAGAGACGGCGTAACCGTCTAAGAGGCCCTCCTCCCACTTCAGGGGAGAAATGAAAACGTTTAGTAGTATTAGTAGTAGTAGTAGAGTAGGGAAAATAATAGCCTAGTAATCCACCATCTCTAATAATCACGTAACCACATTTCAGTTGAGAATTGTAATGTAGCTATGGTATATTAGATAGTACCTTGCCTGTTATATTCGAGTGTATTTTTGTGCAAACGGCAGGTTTCATTTCTATTACAGCATAGTGGGATAAAGTAGTACTAATATTAATCTGTCTACGCGTTTAATTTTGTTGGTAATGCTTGAGTACCGGTAGTTCCTGCAAATTTCTAACTTTAGGCCTAATTGAAATTTTCATTTCTATTTGTGGTTAGTAATAACTTATTGTAATTAGGATACGTCTGAACGTAGTTTAAAATTATTGTATAGTAGGGCCCACGAGAGTTGAAGTCTGACAGGTGAGCGGCGAAAGCTGTAACTACGAAGTACGCTGCGTTGTCATAGTTACCTCCATTTGCAGCCTACCACCCTTTCATACAGGCTGAGTGTTTAATAAAACATGTAGGCCTAGGCCTAATACAATTCGTATACCTTAACCGGTTCCTAAGCTCGTGTTAATAATTCCAGCATTTAAGACAGAACACGACATTATCGATATATATAAAAGATTTCATAATCACTAACAAAATCATCAGTTTCTGACAATAACCTCAACAAATGCACCTGTTAATCAAAGAATATAACAACACTACCCACATTGATAGTTTTTTATTATTTAACTCCGATTGTTAACGGTACCTGTACAATTAAAAAATAATCTACGGTATAATAAACACAATAGGAAGACGATACTTCATCGAGAAAAGAAATCAGTCAGAATATGAATGACAAAAGTGACTGAGAGCAAGCCAACCAACGTGGTGATAGCGTCCTAAAATGTTGCAACTCTGTTATCGTTGCCATAGCAACAGGCCATTTTCGAGCAGCGTTAGTCAACTTTTTCTCGCCGGTGGCGCTAAACGTCAGACTTCAACTCTCGTGGGCCCTACTTTAGTGTGTTATAGTAACTTAGTAGAAATTAGAGTGCTTATTCTATTATTTTGAGTAGTCTTGCGAATTTCGAACATACATTGTAATTTCCCTTTCTGTTCGTGCTTAGTAATACGGTAACGTGTTGTAATTAGAATACGACTGATCTTAGTTTAAAATTATTGTAGTGTATTGTAGTATCTGAACGTAGTCCGAACGTAGTTGAAAATTATTGTAGTGTAGTATAGTATCTTATTATTAATTAGTGTGTTTATTCTATTAATGCGAAATATTTGTATAGTATAGTATCTGTAGTATCTGTGGTATCTGCAGTAACTCTCTTACTACAGTTCTGTTGTAGTAATTAGGGTAGACCTAACTACAGTTTAGAATTGTGCAATTCTTGTGTATTATTTTCTGTTTTCAGTAATTAACAGAAATATTCATCCTGTTAGGGTGTTGCAGGAAAGAAATCGTACAACTAAGTAGTATTCTAGTGTAATAGTAGCCTATATTAATTACCTTATAGTCGTGTGATTTTTGTAAACTACCTTAGACAATATTTCTTTCCTGTCGTGTTTGTCTGGCACAGAATAAGTTATCTTCTTTCTTCCTTTCCCTTTTCATTATTCAGTAAAGTATGACTAAGGAATGCAAGTGTAGGAACTGTGGATGCGGCCAGACATTTAAAGAGTATGAGGGAGGAGTTGGAGAGTTTGAGGGAGATAATTAGGATTCTCTCAGAGGACAGGAAGGAAAGTAGGCCTCCCTCAAACAATATACAGGATACAGTAGAAGAAAAGTGGGATGGGAAGGAAAGGGGGAATTGTAGAAGACAGGTGGGTAGGAGATAGGGATCTGCGCTCAGATGGCCTTTACTTAAACCGCAGTGGTGCATATAAGTTAGGAAATTTGTTTAGAAGTGTTATAGGGAGGTACATTCAGGGAAATGGGGTGGGCTAGGGAGCGGTAATAAGGGAACAGGGAACTGGAAATCAAGAAGGGATGACATATAAATGTTAGTGCTGAACTGTAGAAGTATTGTAAAGAAAGGAATAGAATTAACTTATTTAATAGATATATACTTACCAGATAATTTAATAGGAGTTGAAACATGGCTGAGAAATGATGTAATGGATGCAGACATTTTCTTACGGAACTGGAGTGTGTATCGTAGAGATAGGATGGGAATGGAAGGAGGGGAATACTCATTCTGGTGAAAGAAGAATTTGTAACGTACGAAAAAGTTAAAGATGACAACATGAAATTCTAGGTGTAAGGCTCATCTCGAAAGATAATAGGTTCGATTCCCGGCTCTGCCACAATGTTTTGAACAGTGGTACGAGGGCTGGAACGGGGTCTACTCAAGCCCGGGAGGTCGACTGGGTAGAGGTGGGTTCGATTGCCACCTCAGCCCTCCTCGAAGTGGCTTTCCGTGGTTTCCCACTTCTCCTCCAGGCAAAACCGGGATGGTCCCTAACAAGGCCACGGCCGCTTCCTTCCCGCTTAGTTGTCTAACCCTTCAAAACTTCCCATCCCCCACCAAGGCTCCTGTTCAGCATAGCAGGTGAGGCCGCCTGTATGAGGTACTGGTCATCCCCCCAGTTGTATACCGACCCAATGTCTCACCCTCCAGGACACTGACCTTGAGGCAGTAGAGGTGGGATCCCTCGCTGAGTCCGAGGAAAAATCAACCCTGGAGGGTAAGCAATTTAAGAAGAAGAAGAAGAATTGGCTTTTCGTCGCACCGACACAGATACGACTTATGGCAACGATGAAACAGGAAAGGGCTACGCGTGGAAAGGAAGAGGCCGTGGCCTTAATTAAGGTACAGCCCTAGCACTTGCCTGGTGTGAAAATGGGAAACCACGGAAAACCATATTCAGGCCTGCCGACAGTAGGATTCGAAACCACTATCTCCCGCGTGCAAGCTCACAGCTGCACGCCCCTAACCCCACGGCCTGCTCGCCCGGTGCAATTAAATAAAAGTACAGCATGATTATGAAATTAAAATCATTTAGTATTTGAATACACACTAATAAACTAATTGGCACTAAAAGAGAGTGCCATACTGGCGGATGCGCGCGGCAGGCGGGTGAATTATAACTAAGTGTCCACGACCTTGTCAAAAAATATGTACCTCTACTACCCTTCCTCACAGCACATGCAAAGTCTCCACTACTTGCCGCAGCGCTATACAAATCGGTTAGCCACGATGAACGGCATTTTGTGCGTATTTCCGACAATAATTATGTTAATAATTAAAAGATAAAGTAAATAATTAACAGATAAGACAACAAGGCTTGTACAAATAGCTTTTAAAAAAAATAATTCCTAGTTCCAGCTGGCTAAAGTGAAAAAACATGTAATGTTTACTCCAAAAAGTTGAGGGGAGGGTGCCACTGTTCCTCCTCGCCCCACCCACTAATCACCGCTACTGTTTGTAAACACGGCAGAGGTACAAAAAAGGAAATTTAATAACATATTAATTTGTACACGTGTAGACATTCCACTCGATAATACAGTTGCTTGTATGAAACAAAAACTAATACTGTTTGGTGAAATATGTGTGTAGGGGTCATTGGCCTACGTCTGTTTGGAGCTTCGGCTGTATTCCGATCAGGTTGTCCAGATTAAAATAACGTCTGTGTATTTGTCGCTGCTGAACACACTATCCATTGCCGATATGCTGACAGCAAACATAGTGCGGCTGTATCTATCATACACCAGCCTAGAAATATGCGGTGGAAAACGATGTTTACTATTGCAAGGGGTGCATTAGACCTGTAATGCTGAGTAACATGCTGCGAGCGAGAGGCTGGTTCTTATCTCTTCATATTCTGATGTAACCTACCCGCTGGCAGTAGTGCGCCTGTGAAAATCAGTTGGTAGATATCCCATTCATCATTTGTGCATGTGGGACATTTGTAAGTAGAAAGTACGGCGTTCTTGAGCCACCTGGTATATGCGATCACTATATTTGGTGTTCTGTCGATGAAACATCTGACAGTTGCGGTCGCTTCATTGTGAATGTGGTAGTAGGTAAGATGGATCAAAATGAACCAGGTAACCCTCATATAATTCTTTGTAAAGAAATAGAAGAAACTAACAACAGCACAATAGCCTGCGCAGTGAGGGATGCTTTACGCATATTGTGGCCAGCAGAGAAACAAGATAGTAAGTTCATTTTGTCAGCGATAGAGAGTGCTACCTACACGTTGAAGGCAGGGCAGGTTTTACAGTCCTTCTGCCCGAGCATGCTATGCGTTACATGCTTGGCTCACGGCCTGCACCGCCTTGCGGACGAGATTAGAAGCAACTTCAGTGACATGAACAGCGTGGTTTCTTCAGTAAGAAAGTTTTCTTAAAAGCCCCAACACATATACAGTTGTTCAAAGAGAAATTACCGGCAACAACCCTTCCACATGAGACGATACTTACCCGCTGATGAACATGGCTATCTGCTGCTATTTACTATGTTGAGCACCTTGAAGGAAATGAAAATGTCGTCAATGACTTGAATGAAATAGTAGCTACCTGCATCGCCAAGGCCAAGAAATCGCTCGAATGACCGACACTTGTCGCTTCCCTAGCATATCGTCGTTGCCGGGAATAAACCTTCTATATGATAATATTTTCTTAGATATACTGAACCGCAGCACACACATTATGAAGAGCGAGAATACCTTCACCATATTCGCACAATATTGCACCTTAGATGACAGAACCTTACCGATCAAAGTTCTAAGCTAAAATATTTCGCAACGACGATATATTAAGACACATCTTTGTTTTATACCAGAAGCTACGAGGGCAGATCAGAAAATAAGTTGCACTTCGCGGTTATGGCCATTTATTACACCACCTATACAACAGCAACACTACTATAACGACATACACTGTAACGTCACTTTTCTACGTAGTTTCCAAGAGACTCCAAACATTTCTGCGAACGCACAATCAACTTGTCGATGCCGGATGCATAGAAATTTCCTCCAGCGTTCTGCAACCACTCGGAGACAGCGGCCTTCACCTCCTCATCGGTCTGGAAACGTCGACCACCGAGTTCCGTTTTGAGCTTACCGAACAGATGAAAGTCACATGGCGCTAGGTCGGGACTGTAGGGTGGATGTTGCCAGACCTCCCACTTGAAACGCTGCAGCAGTTCTCTCGTTTGGCGGGCCTTGTGAGGTGTTGCTTTATCATGCAACAAAATCACACCGGCGCTCAATTTCCCCCGGCGCTTCTCTTTAATCGCTTTACGCAACCGGTGCAACGTTTGACAATACGACGCCGCGTTGATCGTCGTTCCTTTCGGCATGAAATCCACGTGCAGCAAACCCTCCATGTCAAAGAACACTGTCGCCATAACGTTACCGGCTGAAGGTTGAACCTTGGCCTTCTTTCGTTGTGGTGATGAGGGTTGCACCCATTCCATTGATGTTCGCTTCGTTTCGGGGATGAAGTGGTAGACCCACGTTTCGTCGCCTGTGACGATTCGCCGCAGAAACCCGTTGCCGTCTGCGTCATAGCGTTGCAAAAATGCCAGGGAGGACTGGAAACATTGTCCCTTGTGCTCATCGGCGAGAAGACGTGGGACCCATCTTTGACACAGCTTACGATATCCAAGGTCCTCGTGAACAATGGCGAACACACTGCCATACATGTTCAGCTGCGTCGCGATTTCTCTCAGTTTAATGCGCCGGTTCTGTCTAATGATCGCATTCACACTGTTGACTTTTGCACGGGTCCTGGACGTTGCGGGCCTTCCTTCGCGATGGTTGTCCGTGATATCCGTGGGTCCGGCTTCGAATTGCTGACACCACTTTACGATACCTTGCCGGGAAATGGCCCGCTCCCCATACACAGCACTAATTTCACGATGAATGTCCGTGCAATTCTTCCTTTTGGCCCATAGGAATCGGATTGTCGCACGCACCTCATATTTGGAGTGAACGTCCAGTTGACGCGCCATTGCATTTGGCCGCTATTCACACAATACTAGACGAGACACCACAGCGACCTGCCTAACAGACGTGTGGGCAGTGTCTGTCCCTTTCCCCGCTGTGCCCACGTTTGCGACATACAGCGCGTTGCTGCGGCGCGTTAGTGCAAATAACCTTTTGATCCACCTACGTATTTTCCAGTTGGAAGGTGCAACGTTGCCACTTAAAGATTCTCTGGATATCACTGGCAATGTTTCCAGAAGAGAAATACCTGTGCCATTGGGAGTGGCATGTTCTTCGAAGCTGCAGAAGATTCTTCAACGCAATACTTGTTTTGAAGATATGAAAGTCATCAATTCAGTATTACAGGGAGAAAAGTATTCGGGAAAATACCCCTATAACCTCCTGCATTAGCATCTATGTACTACACTCCAATGTTGTCATGTTCCGCTGAAATTTTTTCATATATTTTGTCATATAAGAATGTGATACGTGACAACGGGAAATCATTTACGCCAGACAATTTGGGTATGTACGTTATTATTTACCGCAATGCCAAAAAATAACTTACAAAGGAAACAGTAAAGTGTATTCTCTGTGTGTTTTATGAATATGACCATGTAAACGTTTGTGAAATAAGTACATAAATAAATTTTACAGAACTAGGAAAACAGAAAATAATTGCTGCCTGTATTGATCCTGGAGGCAAAACCTAAAATAACCTATTTTAAGAATACAAGAAACCTAAAGGGAAGTTTTATGCCACCTAAATATCCGGGCACTGCTTATAAAGAATCAGTTTTAAAAACTTCGACATCAAGGGAAGCCAAGGAAACCCCAGTAGAGCAGATCCGGGAGCAAACCCAAGATGAAAAACTGGAAACAGAAGTCCCAATTGGACAGGCTGTGGCCGACTCAAAACAAGAAATGGTAACAGAAGCTCCAGTAGAGCAGACTGCTGTCAGAATCAATCAGCACGATACCGGTACCAAACTTCTAACACAAGAGTGGAGAGTGCTGAATGCCACTTCAATCGATAAGACAGGAAGGACAGTCGTTTTAGCCCTTGGTGAAAGAGACTTCGAAGAGCTCAAAATGAGAAGCCTTAAGGCTAAGGTCGGACTTGGGCAGATCAAGTTTCAAGTCATCAGGGGAAAATCGAAACCGATGTTGATAAAGATGGAGCTGTTGGTCTTTCAGGCCAATCTTCAGCAAAAAAAGCAGCTGTGGCCAGTTTTACCAGGAAGTTCAAGTCCGAGGCTATTGACGTGGCCCTTATTCAAGAGCCATGGGTAGTCAAGGGCAGAGTAGCAGGACTGGTGAAATCTGGAGGTAAGCTGATGTTCGATACAACATCGGAAATACCCAGAATATATCTTCTTGTGAACAGGAAATTAAAATGTCTTATGTTGCAGGAACACTGTTCACGGGACTTAACCGTGGCCAAGATTAAACTTGGAAATTGGGAGGGACCCAGAGAAATAACTATAGGTTCTGCATACATCCCAGATGACTCAACTAATTTTCCCTCATCAGAAGAAGTTGAGAACCTAATTTGCAACGCAAAGAAGAAAGGCGAGCACCTTGTCCTCGCAGCAGACACAAATTCACACCACATGGCATGGGGCAGCACGAACTGCAATGCAAGAGGTGAGTATTTACTAGAGTTTATTTTTGGAACTGAATTGACGATACTAAACCTAGAGAAAAAGCCCACATTTATAAATAAAAATCGTAGGGAGCTAATAGACATTACACTAAGCACTACGCATATTGCAAACTTTATTAAAGACTGGAAGGTGCTGGAGGAACCATCATTGGCAGACCACCAGCACATCCAATTTGCAATAGATGCGAGACTATGTGGGATTGAGACGTACAGAGACCCAAAAAGAACTAACTGGGGCAGATACAGAGAAGTTCTAGGGAAGGCTGTACAAAAATTTCAACTAACGTGAAAGGACATAAAGAACTGGATGAGGCAGTGGAACTATTAATAGACTCATTCCATGAGAATTCTCCTCTCAAAGAAAAGAAAAACACCAAAAACGTAAGGTGGTGGAACAACAAACTAGCCAAAATGAAAAAAGAAATTAGGATGTATAGAATATCATCTAGAAATGGTATGTGGGACGTATACCACATGGAACTCACGGAGTATAACCAACAGATGCGGAAAGCAAAAAAAAAAATCTTTGAGACTGTTATGTGAAAAAGTGGAATCACACACTGAAACAGCAAGGCTCCAGAAGGTTCTGAAAGCAACCCATATAAATCAAGTGGGGACACTGGAGAAACCAGATGGGTCATATACTCAGGCGGGGAGGGACACGCTGGAGATACTAATGGCGTGTCACTTTCCTGAGGCTGAAGAGATAACAGAAGAAGAAACGGTTGGAACAGAGACCGGAGCTCGAAGAGCATACTGGAACTGTGCCAACAGAACAAAAAAAACAACCCTGTAAAATGGGCAATCGACACGTTTTATCCTATAAAGGCTCCGGGGCCAGATGAGATACACCGATACTCCTAGAGGAAGGACGGGAGATATTCAACAATGCCCTGACGCACCTTTTCAGAACCTTCTGGAATCTTGGTGTTTCAGTGTGTGATTCCACTTTCTCACAGAACAAGATAACTCTGGTCCCTTTTACAAGAAGGAGAAAATTAGAGGGAAAGTGATCACTGAAGCTCTTTGGGCAAGATAAACATATGAAAGAACAAGCACTGCTCCTAGGTGTAGTGTTAGATAAAAATCTAACCTGGAATCCACATACCGTATAGAAAGGAAGATAACCCGGGCCAAGAACTTGCTGTATGCATGACAAAAAAAGAGCCGTCGGGAAGACATGGGGCCTAAGACAATCAATTGGATATATACAATATTCCGTTGATGGCCTATGCTGCAATCATCTGGTGGCAGAAAGTACCGTAAGCCAAGGAAAAGTCAGTAGTAAATTGGATAGCCTACAGAGAATGGCATGCATAGCCATAACTGGGGCTATGAGGCCTACGCCGACAGAAGCCTTGAATACTTTACTAGACCTCCCATCACTATGCAATTTCATAAAAGGACAGGCTAGAATGAGTTCATATAGATTGGCACAATCAGAGTGCTGGAATGCACTACGACACTGTAAAATTAACAGAGTAATAACAGAGGAAGTTCTACACATGCCTTCTATTCATATGATACCAAAGCACAACTTTGAAAAACCGTTTGAGACCCAGATAATAAAAAAGAAGACTGGGATATCAACAAATCGAATACTGAAAAAGAAGATATAGTGTGTTGGACGATGGCTCAAAGACTGGGGATTGTACAGGAGGAGGGATCAACGGGGAAGACCTGAGAGATCAATCCAGGTGAGCCTGAGCAAACACACTACAGTCTTTCAAACTGAAGTGATAGCTATCAGGTGGTGGTGATTATTGTTTTAAGAGGAAGTACAACTAGGCAATCATCCTCTATATAACACTAATCAGAGGGGAAAATGGAAGGGATCCGACACTTCATAAAATGAAGATATCGGTCAAAGAAAGAGAAGGGCCACGAAGGGCGTGAAAATGAAAGACTCCCTAGCCCTCGCAAGCCTAATAGTGCCGGGGTCGGAGAAGAACGAGAGTTGACCAAGGGAGGTCGGAAAGGATAGATGAAAGTGAGGAGCCTGGCACAAGTAAGCGGAAGCAATGCCAGGACTCAGCTATGGGGCCCGTGGTCGCAAACTACGCTCCAAAGTTCAGAGCCCTTGGGGCCCCTTTTAGTCGCCTCTTACGACAGGCAGGGAATACCGTGGGCGTTATTCTACCGCCCCCACCCACAGGGGGTTGATAGCTATCACAACATGTCTTGATGAAAATCTGAAAATGAACTATAGAAATAAGAACATTTTCATTTTTACGGACAAGCAAGCAACCATTAAGGTACTAGAAGCATTCCGGATAATATACAGAATTGTCTGGTATTGCCATTCACTTCTCCTGAAGCTCTCAAAGTACAATATTGTCAAAATAATATGGATACTAGGGCATGCAGGTATAGAAGGAAAGGAAAAGGCAGATAAACTGGCCAGGAAAGGGGAAGAAACACATTTTGTAGGCCCAGAACCTGTTTGCGGGATTTCCTATGGACAAGCCCGACACTGCATAGGAAAATGGGTACAAAGGAAACAAATGGAGAACTGAAAAAATACTCCAGGATGCAGGCTTGCAAAGGAACTCATAAAAGGGCCAAACAAGAAGCATACTAAAGAACTGTCGAAACTCAGTAGAGAAAATAATAGATGGGTAGTAGGACTGTTGACAGGACACTGCCATCTGAAAAAACACGTACATAGAATTGGAGTAATAAGAGACAATGTATGTAGGAAATGCAATGAAGCAGAGGAATCAGCTGAACACATACTTTTCGAATGTGAGGCGCTGGGTAGAACCAGATTCTCCACTCTAGGACTATCAGGTAAAGAGAGGGAAAAAATCCAAGAAGACCCAGTAAGAACAACCTGCAGCTTTGTGAAGGGAGTTGTGGGAATGAAGGAAAAACATGGTAGCAAAAGATCTTAGAGTTCGACGCTAATTAGGAACTAATATTTAGAGGCCGCATGAAGAAAAAAAGAAGAAGGATAAGTCCGTTGCAGTTATTAAGAACTACCAATTCTCAGTTCGAGGAGTACATTAGGGAACTACTAATGAAAAATTTAGCGATAGGCTTTCGTGTTGTTCAAATTGTGCCATGAAAGCCCGGGAAAAAAATGGAATTGGAATTCCTTGTAAAGGGTTTGACATTTGATCAGGTCAAATTACATGTCAATGATGGTGGTGGTGATTATTGTTTTAAGAGGAAGTACAACTAGGCAACCATCCTCTATATAACACTAATCAGAGGGAAAATATGGAACGGGTCCGACACTTCGAAAAATGAAGATATCGGCCAAAGGAAAACAAGGGCCACGAAGGGCGTGAAAATGAAAGAGGTGGTGGTGGTGGTGATTATTGTTTCAAGAGGAAGTACAACTAGGCAACCATCCTCTATATAACGCTAATCAGAAAAAATGGAAGGGGTCCGACACTTCGAAAAATGAAAATATCGGCCAAAGGAAGACAAGGGCCACGAAGGGCCTGAAAATGAAAGACTCCCTAGCCCTCGCAAACCTAATAGCGTCGGGGTCGGAAAAGAACAAGAGTTGACCAAGAGAGGTCGGATAGGATAGATGAAAGTGAGGAGCCTGCCACAAGTAAGTGGAAGTAATGCCAGGACTCAGCTGAGGGCCCCGTGGTCGCCAGCCCACGCTCCAAAGTTCAGAGCCACTGAGGACCCTTTAAGTCGCCTCTTACGACAGGCAGGGGATACCGTGGGTATTATTCTACCGCCCCCACCCACGGGGGGAGACCAAGAGAGGTCGGATAGGATAGATGAAAGTGAGGAGCCTGGCACAAGTAAGTGGAAGAAATGCCAGAACTCAGCTGAGGGCCCCGTGGTCGCCAACCCACGCTCCAAAGTTCAGAGCCTCTGAGGCCCCTTTTAATCGCCTTTTACGACAGGCAGGGGATACCGTGGGTGTTATTCTACCACCCCCAACCACAGGGGGAAATTACATGTCAAAGAAGAATGATAAATGAGCGAGTTCCCGAGACATACGAGCAGGAATAAGCAACATTTTGAACGTAAGACGCGGCGCCGAGATACGGAAGAAAAACTGAAGAAACGGCAATCTTGCCCTACATGTCCAGCATCCTTGAGGAGAAAAGCAGTATATGCGTGTTTTAAGTAAGAGTTTTCGGAACTAAAAAATCTGCAACATTTGCAGCGAGAACAAATGGATATCGTATCATCAGTGCAGAACTTCAGTGCCAAAATGATAGGTTCCAAAGTGTGGTACACGTTTTCATTTATATGATTGTTTTCGTTTACCGTACGCTTGTGTTCTGGATGCCTGCCCCGTGGAGTAGGGGTAGCGTGCCTGCCTCTTGTCCGGAGGTCCCGGGTTCAGTTCCCGGCCAGGTCAGGGATTTTTACCTGCATCTGAGGGCTGGTTCGAGGTCCACTCAGCCTACGTGATTAAATTTGAGGAACTATCTGACGGTGAGATGGCGGCCCCGGTCTTGAAAGCGAAGAATAACGGCCGAGAGGATCCGTCGTGCTGACCACACGACACCTCGTAATCTGCAGGCCTTCGGGCTGAGCAGCGGTCGCTTGGTAGGCCATGGCCCTTCGGGGCTGTTGCGCCATGGGATTTGGTTTGGGGTTGTGTTCTGGATCAATGAAAAATGATCTGTTTGGTAATTGCTGTGTACTTTTATAATTTTACTGACCACAACGACCAAGGTGAAATTTAAGACGACGTCTGCGTGCTGTGAATAAGAAAGAAGGGGAAATTTATCTTTGTATTATGAGATCGTACATATATTCATATTATGTGAGATTAATACATGTTGAATCAGATTGATTGATATGACTGTGTACATATTTGCAAACCATTTTTCATTATAGAAAACTTCTGCTAGTAAAGTAACTAGATATTACCAAAATAAGCCTAAAAATATTGCATAGAGACATCTATTGGAGAACAAGAGAGACTGAACATGACAATATATGTACTGTTCATTACCAGGGCTTATAAACATGGATTTAAGTTTCCGGAAACTCATTAAAGTTAACAGCGCAGTTAAAGTTACAAGCGCATTTGGGTAACTCACAGGTAACTGTGGTGTACTAGAAACCCTCCATAGTTTACTGTACATCTGTATGTCTGTGGGTATTACCCTCCAAACAACGCTGACAAATTTCAGAGTACGCGTACAAGAAAGGCAGCCGCAGCAGTAAAAGCAACATATAAGATCAAAAATCTCCAACCACTCGCAACCCAAACAGGAATGAACCTCTTTCAAACTATAATAATGCCAATAGGTACCTACGGACTCAACAGCAAAAGACCACTTAACACTCAAAAAATTAAGGCCCGATTTATAAAACGAGTGCTTGGAATAGGAATATCAGCACCATCAAGGCTGACCTACATTCTGATTACAGAAATCTTCTTCATAGAAGGTATGAAGTTGCAATTGCATCTACCAAATACCAAGACTTTTGAACAAAAATCTATCAAATATTGCTTGAGAAAAGGAACGCCATCTGGAGCGAATGTTATACAACGGATGCCATACTGACAGAAGACTGGGACAGGCCAACTACAAACTGAGACACGCCATCACACATGATTTTCATCACAAGCTATGCACCAACCAAAGATTTCACTTTCCAAATGGGGATTGTATATCTGAACTTTGAAACAAACAATGTACCCGGTATCATGCTAATATTTGCAAAAAAAGAAAGACAAATATCACTAACGCAATTGTGCAGTGATTAACTACAAGTAGATATCTTTTATTGTATGTTCATTGTATATATATTCTGACCTTTTGCTGCAATAAACCTTTCATTCAAAATGGAAAACCCGAAAAACCATCTTCGGGGCTGACGGCAGTGGGGACCGAACCCACTATCTCCCGGATGCAAGTTCTCAGCTGCGCGCCCGTAACCGCACGGCAACTTGCCCGGTCGTCCTCTATTAACACTCATCACAGAGAAAAAAGAATATATCGTCCAAAGAAAGACAAGGGCCATGAAGGGCGTGAAAAATGAAAGACTACCCAGCTCTCGAATGCTCTAATAGCGCCGGTGTTGGAAAAGAACAAGAGTTGACCAAGTGAGGTCCAATATGATAGATGAAAGTGAGGAGCCTGGCACAGGTAAGTGGAAGCCATGCCAGGACTCATCTAAGAGTCCCGTGGTCGCAGATCCACGCTCCCAAGTGAAGAGTCCCTGGGACCTCTTTTAGTCGCCTCTTACGACAAGCAGGGAATCGTTCCCACGTTTCCTAATTATCCCGTTTAAAGCGACAAATCTATTTTTGTTTTAAATTCTGAAGGAAACCTTAACGAGGTAACAAAAACCTTTTTTATCCTATAGTTGCAAAGATTTTTTGACCGGGTCGGCAGCCGGCACAATTCCTATCCTCGCCGCAATATGGGGGCTTCCTTCATTCACGGTCCTACATACAGAGCACACGCTGTCACTTGAAAACATATACTAATAGAATCTTGAAGTGAAAGGCCGGGGTTAAAACATTTCGCCGAGCATGCCACTTGGAGCCTGCAGTGAGCAAGGAAGTGTCATCGACCAAGAAGCTCGACTGCATCAGACCTAGCTCCTAGAGACCGGATTGCCTTCTGAGAAAAGCAATTCGCGATAGTAAAGGCAAAGTAACTATACTAGCACCTAAACCTAATGAGCTTCTTCCTGATGCATGTCCAATTATTTTACCAAATTTTCCAAAATATTTGGCATCGAAAAGTGTTAAAAGAAAAGATCCTGAATGTAGGAGACTGGAAATGAAGAGTAGGGAAAACAAGAAGATGGATGGTTTGCCAAATTTACTCAAAATTCACCAAGATATGAATGTGTCTGTAGGCCTATATGTTAATAGTTATCAGGTGTCGGTAAAAGAAAAGACATGTTTAGCTGATGGTAAAATATACAAGTGATCTCAACTAATAATATTTATTAAATTATTAAATTATACAGGAGCCACTGCTAGTAGTGTTAGTTTTGAAAGTTCGTGAGGTAAGCAGTCAAAGCACAGACTCGTTGTCCTGCCTTATATTTTTAAGGGAACAATTCGAACTATACACTAAAAGGAAGAAGAGTTACTCAAACATTTTCGTTTGAAACTGTGAAAGTACGTATATTATTTACTATTAGGGAAGTTTAAGAGCCAACTTAGAAAAAAGGTTTGATCAGTACCGATAACTTAGTGGTTCTAACTGCAATGTTACTACACTTCAAGTCTAGAAAGTGAAGTGAAAAATAGGATTAAGGGTGTTCTAGGCTTGCAATGGTGGTGGTACGGAAAAGTGCAGTTTAGCTGTAGCTAATTAGAAATGTCTTATGCCACCAAGACAAGTTATATTAGGCCCAATATGGAAGTGCCAAACAAGTTAAGACTCACTTTTATCATGTGAATTTTCTGGTGGGCATTTTGAGATGTCAGGGATAATATACTGTACATTTCTGGGTATGCAGTAAGAACAATATCCAGAAAGATGAACTGTGACTCTTGTTTAGGTCTCCGGCAGAGTAATGAAACAGATAAAAATAACGGTCTGATAGATTGTTTATTGTCTACGTTTTCCAATGTAGTGTTAAATGATTACAGAAAGCAGATGAAGAACAAGAGTTACATCAGCAGCGAGGATAAAAACATTAAGCGGAGGAAGCTGTCAACACTCCACAATAACTGAGCTTATGAGTACTGTTCGTAAAGTGTTTTGTTTTTATCAATGTAAAATGTGTATTTCTAACTTAAGTGAATGCATTTACTGATGTGTGTATTTCTTAGTATCATTTTATGAAGAGTGGGCATTTGTCATAATCTCCGTGTTGGTTTAAGTGTAGTGAATATGGGCGAAGTCATTCAAAGTCGGAGACGCCCCCTTTTCTCTTGGCCTCCGGTTGACAGATAGGTACAGCGTTGCCATGCGTACCTTCCGGCTTTAACTGTAGATGGCTCTGTTTATTGCCATACAATAATTATTCAAAACAATAATTATTCCACATGTAATACAATTAAAAAGTAATTTAGTATTTGACTAACGAAGTAACAGACGCATTGACTGGGTGACGCTGCCACACTGATGGATGCGCGCGGCAAACGGGAGAATCATACCCGTGCCCATCTTCTTCTTCTTCTTCTTCTTCTTCTTCTTCTTCTTCTTCTTTTACTACAGCTTTTCCCACACCTGTGGGGTCACGGGTGCTAACTGCGTAGCACATGTGAATTTGGCTCTGTTTTACGACCGGATGCCCTTCCTGACGCCAACCCTATATGAACTGATGTAATCACTATTGCGTGTTCCTGTGGTGGTTGGTAGTGAAGTATGTTGCCTGAATATGATGAGGAGAGTGTTGGGACGGGCACATACACCCAGTCCCCGAGCCGGAAGAATTAATCAGAAGCAATTAAAATCCCTGACACAGGCGGAAATCGAACCCGGGACCTTCCTGAACCGAAGGCCAGTACGCTGACTATTCAGTCAATGAGTCGGATGAATCATACCCGCGCCCATGACCTTGGCAAAAATATATCCCTGCTACCCTTCGTCGCACCACATGCTGGACGTTACTGCGCGGGTCTTCGCTGCTTGCTGTGGCGCTGTACAAATCGGGATCGGTAGATGTAGAGTGAGTCTCGGCCCATAAGTGGCCACGGCTGGTGCGTGGTCCAACAGCTCTGCATTCCGACCGGCCAACCGAGCAGAGGAGGGGTGGCGACGGCTCTACCCTGGCTCTACGCCTCTCTGTTCGGGAGACCGGACAAGGCTGGACCTCATGGCAGGTTCCCACCGTCGGCTGTCCTGAGAATGGTTTTCCATTCTCCTGCACTAATGCGGATGCCGGGACAGTTCCTAGTATAGGCAACGACTACCAACCCCCTCACCTACTCCGAGCATCTCCACTGTAACAAATCTACCGGCCTGAGAGACGCCGTTACCGTCTAAGAGGCCCGCCTCCCGCTTCAGGAGAGGAATGAAAACATTTTCGTGCTAGCACTACAAATCGGTTAACCGCAACGAACGACATTTTGTGCGTATATCCTCGTAAGTATTTTTCTTAATAATTAAAGATTAAATGAAAGAATGAGGCGATTAAATTGATACCATTTTAATCCTTCACAAAATGCGTGGGGCGGGGTGGGAGCTACTGACCCACTCGCCCCCCTAATCGCCGTCACTGATCTCAGGCTACGCTACTTTTTTCTTGCTATTGGTTTTACGACGCACCGACACAGATAGCTCTTATGGCGACAATGGGACAGGAAAGGGCTAGGATTGGGAAGGAAGCGACCGTGGCCTTAATTAAGGTACAGTCCCAGCATTTGTCTGATGGGAAAATGGGAAACCACGGAAAACCATCTTCACGGCTGCCGACAGTGGGGTTCGAACCCACTATCTCCCGAATTGAGGCTACGCTATTATTATCAATTATTCTATCATTACCTACGTTCCCTACACTTGTTTCTGCATTAATCAGATCAACCTTACGTTGCACCCGTGGATACCTTGCTTCTCTTCACCCTACTTATTTAGTGTTTGACTACACACTAACGAAGTAACAGACACGTTGACTCAGTGAAACAGTCAGACTGATGCGAGCGGAAAGCGGGTAAATCATATCTGTACTCCCTACTCATGTAAATACGGTTGGTTACAGGGATAATGTCCAGATAGCGGAGATGACTAATGCTAAAGAAGTATTAAAATTTACCTAGGACAACGACGACATTTACGATACGATACAAAAGTTGAAAACTAGAAAAGCAGATGGAATTGATAACGTTTCGGGGGATATACTAAAGACCATAGTACCATATCTGAAGTACTTATTTGAATATTGTTTGTATGAAGAAGCTATACCAAATGAATTGAGAGTTGCTATTGCACCATTTCCTGTCTTTCGATCCGACTAACTCAGGGGATTGGTAAAGCGCGCAAGAACGTTCGAAAAATGGGCAAATCAAATTCTAACTAAACTTATACTAAAGAGTATATTGACAGGATAAATGGAGGCATATCTTGAAGTGGGAACATAAAACAAGGGGTAGAATGGATTGATTTATCCAAAAACATAAAAAATGGTCCATGCTAATTTGAATACAGAAATTAAAATAAAACAACACGACCTCAAAACAGTTGTATACTTGCGATATACGCATAAAAGAAACACCTGACAATGAATAATAATAAAACTAAACAAATGCGGGCAATGACCCGAAAAATCAAATTAAATAACACCGTCTATTTACATGGGAAATGTTTATCCATGTTACGTATTAAATTTAATTGCACCAGATAAGTACTGAGATCCATATTTTTCCGTGGGCATCGACGAGGAAATCGTTTATGGGATGAACCGGGAATACTAATACATTGGTACAATAACTATAACACTATATTTACATCCCGGCTAATGCGGATACAAATAAATAAAACACTTTGGCATAAGGAGGTTCCCTACTCTATCTTAAAATTAACACTGAATCTACTATGAGCCCGTGCTCATACAAACATGTACCAGGCAGAACTGGTTATCAATAAAATTCAGCTAACGAGCTGATTCCTAGTGGCTTTTACGTCGCACCGACACAGATAGGTTTTATGGCGACGATGGGATAGGAAAGAGCCTAGTCTGGGAAGCATAACGAAATCATCCTTCCACTTTCTTACACCACGAGGGGAACGCATCAGTCGGGCACATTCAATATCTAAAGAGCTTCACACAATGAGACAGGGCAGCGCCCGCAATACACCTCTCCCAAGAGGTAAACAAATGTCCATTCACATTCCTCGCTCAGCCGTTGCATTCTTGGCAACTCCACAGCTGAATAATTAACGCATATTCAGACATGGCTCCCATCAATAAAACGGCATATCTTGCCTAATCACATATACTTGGCCCCAAAATCATCCCTCTGGCACTTCAAGCCTTTTACTTTACGTATCTTTGGTTCAATCCCATGCTAGTTCTCGGACTCGTCTTCTTGCTAAATTAAATGAGCCTCTCATATGTCATCGATGGACACATTGTCACTGCAGCTCTCGTAGTACCTGAAATAATACATTCCGCATGCATAGAAAGCAACCTGACTAAACACTTAATGTAAACTGACGTAAGTATTACCAACGCAGAAGGCGTTTAGCCTGCTTGAAAATAAGGACTTTTACCAGAATATCTCTAGGAAGGATGACATGAGCTAAATCAGAATACACTACACAAGCATCAAACATCTGGGTTACTCCTAACAAATTCCCTCTATCCCATCTAACTATAACTTATATACAAATAGCTTGGGCTAATTCATGCACACCAGCCTCAGCCAAATTGGCTGACATTTAATTATACTAAAAATATTGAAAAATTATCTAACCTAATGTGTTAGCCTTTCCGGAACATGCTTATAATGGATTATCATACTTACCTTTTGCAATTAGTTGTCATTCGTCACGGATCCCATGTCCGCATTGTCACAGCTGCTTAGCTCACCATGACAAGGGTGAGCGAACGTTGACTGGTCCTGGCGTCTACTCCACGTACAGCCATGATGTCTTCTTTACGTCCCTGGAAAACTCTGTAGAATTTCTGTGCATGAATATCACTTCTTCACCGCTTTGCGTGTACGAGTACACAATGTTGATTCTAATGTTAGACTGTAGTTTGCTCAGCCTACGCACAGGTAATGAGTTCCGACTTGGGCGTCATTGGATCAAGGGCCTAGGCCCAATCAATATTAGTCTTTCTTAGCGTCTATAGAACAAGCGGAACACACACGATTCATGTATGTAACTCGCGATCGCGTACCGATGTGAGATACTGCTCACTGTTCGAAATGTACATTTATCTCACCCGCGGGTCTCAAGCTATAATTAATCTCGGATTAATAAAGTTATTATATCCGCGGTACCAAAACCACACTTGGTCTTTCAATGTATTCGAATCAAAATTAGGATATAAGAATTATCCTATGAAAGTATTGCTCGAGATAAACAATATATTAGGTACCAACGCGCACATAGCGTGTAACCGTTCTTAGTCAATACAAAGAACATGCACCACTCGCGCATAACGTGCAGCTCACACAAAATACTTCTGGAGAATGGGGCCGCTTCCCCCACCACGGGTGTTTAAATAAACTCATTGTCCCTTTGTGGCAAACAATAATCAAATAAGTACTTCAGATATGGTACTATATCCCAACCCATTGCCTTTAGTATATCCCCAGAAATCTGATCAATTCCAGCCGCTTTTCTAGTTTTCAACTTTTGTTTCTTATTGTAAATGTCATTGTTATCATATGTATTTTTTTTTACTTCTTTGGCCTTAGTCTCCTCCTCTATCTCGACATCATCTTTGGCCTTAGTCTCCTCCTCTATCTCGACATTATCCTTGTAACCAACAATCTTTACATACTGCTGACTGAATACTTCTGCTTTTTGAAGATCCTCACATACACACTCCCCTTGTTCATTAATTATTCCTGGATGTCCTTCTTGGAACCCGTTTCAGCCTTAAAATACCTATATATACCCTTCCATTTTTCACTAAAATTTGTATGACTGCCAATTATGCTCGCCATCATGTTATCCTTAGCTGCCTTCTTTGCTAGATTCAATTTTCTAGTAAGTTCCTTCACTTTCTCCTTACTTCCACAGCCATTTCTAACCCTATTTCTTTCCAGTCTGCACCTCCTTCTTAGTCTCTTCATTTCTCTATTATAATAAGGTGGGTCTTTACCATTCCTTACCTCCCTTAAAGGTACAAACCTGTTTTCGCATTCCTCAACAATTTCTTTAAACCCATCCCAGAGTCTGTTTACATTTTTATTTACCGTTTTCCACCGATCATAGTTATTTTTTAGAAACTGCCTCATGCCTGTTTTATCAGCCATATGGTACTGCCGAATAATCCTAATTTTAAGACCTTCCTTTCTAACACATTATTTTTAACTACCACAAAAACAGCTTCATGATCACTAATACCATCTATTACTTAAGTTTCCCTATAGAGCTCATCTGGTTTTATCAGCACCACATCCAGGATATTTTTTCCTCTGGTTGGTTCCATCACTTTCTGAATCAGCTGTCCTTCCCATATTAACTTATTTGCCATTTGTTGGTCATGCTTCCTGTCGTTCGCATTTCCTTCCCAATTGACATCTGGCAAATTCAGATCTCCCGCTACAATCACATTTCTTTCCATGTCGTTTCCCACATAGCTGACTATCCTATCAAATAATTCCGAATTCGCGTCAGTGCTACCCTTTCCCGATCTGTACACTCTAAATATATCAAGTTGCCTATTATCTTCAGAAACGAGCCTTACACCTAGAATTTCATGTGTCTCATCTTTAACTTTTTCGTAGCTTACAAATTCTTCTTTCACCAGAAGGAACACTCCCCCTCCCACCCTTCCTATCCTATCTCTACGATACACACTCCAGTGCCGTGAGAAAATTTCTGCATCCATTATATCATTTCCCAGCCATGATTCAACTCCTATTACAATATCTGGTAAATATATATCTAATAAATTACTTCATTCTATTCATTTCTTTACAATACTTCTACAGTTCAACACTAACAATTTTATGTCATCCCTACTTGATTTCCAGTTCCCTGTTCCCTTATCACCGCTCCCTAGGCCATCCCGTTTCCCTGAATGTACCCCCCTATTACCCTTCCAAACAAATTTCCTAACTTGTACGTACCACTGCGGTTTAAATGAAGGCCATCTGAGTGCAGATCCCTATCTCCTACCCACCCATTAGGATCTAGAAATTTCTCTCCCAGTTTCCCACATACCCACTCCATAGTCTCATTTAAATCCCCAATCACCCTCCAGTCAGTATCCCTTCTACACAGTATTCCACTAATAACAATCTCCGCTTTCTTAAACTTCACCCGTGCTGCATTTACCAGATCCCACACATCTCCAACTATGTTGTTACTTACAGCTTGCCTTACGTTGTTGGTACCAACGTGAAACACTACCACCTTCTCCTTCCCCTCCTCCCTCTCTTCTACTTTCCTCAACATCTGCCTCAACCTAATTCCTGGATAACACTCTACCCTGGTACCCTTTCCTCCACACACTTTCCTCACGTGTCTAACGATGGAATCCCCCATGACCAGAGCCTCAACCCTACCCACCTCATTTGATCCCCTTTCCTCCTGGTCAGCCCTATCTTTCCTGATAGCTGCAGAAGCTACTTCCTCCTCCCTTTTCTCCTTCCCATGACCCTGTTCCACCTGTATTTTCCTATCATCTACTCTACATTTCCCTTTCCTACCTTTTCCCTTCCTCCTACTTCCACACATCTCAGCAACAGTTCCCTGTCCCTCATCTTCCCTCTGTTGTTCTACCTGGAGTGACTCGAACCGATTTCGCACAGACACCTGTCCTGAATTCTGATCCTGAATGGAGCCCTTAGCCTGCAATCTTCTTCCCCTTAGAACAATAGACCACCGGTCTTCTACAAGTCCCCCCTTTCCTTCCCCTCCCTCTTGTACACCTACTGAAACCTGTACATTACTTGAGGGAGTCCTATCTTCCTTCCTGTCTTCTGTGAGAATCCTAATTATCTCCCTCAAACTTTCCAACTCCTCCCTCATACCCCTCAATGCCTCGCCACACCCACAGTTCGTACACTCGCGCTCCTTAGCCATTCTTTACGGGGAAAAAGAAAATAAAATAACTTATTTGCAAAAAAATGAACGGAGGGATATATTGTCTGGGATAGTACTCAAAGATCACACGACTGTAAGGTAATTTATATACGACTACACTACAATACTACTTAGTCGTACTCAATTATTTATCCTACAACCCCTAACAGGATAAAAACTGCTGTTAATTACTGAATACACAAGAACTACACAATTCCAAACTGCAATTAAGCCTATCCTAATTGCAACAACAGTATTTTAGTACGAGTTTCTACGGATACCTCTACTACACCAGTACTGCACAAATATTTTACAATAATAAAATAAACACACTAAATTCTAATAGGATATTACTCGTATACTACTGTACAGCACAGTACACTACAGTAATTTTTAAACTACTTTCAGACGTACCCTAATTACGATTTCGCCTACTTCGGCATTTAACGGACTTCGTACCCAGGTCCTTGGATATGATTAAATAGATATGTCCACAGTGTTATCATTTTACATATTGAGGCATCCAGTGGATGGCTCACTATACTAGCCCCTGTGTATAAAGGAAAGGGTGATAGATATAAATTACAGGCCAGTCAGTTTAAGCTTTAGGAAAGCATTGTTCCTGATTATATTAGATTTGCTTACGAAATTAATAACTGGTTCGATATAAGGCAATTCGGATTTAGGAAAGGTTACTCCACTGAAGCTCAACATGTAGGATTCCAGCAAGATATAGCAGATATCCTGGATTCAGGAGGTCAAATGGATTTTATCGCGATTGACCTTCTTTAAGGCATTTGATAGGGTAGATCATGGGAGACTACTGGCAAAAATGAGTGCAATTGGACTTGACAAAAGAGTGACTGAATGGGTTTCTATATTTCTAGAGAATAAAGCTCAGAGAATTAGAGTAGGCGAAGCTTTACCTGTTCGTGTATTAATTAAGAGGGTAATTCGTCGAGGCAGTATTATTGAACCTTTATGTTTCCTAATATATATGTATGATATGAGTAAAGAAGTGACCGAGCGAGTTGGCCGTGCGGTTAGTGTTGCGCGGCTGTGGGCTTGCATTCGAGAGATAGTGGGTTCGAATCCCACTGTCGGCAGGCCTGAAGATCGTTTTTCCGTGATTTCCCATTTTCACACCAGGCAAATGCTGGGGCTGTACCTTAATGAAGGCCACGGCCGCGTCCTTCCCACTCCTAGGCCTTCCGTGTCCTACCGTCGCCATAAGAGCTATCTGTGTCGGTGCGACGTAAAGCAAAGAGCAAAAAAAGCAGTAAAGAAGTGGAATCAGAGATAAGGTTTTTTGAGGATGATGTCATTCTGTATAGAGTAATAAATAAGTTACAAAATTGTGAGCAACTGCAAAATTACCTCGATAATGTTGTTAGATGGACAATAGGCAATGGTATGATAATAAAGGGGATTAAAATTTAGGTTGGGAATTTCACAAATCGGAAAAGTCCTCTCAGTTTTAATTACTGTGTTGATGGGGTGAAAGTTCCTTTTGGGAAATATTGTAAGTACCTAGGCATTTATGTAAGGAAAGATCTTCATTGGGAAAATCACATAAATATAATTGTAAATATTCCCGTGGGAACCATGTGGCCTTGTAGCAGTTATGTAGAAATGAAAAGGTTAGCACAGGATAGGGTGGCATGGAGAGCTATATCAAACCAGTCTACGGAATGATGACTCAAACACAAACATGATTGTAAATAAAGGGTATGGGTCACCTCACCAGGATTACGTGATTCAAGGACTGGAACAAATGCAAAGAAAATCAGCTTTATTTGTTCTCGGTGATTTCGGACAAAAGTGTAGCGTTACAAAAATGCTGCAAAGTTTGGGCTGGGATAACCTGGGAGAAAGGAGACGAGTTGCTCGACAAAGTGGTATGTTCCGAGCTGTCACTGGACAGATGGCGTGGAATGACATTAGTAGAAGAATAAGTTTGAGTGGTGTCTTTAAAAGTCGGAAAGATCACAATATGAAGATTGGAATTCAAGAGGACAAATTGGGGCAAATATTCGTTCATAGGAAGGGGAGGTAGGGAGATGTTCAATAAATTTCCAATTTCTTTGCAATCATTTAAGGAAAGGCTACGAACACAACAGAGAGGGAATCTGCCACCTAGGCGACTGCCCTATTTGCAGATCAGTATTGATTGATTGATTGATTGATTGATTGATTGATTGATTGATTGGTTGATTGATTGATTGATTGATTGACACTGGCGTAAGGTTCTTTATCATTTAAAACGTATTTTTACATTCTTTTTCAGTAGCTGGGTAATTTCAAACAGGACTTTAAAATCCTGTTGGGCCGATGACCTAGATGTTAGGTCCCTTTAAACAACAAGTAAGCAAAATCATGTTAAATGAAAAACTTATTGACATTTTAGCCTTAACCCCCACTCTCATCCCCATAAAAAGTTCTCCTAGATGTTAAGTCCCCGTAAAACGTGGAGTTTGCTAGTCTTCGGAGGCTGCCAAGCCGTTAAATCTGGAGATGGTGGAAGATGGTTTTATAGCAAGAAATGAGATTAGAAAGCAGGCATTGCTTCAGAGAACTACATTTACCAATTGAGACTGTGAGCTCTTCACATTTCGTATCATGAAATGCATAATATACAGCGCGGTAACAGGTTATTTATTAAGGAAATGTATTTATGAAGCAACTTCTAATTATTTTACTTGTGATTATTTTTGATAGCTTCGTATATAAAACATTCCTTCAAAATAATTACTATATTTATGAAACTAGTTCTATTCTCCTGTTTACTTGCGAATATTACTGAAAACTCCGTGCAGAAGACTCGTTCAAATATGTATTTTAGAAACAGGCTCTATTATTGTTCTGGTATTTTTACTGTTTTTAGTGGATATTTTTATTATATTGAAATGTTTGCATTATTAATTGTTCCTCATTCCACATGCCTGTGTTTATGTTAATCATTCCCCCCGAATCCCCCCCCCTCCCCATTAATTACCCGAAGTCGGTGCGCCCACTCTCTGCGGTTGTACAAAATGAGTTCTAACCTGGAAAGAAAGCGTTTCCGGATCCATGTCCATATAACATATTTTCTTCTTCTACGTGTGGTGAAGTGTCCTGAAAGTTCGCTAAGTATTTAAGTTCCCTCCTCTTTAAACGTAATGTAGTACGCAGGTCGAGTCATAAGTCATGGCAGCTTGTTTTCTCGCGAACAGGAGACAACACGGAAAATCTAAGATATGCATTTGGAAACGTGCGCTATGTACTTGCGTATAATGCCACTAGATGGTGTATGTAAACTACAGTGTGGGTCTAAGCATGCCCCCAAGTTCAGCGTGTGAGTGAGAGCGTCACAAAATTGGGAGTCAACAAGCAGGAGCAACGATCGTATATTAAAATAGCAGTTCTCCGCGGCAGAAATGCACGCCAATGCCATGCAGAGCTGAGGGAAGCATTAGGTGTGTATGCCATGCCCTATAGAACAGTGGCGAGGTGGGTGGAGACGTTCATCCAGTGCGTGAGGGCCACACTGTCAATGCAGTTTATTACAATTCTTTTTTGTTGTACCAATTGCGCCGTGCAGTGCGAAGCAAACGTCCAGATCTTTTGGACAACGCCATAATCCTACGCGATAACGCGACAGCTCACAGAGCAGCCATCGTTCAGCGTCGCTTACAACGGTGGGAATGGGAGGTTCTTCCACACCCGCCTTTTTCGTCTGATCTGAGCCCATGTGACTATGATCTGATCCCCAAAGTCAAGAAGCCATTACGTGGACAACGGTTTGCTAACAAAGAGGACATCGTAACAACATTTCGGAGAGAGGTGTCACACATTAGCGATACACATGCAGCGAATGTTATTCAGCGCCTGCCCCACCGCTGGCAACGCACAGTGGAAACCTTGGGTGATCATTTCGAAGGTCTGTAACCAGTGGAGACCTGTCCTTTTTACGTCTTGTGTATTTGTTGTCTATACCATAATAAAATAATGTTTACCAATGGCCTGTGTTCTATCATTTTCCTACGAGAATCTCCTACGAGAATTTGTCTTCAGACACTATGCGTAAGTACATGCCGTATATTTCCTAATGCATATCTTAGATTTTCCGTGTTGTCTCCTGTTCGCGAGAAAAAGAATAGTTGCCATGACTTATGACTCGACCCTCGTAGTAGCAGGAACTTCGCTGTAGACACGAGTGACGCGCATTACGAGCAGTATTCATCCTGCAGCAGCTCGTGTGCAAGGAAGAAGTGCTCCCCGTGGACAAAGGACTGTACACACAATGAAACCCACCATGATCTCGCCGCAGTTTATTGTGTGTCCCTGATATCTGTGCAAAAAGTGCGAACGAAGTGGAAGCGTTTGCTCAGGGAAAATGGAATATTTTTGCCGAATCTCGCACACGGAGTTAAGTCCCGGCATTTTGAAACTGACACTGTGGTCCAATCACTCGTTCGGGGGCTGTTTGCAGAAGTCCCAGGGTTGGTGGAACGTATGTAATATAGATAAGCTGTAAAATATAGGCCTGTCCAGTCTTACAGAAGAGTCAAGTGTAATAATAATAATAATAATAATAATAATAATAATAATAATAATAATAATAATAATAATAATAATAATAATAATAATGGCGTCTGGCCTCGGAGAAGCCTGGTGCGCGTATTTTTCGAGTAGACGGCCTGTAAGTGACCTGCATGTCTCTGAAGATGCGGCCTTATCTAAGATGATTTCTAAGGAGGAAGACACCACACACACCCATCCCCTGAGCCAGGGAAATTAACCAATTACCGTTAAAATACCAGACCTAGCCGTAAATCGTATATGGGACAATTTATATCAAAGGTTAGCCACGGAGTAGGACAAGATTCAAGTGAATATTGAAAAATATAACACTAAAATTATGAATGAAGATGCTATTACTCGCGTATGAATTACTTCATACCCCACTCCATCTTCTGTTCAAGGGGGTCAATTACATATCGTCTGATATGAATTTTTCCAAAAGGTTTCATCAGCATCACTTACTACATTTCCACCTAACTGAATCCCTCCCTGCCACTTTCTACCTTTCAGCAGAAGATCCGTGTAAACTATGAACAAACCCTACAATTATCTTGACCCAAGAACTCATTCTCACTGCAGCCCAATTGTCAACATAAATGCCTCTGATTGATTTTAATAATCTAAACTTAATCCCACAGCCCCCAGTGTGGCGCAAATCTTTGTTCTCGGTACTCTGCCATACGCTCTCTCTAGATCTACGAAACAAACTGTCTATTCCTCTCGTAGCATGTTTATATTACCTGGCGTATGCTGAAAATCTGATCCTGACAGCCCTCCGTGGTCTCAGACGACACTGGTTTTCATACAACTTCCTCTCAACCACGGATCGCACCCTTCCTTCCAAGATGCCAGTGAGCACTTTGCCTGGTATACTTCGAGATACCTCGATAGTTATTGCTTGTAGATAGGTGCAATTACTGCATTTGTCCAATCATCTTACCAACACACCATGCTAATCTTATCACTCTAGGAAGCCATTTCATCCCATTTTCTCACTATATTTCACCATTTCAGGCCTAATTTCATCTATTCCTGCTGCTTTATGAAACTGGAATTTGTTTACCATAGTTTACACTTCATCAAGCGTAATTTCACCAATATCATTGTCCTCCTCCCCATGAACTCAGTTGTTCGCGACGTCACTAGGAAGATTTTCTTTTATGAGAAGATTTTCAAAATATTCCTTCCACCTGTCCAGTGATTCTCTGGGATCAATTATGAGTTCACCTGAATTACCCAAAACAAACACAATTCATTCATTTTTTCCTCCGATCCTAAGATTCTTTATTGCTGCCCAGAAAGGTTTCCCTGCTGCTTTACCTAGCCTTTCCAGTTATTACCAAAATTTCCCACGACTACTTGTTGATTCAACAACTACTTTTTCGCTCTGTTTCTTTCATCTACGTACAATTCCCTGTCTACAACAGTCCTTATTTGGAGCCATTTCTGATAAGCCATCTTTATACCTTTACAAGCTGCTCTCACTTCATCATTTCACCAAGATGTTCGAATTTTTTCCATCTTTACACACAGTTGTTCCTAAGCATTCCATTGCTGTTTCTTCCAAAGCATCCCTGTTTGCCACCTATTCTCTTTCTATATCCTGAACCTGCTTACTGTCCATTGTTTGGAACTTTCCCCTAATCGTATCCATGTACTTCTGTCTAATTTCCTCGTGCTGGATATTTTCTACCCTTATTCGTCTGCAGACATATTTTACTTTCTCTATCCTCGGCCTAGAGATACTTAGTTCACTACAGATCCGATAGTGGTCTGTATAATCGAAAAATCCCCGGAAACCCGAAACATTCCTAACAGATTGCCTGAATTCGAAGTCGGTTAAGGTATGGTCTATTACGGATCTGGTGCCCCGACCCTCCCACGTGTAGCGGTGAATAGCCTTTATGCTTGAAGAATGTATCCGTAACTGCTAAACCCATATTAGCCCAGAAGACGAGTAAATGCTTCCCATTCCTATTACCTTCCATATCTTCCCCACATTTACCAATCACCCTTTCGTATCCTTCAGTTCTATTGCCAACTCTCGCATTGAAATCGCTCCTTTAGCACTATGCTACCCTTGCAGTTGACCCTGACTACGATGTCACTCAATTATTCATAAAACTTATTAACTTCATCCTCATCTGTACCCTCACATGGTGAATATACTGAGACAATTCTTGTCCTAATACCTCCAACTAACCAAATCTACCCACATCATTCCCTCATTTACGTGCCTAACAGAAACTATGTTGCGTGCTATAGTATTCCTGATGAACAGCCCAACCCTACATTCTGCCCTTCCCTTTTTAACACCAGTCAAGGAAACTTTATAATCTCCTACCTCTTCCTCGTTATCTCCGCTTACCCGAATATCATTAACTCCTAGTACATCCAGATGCATCCTCTTTGCTGACTCTGCCAGTTCTACTTTCTTCTATAAGCCCCATTAATATTGATAGCATCCCATCGAATTCCATTTCGTTCGCCAAGTTGTTTCTTAGGTGTCCCTCGCCTGTCAAATGGGAGTGGGACTCCCTTGCTAATATTATACCCTATGTAGGTATATACCCACATATCACTAGTAAAAAATACACTTCATCTGACGTAATACTGTACAGTCTTTATTGAAACAGAACGTGTTTGATCACATTTTAGCTCTATATTTCACTCCAGTGGAACATATTAGTTATATTACTCTCCGCTTACAGGCACAAGTTTCTTTATACAGGAAAGGAAAGGCTAATAAAATATGACAAACGCGCTTCTAAGAAAAGGTTGTAGATTGGCTTTTTTCATTTTTTGCTGGCTATACAACACTTGCATAAAATTATGTGGCAAGAAATCGCAGTACAAATTGTGTTCACGTAGAAATTTTGAAAGATACATCTTACCTCATTGCTTTCCTTCATGATGCGTAAGATTTATAGAGGGTCCTCAAACATGAAATAGAACTACTCAAAATAACTGACTGGAGTAAATACAGAATGAATTAGTTATTATTTTCATAAAGAATGAATCCAGACTCCCCGTGTGGTATTCAACAAATGGTTACCAAGTTCTCGTTGGTCTATAGAGATCCTACCATGAACGTGTGAGCCTGAGCGTTAGGTTGCACTGCAGTGCCACGGACAGTTTTAAGATTTAAGAAACCTGGGTACCTGATTGCAATAGTATCATCGTGAATTGTGTAACACACAGTTCATTAGTCCCACTACGTAACTAGGAACAGTATTTGATATTAATGAATGTCGTATACAGCCAGAGACTAGAACCAACTCGTTAGTACTGACAGATACACTTGTAACTAAATTGCTCTCATGCTATGTCTACAAAGAAATAAATGTAGAACGTTGGAAATACGCTGTCCTTTTCAGGAGTTTATAGACACTTGAAGCATTCAAAATGCTTAAACCCGTGACAAGATAAAAACGGCCTCTTACCGACATATTCGTCGGTACTTGAAGAACTACTGTGGGACGGGCTCTGGCACATTGAGGTCTCGGAGAAACGTAAAAGTAATTACAGGGACGTAAAAGTGTGTTTATTATTATTATTATTATTATTATTATTATTATTATTATTATTATCATTATTATTGCAGCCCCACGATCTTGGCCTGTCGTGCCTGCTCCTTACCACCAGACCCCGGATTCGATTCCCGGTCAGCTTGGTGGTTTGTACCTGTATCTGAGGTATAGTTGTTGGTGCTCTCAGCCTACTTAAGAAGAACTGAGGAGCTATAAGACGGTGAGACAGCGAACCCGGTCAAGAAAACTAATAATAACGACCGAGATATACGTCTTGCTGACCGCGTGTCACCTCGTAATCTGCAGGCCTTAGAGCTGACTGGTAGATTGATAGACTAAGGCCCAACATGCCTGTAGTTTAATTTGTTTTGGTCTTGTTATTTTATGATTAGTTATTTATTTATTTATTTATTTATTTATTTATTTATTTATTTATTTATTTATTTATTTATTTATTTATTTATTTATTTATTTATTTATTTATTTACCATTGTCTCGTTGAGGAATACAGTAGTCACATCAGGAGGCTGTCGACTTTGATCGTGGGGGAACTGTGGTACAGTCGCGACGTCCATTGGACTCCCAGGTGGCAACATTTCAGTTGTAGCAGAACACACTCTTCGTCCCTCAGAAGTTTTTGGCTGGGCTGCCAGTATCACGTTGTTATCACTTGGTGGCTCACATTTCATTAATTTTTTTTCAATACGCTCCACAACAACGCTGTGGAGCAGTAAACCGAGAGATTTTAGGCAATGGCGCTTTTGTTTTGCCTTTCTTTTTCTTCAGAAGCCCAGCTGCATCACTTGGATGCAAATCTACCGGTATGTCCTTTCACTAATCTGTTTCCTAGGAGTACCCGATGAGTCGGAAAAATCTCATTTCACTACACTGGCGGCGGAAAAATCTGACTTGGAAGCAAATTTTTCCTCCAAGCCAGAAGAGAAAACCCCTGTTCACTGCTAATTTGGGATGAAATGAATGTAGAATTTATTAAAAGTGAAGAGGAAGACGCATTTCTTAAGAAACGGCTCTTTTAAGGGTTGAATTTTGAATTATTTAGTGAATTGTAGTGCTATAATTTGGAATAGGCCCAAATTGTAATTCCAGACCACGTCATACTACTATTACTAAGTGAGCCTCTGGCAAATGTGCACACTGCTCATTGAAAACACCGCGTCAGAGTAGGGATCGAATAGCTGGAATACTATGATGAACCAGTGTGTTACGTACCGGCAGTATCAGACAATGTATGAAGCAGAGGAATGGTATGCTAAAGAAAAAAAGTTTTCTAACTCCCCAGCTATTTCCCGCCAATATTCAGTCAGGCTGTTATACTCAGTCAGTACGCAACAGTAATCCCATCAATCGGAGTTGAGTGACAGTATAACAAACAAAGAACATCACAACAAACAATGGTCAATATAATGTTACTGTTGATCAATGTTATGCGCTTTCGATATTCTAAAACTTCACATTTAGTTTTCTTCCGACTCTGATATACCACTCTTATCATAGTCGGTACGGTAAAACTGAATAAAACATAAATGATCGGAAATTGTATTCTCTATAACTTTTGTTATGCAGTTTTTTTCTATAGGACCAATAACAGAGGTAGGGTATTTAAAAATTAAATTTTAGTTGCTGCCCCTAAACTACAATTTAATCCAGGGTCAGTAAAATTGTTTATAGCTTAGGCTATAGTTTGTTCTTCCTCAACTCTATATACCGATTTTCATTAAATTCTGTTCACCCATTTTCTCGTGGCTCGGCGTTGATGCAGACTTGGCAACAAAAATCGAAATTCATGAATATCTCGGTTATCGTGACCGCTACGGTAAAAATGTATAAGACATATATGATCGGAAATTGAATTCTATGTAACTTTAGTTATGTAGTATTTATTGATAGGACAACTAATAATATAAATATTTGAGAATTGAATTTTAGGCCTTCCCCCAAACTACCATTTCACTCAGCGTGAATAAAATAATGTATAGCCTAGATTGTAGTGGCTCATCCCCCGACCTAACATACCGATTTTCATCAAGTTCTCTTCAGCCGTTTTCTCGTGATGCGTGTACAGACAGATAGACAGACAGACAGACAGACAGACAGACAGACAGACAGAAATTACGGAAAAGTAAAAAATGCATTTCCTTGTTACTGTGGACATGACTGATACAGATATACCATTATTTTCAAATTCTGAGCAATGTACAGACAAAACTGTTATTTTTTATATATATACCACTATTTACATTCACCAGTGTGAGGTATCACGGTCACATGTATATACGGTATCTTCTTATCAGGCGGGCGCGCGATTACAGACAGGAAGGAAATCGTATCTTCTGATTTTTGAAAATGAAGTTTTACAAATGTGGCGCGCAAAAGATATATAATTACTTATTTATTTAATTATCCATTTATTTATTTATTTATTTATTTATGTTTAGGGGAAGGCCTAAAATTCAATATATATATATATATATATTCCTTATACAGGAATGACGGACGACGGATCTATTTCTCCTTGGTGCAAAGTCGCGTAAAGTGTGCTTGTTGGTATTCTTTGACGATGACAATAAATACATAAATAAATAAATGGATAATTAAATAAATGAGTAATTATATATCTTTTGCGCGCCACATTTGTAAAACTTCATTTTCAAAAATCAGAAGATACGATTTCCTTCCTGTCTGTAATCGCGCGCCCGCCTGATAAGAAGATACCGTATATACATGTGACCGTGATACCTCACACTGGTGAATGTAAATAGTGGTAAATAGCGATACCCTTCTAACCTCTGTCAAGTTACAGTGTTTCGGGCTTAAAGGAACTTTAGTGTATGTGAGAAGCCAAAGGACGAGTTGAAAGAATCCCACAGATGGAAGACGACGAGTTAGAAACTTTCGTGCCATTTATGAAGAAGCGGACTTCGAAAGGAACGTGTTCACAGTCTTGTATAAGCTTTAGTCAGCGTTCATCGTTTAGTACGAAGCAGTTGTCACTGAAATGTTTTTTAAAACCTAAATTTGATGAACGTGCCATATCAGGTTCGGAACACTGCACTTTACCGAGCACAACGAATGTAGCATCTTCTACTGTTCACTGTTTGTCGAGTGACTATCCTGATTCAAGAACTAAACGTAGCCCCAAGAAGAGGCTGACCCCAAGAAAGAGACAAGCACCAGGATCAAGGGGATTTTGCCCTTGTTGTCAGGTTCCCTTTGATAGTCTTAATGTGTTGCCTGGTGTGCATGCTGCTGCTTGTAGTGTATCTTCAAAAGAACTTGAAGGTTTGTATTTAACACAGTATAGATATTGCTTTTGGGGGAGGTGGGGTTGGTAGATATGCATTAGAATGTTACAATGTGATGACACAAGTTATTGCTAACAGGAAGGTAAGAACAACACTTGGAATAGGGCCTATTCCGTAACAGTGAATCCTGTTGTTAATAAAATGTATTTTAACTTGAACTAAACCTTCACTTTACAGGTTTATTTTCATAATGAATGATACATTTGTACACTTGGTACCATATTGTACTTACTTAAGGTGTCACCACCTTGTGAGAGGAGTTTGATTTGGCTAAATTTGACCGGGAAAAAGATAGGTTGATGGGACACATCTTAAGACATCCAGGACTTGTTCAGTTTGCTTTTGAGGGAAGTGTAGCTGGACAGAAGCAGAAATTGCACCTGTCGGTAATGAAGGGAAGAGAAAGGTTTGCATCAGCTATTGAGGTATTTCACTGATCGTATACTCGACCAGGCAATTTAGATAAGAGGGTGTGATCGGTGGTTAGAGAGTGGATGGAAACCAACATGGTTTCAAACCACAGAGGGGTTGTCATAACTACCTTTTTAGTATTCGTCAAGTAATTGAAAAATATTATTAGAGAAGTGACGATTATGATGCCATTGATGCTTTCACGGCCTGTGCTTATAAACATGATATAGGCTTTTGGGCTTATGCCGTGTCAAGAAAATAAGGTGAAATTCTTTACGTTTCGCAGAGAACTTGCTCTGCGTCATCGGAAGAAAATCTTGACTGTCCACGAGAAAGGCTTCTCAGCAAAAATTCACAACAACTTACATTTTCCAGCCCACGCATCTAGGCGCGATTGCACTGTCATTTGTTTCTCTCTTGCTTGCGTCTCGCGAAGGGCTTGATCGTGCGGTGGACAGAGCAGCCAACTGTTCATATAAAGAACTAGTCCTAGTGCAGCGGCGCTACTTTTGCATTTACGAATCTCGTGACAAAGCCATTGGTCTGGATAGGTTAGGCCATTGGTCTGGGTCAAGTAAAGGGGTTAGAAGCCGCAAAGCGGCCCTAGTCCTGTAGTATCCTACATGACACCTCCATTGGTCTGGATTGGTTAGGGTAGGTGAGTGAAAAAGCCATTGGTCTGGATGAAGCAAAGGGGGTATAGGGGCATAAGACCCCAGGTTAGAAGCCGCAAAGCGGCCCTAGGCCTCTAGTATCCCGCGTGAAACCTCCATTGGTCTGGAATGGTTAGGGTAAGTTAATTACAAAGCCATTGGTCTGGATTGGTTAGGCCATTGGTCTACGATCAAGCATAGGGGAAAGCACGAGTTTTTTAAAGCTGCAAGCGTGCTGAACCCTCCCCTACATTAAGGTGAGTTGAATAGAGTTCTTTCTTTACAGATTGCATTCACTTGTATATTTATTGTGCAGTTGTGTATTTCTTGTGCGCGGGCGGGTTGGTAACGGAGTTCATTTACTTCATGGCTTGGAGTGACATCGTATCCCATTGTGTCAATGGAAATGCTGGTATGTAGTTAGGCGATGGACTATGGCGCGTGATAAATTGTATTAGGCTATAAAAGCAAAATTACTTCTGGGGGACAGCGGGTGGGTTCTTTACTATCACAGTGAACACGTGTCTCCTCTACAAGGTATTCCACTTAAGATTTCCAACATATTACATCATTATCATGCTATCAAAGTAATGTAATCCTTACTGAATTTCTACTGGTTTCTCAAACAATGAGGTTTGAATTTAGACATTATAATAGTAGTGGAAAATGGTACTTTCATTCGTCACTAGATGGCTCTCCAGACGTGCTATAGCTTTAGCGTTCAAAGAAGAAGCTGACGGAGCCATAAGAATCGGTCTGAGAGTGTCACATAACAGGTCTACGTGCAGTACATAATTATGAAGGTATGACATTGACACAAGCCTGGATTGAAATATCTGGCGATGAGGAACGTACGAATTTGGAAAGCACCGAAACAAAATAACAAATATGAAGGGACAGGGAAGGGAACTACCTACGTAAATCCTTAATGGCTGGCAACCAGGTATTACTTAATTGATAGGCAGTGTCCCTGTTGAAATTGTTAGGATTTCTACGCATTTCCACAGCTTCCCATATAATCCTGGCCCTGTGGCTTGTCTAGTGTTGGTAAGAGCTCGAGCATCTTGGAACATGACATCATGACCTGGCGATAGAGGGTGCTTGGCTATTGCTGTCTGGCTGTTTGAAACTAATATTACATTCATGTTCCTTGATACGAGTACCAATGGACCGGCATGTTTGGCCATTGTATACCTTATCGCAAGTACAGGGAATTTTGTATACCCCAGGATGTAAAAGTGGAGATAATTTGTCGTTGGTTTTACCCAGACTGTTAGCAATTTTAGTGATGGTGCCAAACACGGTTCTTATATTGTGTTTACCCTGCGAAGCGTGAAGTATTTCACGTTATTTTCTTGACACGGCATAAGCCCAAAAGCCTATATCATGTTTAAATGACGATTATGTTTCGTAGATCTAGAGAAGACATATGAAAGATTAGGTGGCATAAGTTGACACTGTGCAACCCAAAGTTTGTAACATTTTAAGGGAGTGGAAATTATGTAACTCTTAATTGGAATTCCTTTTAGAGGAGAGATGTGTTCATTGTGATGTCTAGGAACCCACCTTCGCACTCCCAGAAGTACATTTACTTTTATAACCTAATAAAGAGCAGCACCTGCCATTGTCCATTGCTAAAGTAGCTATTTGCATTCCTATTGGCCTACGTGAAAAGAATATGATGTCATTGCCATCAGCGGTGACAATTAGATTGTGTTACCAACCCCGACTGAATAAAAGCACAAATAAAAACACCATGTAAAGGAAACAATGTGAAATGCACAACAGCAATAATTATATATGAAACTTACCTTAATGCAGTGGCAGATAGAGGACTGCGGCAGTCTTAAGGAATTCATGCACTCTCGCGTCTAGGGAGAAGGAGCTCTTAAATAGGGGTTCACCTGTTGCCTTAGGTGAAATAGAATGTGGTCTTATCGCCATACAGAATACTAAAGACCTAAAGACTGCTTCATGGCCCTAACCTGGGGGCTTATGCTCCCAGACCCCCTTTGCTTGGTCACAGTCCAATGGTTTTGTCACTAATAGGATCTAACCAAATAGCAATGGTTTTTTTCACTATCCAGACGTACCCGGTAACCAATCCAAACTATTCACTTTCTCACTGACTCAAAATATAAATTCATTCAGCTTTTCCACACTGTCCAACATAGACTGTGCTGCTATTGCCCTTCAGAATGCTAGACCTAAAAGCCACTTTGTAGCCTTTGTGCACCCAGACCCTGTTTGCTTGGTCACAGTCTAATGGTTTTGTCACTAACCAGACATAACTAACACAGACCAGTGGTTTTGTCATTAGCCGGACCTAACCACCGCAAACCAATGGTTTGGTCACTATCCGGACCTAACCAATCCAGATTCAATCGCTTTGCCACTCACGCGAATTATAAATTAATTCAGTTTTACGTCACTGTCCAGTATGCAATGTGCTCCTATCGCCCTACAAAATACAAGGGACCTAAAAGCCGCTTCGCGGCCCTAACCTGGAAGTTTCCTCCCTCAGACCTCCTTTCCTTGGTCACAGTCCAGTGGTTTTGTCACTAGTCTTAGTTCCCATCTAAACAGGTTGGGAGCATTGTTGACTACTTGAGCTTGTACACGTTCCTGCTCACGTCTCAGCAAGAAGGCTGCGAGAAGTAAACAAATGGAAGTCATTCCGCACACTGCTGAATGTAATGAGTAGGGCCCGGGTGTTTATGCAGTAATAGGTTAGAATGCAAATTTACTGAAGCGAGTAACAAGTAGAGTCTACCTGCACGAAGGTAATGTTATGAGGTTTGCATAAACATTAGGGCTTCTACTTGATTTGCATTCTAACCTATTACTACATAAACATCCGGGCCCTAGTAATGAGTATTGGGTAGCATGGCATCAACTAATGATCAGGACTGTAATCTTTCACCTTTGTTGTCATAATTTACTGTACATGAATACTGAAAAGTATAAAATGGCAAGTAGGGATCCTGGTGGGTGGAAGCTGAAACAGTACAGTGTGAAGATTAGTAAAACTTTACTAATGGGAGTGCAACAGAGAGGTTAGGAATCCAACATGGCATCATGGCTGCAACAGCGTCATAACACTCAAAAAGGTGCATCTAGTGACCAGACCATTGGTCTTATTTGGTTACATTATTGGCTTTTAATGAGACAAATGTGGGCAAGCAAAGAGGTTCGGGATGTGTAAACCCCCACGTTAAGAGCCGACTCCCTGCGATGGTGTTGGTTATTGACACGGCCATTGGTCTGGATTTGTTAGACCATTGGAAGTGACATGTCCGTTAGTCTGGTTTAAAATATATTCATATCACAGATACATCTAGTATTAGCCATAACACTTTCAAAACTTTGTGGTTTCATTATTTTCATAGAATGTGGCAGCCCTGTGGCTACACATAATGCAAACTCTATCAAAGACAATATCAAAGTGCTCTGGCCAACAGGAACACAGAAATTAGTTGCATGTCCGAGATTGATAGTGTTCATTTTAATTTCTCTATACAGAGTGTGTTAGAACTATACTGACAAAAAAGTCAGGGATGTTCATTCGTGTTATGTTAAGAATGATGGGGCAAGCGGATTGGTGGAGAAAATTTTTCTTTTAGAGAAATGAGGTTGCTTTTACTTCTGGGTGCGTGATTCATATTGACAAACTTGCCACACTTGCTATGCCAGAGAGCCAGCCGCTGCCTGTTGCTGTACGTCAGGAGGGAAGGGAGAGGCAGAGGTAATGCCCGGCACAAATGCGCAAGTTTCTAGTTCGTTTTGCATAGTCGCTCCCAGCCCCAGTAGGCGGTGTACAGTTTGTTCTGCACAAATTGACTACTATGCGAACCCAGTAGAAAGAGAAGAGGAGATTGTAAACTCACTGGACAAAAAATTAGTCACTGCTGGAGAAATCATTACAAGCATCATTTAATACTGTGTAACTCCACCTCTGGATTTGGTTAGGAAGAGAGTCCACAAGGTTGCGCAGGTACGTCACATCCAGATTAAGCCACTCGCTGAGGATTTGATCACACAATTCCACCAAACAGCTGGGAGGCTGATGTCGGCATTTTATTCGCTGTTCCAACATGTCCCACAGATTTTGAGTGGGGTTGAAGTCAGGTGATTTTGCAGGCCAGTGAGATGTAATAGTGTGCGGGTGTTCATAAAACCAGTCACATATGCATCCAACCTGATGAACTTTGCTGTTCTCGTCTTGAAAAATCGGTGTATCGATAGCATACTCATCATGCAGATGTTGACTGAAAGGCAACACCTGATCATCTAGAATGTTTAAGTAAACTTGCTGGTTCATGTTAGTGATCACCTCAGTGAGCGGGCCCAATCCATTATACGAAAAACATCACAGACTCACCTCCAGCTTGAACCTGACCTTGCACTCATCCAGGATGAAATGCTTCATTTGGCCTTCGGTCCACTCAGCGACGTGCGTCATTGAAATACAGGCAAAAGCGTGATTCGTCAACCACATTACATGAGATTTGTAACATGTAACCACTATTACATTCCACCAGTCAGCTACTGTCCATGTTTAATGATTTCTAGCCTATTTAAGTCGCACAGCTTTATGTGCCTGTGTGAGCAGTGGCCTCTTGTAAGGTGACCGACTCCAAATGTTCGTTGCATGCTACTCCCGTCACAATGTTCTTCCGCTAACATGTTAGGATGGACCTTCATTCACTGTCTGCAGCCATTCCTATCGGGTTTGGAAGCGATTTTGATCCATAAGCCGTGAAATGCGTCTGCAGTTCCTCTCACTCAGGATCTTTTACCGACTACAATTCTGACGTGTTTCATGGCCATGTGTAGTACACCACTGCTTGTAGACACATTAAATAATCCACTGGGAAACACCAACAAATCCAGCAACTTCACGCATCGTATGGCCATGGGCACAGTCAAATACGATTCCCCCTCCCCTTTTTGCCACTCTGTCACATCCCTACATCTGCCCATGTCGATGTACACTGTTTGCTTGAAACATCAATGTCTCGCTGATCGCTACTGCCTTATATTCAAGTAGAGACAGTGTGCATGTGGTTGAGCATGGGACTCGTTCGCTGCACCATCTGTCATGCTTAACGATTCGTCTGTGCGGTGACCTTACCAGGAATACAGGTAGCTTTCAGGTTGTTCGCGACACATCACACATCCTAAACAGAGTCCAAAAGTCACTACTATACCATCGTGAACTGTGCATCGAAGTAGGAGTGGGGCATATTGAACATCTAAACTATTTCCAACGAAAGAATACAGCAGACAAACAAACATTTTGTATCACTCCATGTGTCCATGTGTCTCACTGCCTCCTCTTTGCGTCAATATGAACATGCAATCAAAGATAAGGGTAGCGTCTTCCACCTGTTCATGTAAATTTTGATTCAGTACAGACCAGAAATGAAATTCTTGACATTAATTATGAACATACATGAAAATTTACCGATATAGACATGTGAACATATTTGCAATGCGGTAACAAAAAAAATCATTGCTATAAAGTATATTTGCCATGAAAATTAAAAAGTTTGCCTACTTATGTGACATTTCAATATTTCATTAATCCGAACTTGCAAGAGGCTCAGTTCCCTGTAAATCAGACGATTCGCTGTCACTTGCATCGCTAGAATCCTCTCCTAAATTGATAACCTTTTATCTATGGCCCATCCAAGTCCCACATCTTTTTCTCTTCGCGCACCACTTTCTGAACATAGGAATGCCATTGATCAGCTGTCAAGCTGTTTATGTACGTTACAGAGTTTGAAAGTGGTGTTAAGGCTGGCAACATAACATGTGATCTGGCTCAACACCATCTTTATTAGGTTTAATTCACAGTGATACAGGGGCAGTCCGAGTACAGTGTGGCCCGCTTGATAAGCTAAGTCTTTACCAATTCCAGCCATTTGGTTTTAACAAGTCCTTTGTCACATGTTACATTTTTACTTCTCAGACAGGAAATGACTTCAGCTTTCTTCCAGAATTTGTTTGGGATCTGTTCTAACTACATGCTGTGATAAAGAGCGTTGTCTAACATGATAACACTACCAGGCATCAGGTTTGGTAATATTCTTTCAAACCACGATTTAAATATGTCACCAGTCATTTCATTGTGATAGTCTCTGTTTTTGGTAGACTCGTACACAAGATCACCACCCTCCACAAAACCGTCATCAGACTGAATGAAGTGTGAAGCAGTCAAAGTCATGTGGTTTTGTTTACACTTACTTTATTGTCTATTTGGAGAGAGTTTACTGTAATCAAACCATTGGGCGTATTGTTTCCTTCATTCAGCATTTCATGCCATTTATAATGTTGTGAGTGAAAGAATAAACAATCGTGCATCTTCGAGCATGTTAAATAATAAAGAACATTACTGCAACCAACAGACGAGAGGAGAAACGATCTGGTGCATTCCTTGACTGACAAGTCTGTCTTAATTACAGTGCAGCTACAGCTTTTTATTAAAGGAACTGTGGATATTGCCTCTAAGAGACAAGAACAATCCTGTGTGAGTTGAATAAGGAAATTGTATCTGTGTGTCCATCATATACCACACTTCCCCTCCTTACCCTTTTCCTCCCTGAAGCACAGTAGTGGTTTGCTCTGGCACAGCAAATATGGCAAGTTTGCCAATCTGAATTGCAATAATACGTAACGTAATGTTTACGTCATATAGTATTGAAAAGGTGGACCATTACGACATAAGTTTAATTATTATTGTGATCACAATTCAATACGGATCAAAAACGTGAAGTTAATATCCTATGAATCTGAATTGCATGCCTGGAAGTAACAAAGTAACCCCTTTTTCTTTTCTTGAACAGAAAAACTTTCTGTGCCAATCCGATTGCACTATCATTCTTTACATGAAAAGCAACCCTGATTTTGTTGTTGGTATAGTTCTGATACACCCTGTATAAGTAAGAAATACTTCTAGGGGTGGGTTAGTGGGTCCCTGGCAAGAATAAAGGAAGGCTCTCTTCTCTCTCCTACTTCAAGTTCATTTCCACATCATTTTTGCATGATTTTCTTGTTCATATTAACATGCATTGTTGTAGAAATTTAGAAAATTTTGTGTGTGTGATACATTTAGTTCCACAAATATTGGTGTTTAGGCGGTTGAGGCGCTGGCCTTCTGACCCCAACTTGGCAGGTTCGATCCTGGCTCATTCCTGTGGTATTTGAAGGTGCTCAAATACATCAGCCTCGTGTCGGTAGATTTACTGGCACGAAAAAGAACTGCTGCGGGACAAAATTCCGGCACTTTGGCGTCTCTGAAAAACGTAAAAGAGTAGTTAGTGGGACGTAAAGCAAATAGCATTATTATTATTATTATTACCACTTAGTCGAGCAACTCGTCTCCTTTCTCCCGAGTCTTCCCAGTCCAAACTTTGCAACATTTTTGTACTCTAGTGTGAATACCATCAATTCCAGATGCCTTGCTCCTATTTAAGTCTCTTAAAGCTCTGTCAAATTCTGACCTCAAAATTGGGTCTCCCATTTCATCAGCATGAACAACCTGTGCCAAGGCCAGAGCAAAGTGTTTTTAGCTTTCACCAAAGTCCCAGTCTCATCCATGGCTGTGACAATATGGAAGCTGCTGGGGTATGGGTGGTGCATCTGCTAACATTGGGCCTGGTCCACATCAATTAGGGAGACATACTTTCCAATGGGTTGACATTACGTCAAATAAAATCATAAAGACGGTCTCAAAATTATCTAATTCTAAAAGTATGGACTGTTATTGGCTGTCCAATTACATTATTAAACAAACAATTCATCTGATTTGTGAACCACTAGCGTTTTGTATCAATAAATGTTTAAATGGGTTTTTTCCGAATATGCTTAAAATTTCAAAAGTTATTCTGGTCTTCAAAAGTGGTGACAAACATCTTCCCCAAAATTACCATGCAGTCTCAATTGTTCCCATATTATCTAAAATAATTGAATCAGTTATTTATAGTCAACTTAGTAACTACTTTGAAAATCGTGCCCTGTTGTTTGGTTATCAATATGGATTCTGACAGGGTAAAAGTACTACCTCCGCGTTTCTGGAAATTGTCAATCAAACTTTAACAGCCTTTGAAAATAGGAAAATGGTTTCTCTGGTTTTATGTGATTTGAGTAAAGCATTTTGACTATATAGATCATGACATTTTGTTGGGAAAACTTCAGTATTATGGCATAAATAGTCCCACTTTGGATGTAATTAAGATGTATTTAAGTAACAGATACCAGTTTGTTGCAATTAGAAGTAGACATTCCACATTGAAAGATGTTATTACAGGCATTCCACAAGGATCTGTACTTGGCCCATTTCTCTTTAATGTTGCTGTTAATGACCTACAACAGAATGTTGCGTCACAATCAGTTATATCATGTGCAGATGACACAACACTAATCAACATGCATCAGGACGTATTAAATCTGCAAGAGATGTCACAAGAAGCTCTTAGGACTGCAGTGAAATGGTTTTCATCTAATAAAATACTCTGCAACGAGAATAAAACCCAACATATTCTGTTAGGATTGTCCAGTAATATAGAAATTCAGTCAGTCAAGCTACTGGGTATTCATATTGATACCAAATTAAGTTGGGAAGTACATGTCAATCATGTCTGTAAAAAGGTATCACGGGTCTCATATCTTATGTGGAAATTGAGGGAATTAATAACAGTAGACTATTTGAGAATGGCATATTTTGGATTTTCCCAGTCCTATATTTCATAAGGGCTGCTATTGTGGGGACATTCATCTTATGTCCATAATGTATTGCTAATTCAGAAGAAGCTTGTTCGTGTAATGTGTAAAGCTGGTTCTTCTGAGCACTGTCATCCCCTTTTTATCAGGCTTAAAATATTAACAGTTATAAATCTATATATTTTTATCTCATTATTGTATGTTAAAAACCATCTGAATGAATTTACCATCAGGGAAAACATCCATCAACACAATACTCGTAATAAGGGTAATATTGATGTCTCAAGACATAGACTTGTTAAAACAGGTAACTCACATAAAGTAAATAGTATAATATTTTTTAATAAATTACCATTCTCTGCACAGGATGTGTCCATCAATAATTTTAAAAGAAAACTGTATAACTGGATGTTGAAAAATCCATTTTATGACGTAAAGGAATTCTTAGAAATAAAAACTGTTAATATTGACTTTTAATAACTGTATATAGATAGTAGAAATAATACTGTAGTATTGGATGACAAAACCTGTTTCATGTAAATGATCAATGCTGAATAAATATTCTTATTCTTATACATGTAAGAAAACATAAACGTCAAATAATACTACCTTGAGGAATTCCCATCTTAATTATTACAGGATCAGATAAAGCTTTGCATACTGTAATTCTCTGAGTTTCGTCTTTCACCAGTCAGGTCTAGTATCTCGTGGAGATATCCACTGATCGTTAATTGATCTTTCCTTTCTTCCTTCAGCAGCCCTAGAGACTTCATTCTTCACGACAGTCCACCCTTCCTCTATTGTGTTACCTTCAGCCTTTTCATTTAGTCTTTGTGCAACATGTTCCTGGGAACAGTCCCTTACAATGTTTTCTTTCAACTTGTCTAGATCCCATTTCGTTGTATTTCTTCCTTTCTTCAATTTCTTCAACTTCAGATGGCATTTCATGACCAACAAGTTGTGGTCAGAGTCCGTGTCTGCTATTGGGATAGTTTTGAAATCCACGAACCTACCATGCTGGCGTAGCAGGGGGAGAGGTGATACTCCCATGTGGCATCTCCCAGGTGACAGTTAGGGGGGTCCCAACCGGCTTGCCGACGGACTTGAGGGAAATAACATACCTCGCGCAGACCATACACACAACCCGCTGTGGGTGGGGGATGCAGATGAAGAATACACCCACGGTATCCCCTGCCTGTCGTAAGAGGTGACTAAAAGGATGCGACCAAGGGATGATCAAATTAGAACCATGAGACTACTTGTGATTAGTATCACCATGCGGGGAACACCATGGGTTGCTTTTACTTGCGCGTAGTACCACTATCTTAGGTACAAAATAGGTTTGTGATTAGTAGCAATAGATTACGTTGCCAGCTTCTACAGTACCTGTGATTCGTACCCCTATATGAGCAACACCATGGGATGAGCGACACCATGGTTTTGCCTTGCCTTATGCTTAGTACCCACTATGTGAGGAACACCACGGGATAGTGCGGGTCCCTGTGGTTCGCCCACTTATGTGAGGAATGCCATACGTTTGCATATCACCGCAGTGTTCGAAACACCAGAGGTCTGTGTTACATGTGTGAATTACATTTCCTGTTAGTAGTACCATGATATGTGGAATACCGCGAGTCTACGCTACTTTTGATTAGTACCGCAACATGACAAATAGCATGGTTCTATTTTCCTAGCAAAAAGTACCAATATGAGGGGCCGATGACCTGGATTTTGGGCCCATTTCAACTACAAGCATCATCGATTCAGTATTGTACTTTAGACGCAGTCCCTTGGTCAGTAATACTATTATTTAACGCTAGTTTCTGGGAATGTGGAGCATTGTGGGTCAGATCCACTGATTATTTTAACTTCATATCCATCCATTCATTCTTCGTCTTCACGTTTTCAAATCTGGTCAGTGGAGGATTCTGGATTTTTAAATTGTCATAACATTTCATACCATTAGGGACCGATGACCTAGATGTTAGGCCCCTTTAAACAACAAGCATCATTTTCATCATCAAGTTTTGAAATCCAACACCTGATTTCTAAATCTCTGCCTAATCATAATGAAATCTATACGATACTTTCCAATGTTTCCAGATCTCGTTCACGTACACAGCCGTTGTTTGTGGTGTTTGAACCAGGTATTAGCAAGGGCTAAATTATGATTGTTGCAGAATTCAACCATCCGACTTCCTCTTTTATTCCTTTGTCCGAATCTGAATTCTCCTACTGTATTTCCTTCTCCTCCTTGTCCTACCACTGCATTCCAATCTCCCATCACAGTTAGATTCTCGTCACCTTTTACATATTGCATTAAGTCTTCTATCTCTTCATAAATTATTTCGATTTCTTCATCATCTGCTGAACTGGTAGGCATATAGTCCTGCACTATTGTGGTGGCATTGGTTTAGTGTCTATCTTGACAACAATAATCCTTTCACTATGTTGATCGTAGTAGCTTACCCGCTGTTCTATTTTCTTATTCATTATATTAAATCAACTCGTGCATTTCCCGTTTGATTTTGTGTTGATAATTCTGTAGTTGCCTGATCAAAAATCCTGCTCTTCCTGGCAATGTACTTCACTTTTACCAACTACATCTACCTTTAATTTATCAATCTCCCTTTTCAGATTCTCTATCCTACCACAATAATTCAAACTTCTAACTTCAGAAAGATTGTGTTTTGATAGTAAAGGAGCATCACAAGATATTATTTGTGACATTTACATGAGAAGTAACATATTTGAGTCATTTCTATGTCGGTAATAGTTTCTTTACAAGAAGTTTATTTCAACACTCAAACGATCATATGTAATATTCATTTTTCATCTATTGCTTACATAATGCAGCCTTGATTATTATTTAAAATGGTAATAACATTAATATCAATGCATAAATTGCCCTTACCAAAATCCCCGCGTTTCAAACCCTCGTTCTCTTGTTCAACCGAGTTCGATGAATTGTATGAGTGCCAAAGGTTTGTGTATTACTACATGCGCTTTGCAATAGTTCAGTGACACCAAATTGGAAATTAAATATATAAAGGGGGAGGTTATACTCAACTCGAAATAGAAGGTGCTATAGAAATAATTTTAGGCGCCATGGCAAACTGGTGCCCAGGATTTGCCATGCCCTGGGCATGGATATTAATAATCATGGATATTATTATCAGTCAGGTAATACTAATACATTGGGAAAACACTGTTTGTTGTAATCAAAGTATCGGTTTATGTTTTCTTCACATCTTTTATTACTGATATGGCATTCGCGTTAGGGTTCTGTACTATGTTGAACGTTTTACTACCACTTTCTTTTACAAGTACTTTACTCTACCGCATTGTTTTGAAAGAAACGGTACTTTCCTCTGCGGAAAGGATGACCAGTTCTACAGTGTGGTATTCCATCACTTTCTCTTGACCCTTCAGTTTAGCTACAGCTTTTGACTGAAGTTCACGGTGTTACAGTGGTTAGTGTGAAACATAAAGGAACATTAAAGAGAAGCTTTGAATTATAGATTGTTTTGGCAAATTACCAGGCATGAAAGCTGAAATATCGCAGGCATTAGGTGCTCAGTACAAGTCAATAGAGTTCCAAAAATATTCTGAATACCACCCCCTCTAGGACACCATGACCTTGACGTTGGTGTGGGGGCTTGAGTGCTTGTTGATCCCGAGGGCTGTACCAGCTCAGGGTTACCCATGCTGGATTGGCCTTGGTGTAGGGCCAGACTAACAAGGTGTCCCCCGAGTTGCCTGAGAGGTGTCTGTGCTCTTTAGATTTCATAACTATTTCTACCCTTCTATACTCACATTCTTAAATTTCTTTCCTCTTCCTGTCCAGCCAACCTCTCTGCCTCGGATAGAATAGGATAGTATGGAGGTTTTATCCTCCCCCAATCGTAAGTTTCGGATCGTGGCGAGGTGATGCATGGCTACTGGGAGAGTAGTTCTTAGTGGCCCAACCCAGTCACAAGTTTCGGGTCATGGCGAGGTGATGAATGGCTACTGGGTGAGTAGTTCCTAGCGACCCCCCTCCAGATGCCGGGCACCCTCTGGAGTATATAGCCTTGCCTTCGGTACATCAGGGCTCTGCCGAAGGTCGACCTTTTATATTCCAGGTACTCGTGGGACATGTATGGTTTTTGAGTTTGATTTTGGTTTTAATTCTTCGAAGGCTGCAGGCCTTAAAACTGTGTCTTTAAATTGTACCGCAAAGAAACGTAAACGCTTCAACAGAGCCGATGATTTGTTCAATAGGGAAACGTCTGAGGCAAATCTGCCTTGATTCCTGGTTGCCTCCAGAGTCGATGGATAGAGCTTCCTTCCAGAAAATCTGTTTCTAATCAGTAATGCTGTGGAGGATATTGTTGGTGGAGAGGTTGATGAGATGCAGAAGCTATGAGACAGCTCCGTACTTATCAAGACTACTACCGTTGTACAGAGTAAGAGGTTATTGGAAGCTACAATGTTCGGACCAGTACCTGTTAAGGTGGAACCTGAACTCCATTAAAGCAGTCATCTTTCACAGGGACTTAGTCAAAGCCTCTGATGATGATCTCATCCGAAGCCTTGCACGTCGGGGAGTTTCTGACGTCAAAAGGCTCAAGAGGCGTGTCGGAGCTCTTCACGACACAGGTGCTTTCATACTCACCTTTGACAGACAGACACTGCCCGAACAAATTAAAGTTTTAATGTATACGCTGACAGTTCGACCGTATATTCCAGCACCTATGCACTGTTACAACTGCCAACGGTTTGGTCACACATCACCGCACTGCCAAGGCTCAGCAACTTGTGGGGAATGTGGAAAAGGGGCACATACCAGTGTAGAATGCACACCACCACCCGTGTGTGTAAACTGCACAGGTGAGCATGCCCCGCAATCCAAGAATTGTCCTATATTCAAGGAAGAAAAGAAGATCCAGGAGATTAAGACACTGGATAAACTATCTTATCCAGATGCCCGGAGGAAATTTAAATCAATGGCCGCTCCGGAATTTTCCGTCTCCTTTGCTGAGAAGGCAGCGAAAGTACCGATAACACCAACAAGTTTTGTAGCAACTGCTCTGGAGAAACCATCAACTAGCAAGCAGACAGTTCCTCACAGCACCAGTAACCAAGAAAAGAGAGAACAAATCCCAACAAAAGCATCGGTAAGTAAGTTATTGCCAAAAAATTCTGGAAAGAGCACTTCTCAGACACCTTCGGCTGGAAAGTCCTCTAGTTCAAGTGCGGGGAGAATGACTTCCCCAAATATGGCTGGAAAACCTTCTTCCAGCCTTCCTACCAAAGCACAGGTCAAGAAGGAGGAGAAAGGGAAGCCACAGCGCTCCCCTAAGAAGTTGGAGAAGAAGTCTTCTCCAACCCCATCAGGGATCACAGGTTCCCCGAAGAAGACCGGCAACCAATCTGCCGGTTCTCCTTCAAAGAATAAGGAAATGGCGGGTAAAAACGTGAGGCCCTGACGGTCTCATGTTCGATCCCTTTCTGGGGAACTCGGTTCTCCCAGGAAGAAGGCCCACCGTTCAAAATCAGAGAGCACGCCATCTATGGAGGGCTCAGCCTCCAAGTCACCTCCAGCTGGGGACACAATGGAGACTGAAGCCATTATTAGTGTAGATGGTGACGATGACATAACGGACACCGACAAAGACGGCGGAAATCGGCAAGTAGCTGATAGAAAGAAGGGCAAGCAATTGTCCTAATTTCCTAACGCTACCTATCCACACAATGGCACTATTGCAGTGGAACTGCAGTAGTTATCACTGTCGCCTAGCTGAGTTACGTTAATTGATATCCGTCTCTGCGGCCTCCATAGTGTGTCTACAGGAATCTCGTTTGAGACCTGGACACGACACGACACGACTATGAGAGGATATCGTCTTTATTCCAAAGATAGATTAGCTGTGGATGGCGCGGCAACTGTACCCTAGTTCGCTCCGACATCTTCAGCGAAGATGTACCGCTCCGTACTCAGCTAGATGCAGTTGCAGTTCGCACTCCGTTGCCAGTAATGACAATGGTGTGCAACGTGTACTTTCCACCGGACTATGATCTTGAAACGCATGCACTACAAGATTTGATCGCTCAGTTGCCTCCTCCTTTCCTCATGCTGGGAGATGTGAACGCCCGTAACACACTATGGGTTTCTCCGTCTTCCTGTGCTAGGGGGAGGATGCTCGAGCGACTGATCAATCTGTTTGATCTTTGCGTGCTTAATACAGGGGAACCGACACACTTCAGCAGTGCACATGGCACATTCTCACACCTGGATGTCACGTTGTGCAGCCGTGCGCTAGTTCCCCTGCTACGATGGCAAGTACACGATGACCTCTGTGACAGTGACCACTTCCCGATAATTCTATCTATCTTGAATCAAAGACAGTCCGAAGTACCCAGGCGCTGGTTACTTCGGCGAGCAAACTGGCCAGAATTTTCAAAACGCGCAGTGATGGCCAATGATATACTGGAGTCTGTTGACGACCACGTCTCTTCCATTACTACGGGAATTTTGGCTGCTGCAGAGGAAACAATTCCTTCTTCGTCCGGTATTCGTCGCCGGAAACAGGTCCCATGGTGGACGGACGAAATTGCAGCAGAAATACGTGATCGCCGATGGGCTTTTAAGCATTATCGTTGGAATCCTACGATGGCCAATCATATCACATTTAAGCGTCCGCGCGAAGGCCCATTGTTTTATTCGAGAAAGTAAGAAAGCTACGTGGGAAAAGTATGTCTTCTATGACGGCACATACTCCGTTATCACAAGTGTGGACGAAACTCCGCCGTATTGTCGGTGTACAGAATGTGCCCTCAGTACCCGGAATCTCCATTAATGGAGATATAGTTATGATTCCTTCTGTCATTGCTGACCACATCGCGTCACATTTTGCAGATACGTCCAGCTTTGTGAGATATGACCCTGCATTTCTTCAAATTAAGCGCGAAGCAGAGGCACACCATCTCTCTTTCGCCTCCAGTGCTTTGCATCCCTACAACGTACCCTTCACGGAGTGGGAGTTGCGAAGTGCACTCGCGCTATGCAGGGATATGGCTCCTGGACCAGAAAATATCCATAATCAAATGCTTAAGCATTTGAGTGACAGATGTCTCAAGGATATCCTCACCCTGTTCAACAGAATATGGAGTGAGGGAGTATTTCCATCTCAATGGTGTGAGGGAATTGTGATATCAATTTCCAAGCCAGGTAAAGATCCAAAACTCCTGGATAGTTATAGGCCAGTATGCCTTACAAATGGCCTGTGTAAGCTATTTGAAAGGATGGTTAACCGGCGTCTTGTGTGGGCCATGGAAAAGGAAGGTCTCTTGTCTAACTACCAGTGTGGGTTTCGCTCTCATCGGTCTGCCACTGATCATCCGGTCAGACTGGAGAGCGCCATTCAGGAGGCCTTTCTCAGGAAGGAACACCTAGTCGCTGTGTTTTTTGACCTGGAGAAAGCTTACGACACTACCTGGCGATATGGGATTCTCTCCACACTACACCAGTGGGGATTTCGGGGAAATTTGCCAATGTTTATTGAGAACTTCATGTCCCTCCGTCTCTTTCGAGTCCGAGTAGGGAATGCATTTTCTCAATATTACGTTCAGGAATATGGAGTACCTCAGGGATCGGTACTGAGTGTCACACTGTTTGCAATCGCCATCAACGGCATAGTTGCCCGCAGTCGTTCCTTCGCTGTATGTAGACGACTTAGCTCTACATTACAGCTCCAGAAGGGTGGCGTTTGCTGAAAGACAGCTACAGCAAGCTATTAACCGAATCGACAGTTGGGCCCTGCAACATGGTTTTCGATTTTCAGCAGCGATAACCTCAGTTGTACACTTCTGTCAACATTGGCCTGTGCATCCCGAACCAGAGCCCCGCTTGCGAAACAGTGTCTTACCAGTGGTTGACACCTGCAGATTCCTGGGTCTCCATTTTGATAAGAGACTAACGTGGCAGCCCCACATCTGTCAGTTGAAGGTTGCCTGCATGAAGAGACTGAACATGCTTAAGTTTCTCAGCGGCACCTCGTGGGGGGCTGACCGTGCGGTACTGCTATGATTTTACACGGCGACGGTCCTCTCCCGAATAGACTATGGAAGTGCGGCTTTTGACTCGGCATCAAAATCTACGCTGAGCCTTTTAGACAGTATTCACCATAGTGGAGTAAGGCTGGCAACAGGAGCTTTCCGTACTAGCCCCATTCCCAGCTTACTCGCTGAAGCGGGAGTTCCACCTTTACGGATAAGGAGGCAGCAGTTACTTCTCACGTATGCTGCCAAAATTCGTGAAATGCCGCTACATCCAAGCTATCAATGCATCTATCGTACCCAATACCACCAGAGGTGACAAGACCGGCCGAATGCCACACGGTCGGTTGGGTTTCGGATTGATAGCTTGTGTCATGATTTGAATATCAATATCGGTGGTTGTCTTGAACAAACGCTTAGCGAGGTACCTCCGTGGTTGGTTCTGTGACCGGATATACGTCTAGATCTGCTCCATGGACCGAAGGTGAACATGGATTCCTCCGTTTATCGGATGTATTTCCAGGACTTCGTTCACCAATATCCGGCTGCGAGAATTATCTTCACGGATGGTTCTAAAATCGGAGATAATGTTGGTTGCTCTTTCGTCATTGATGATATGACCACGAAGATCTCGCTCCCTAAAGTATGTAGCGTGTATACTGCAGAGCTTTACGCCATCTTAGAGGCTCTGCAGTTTGCACTGTGTGACGAAAGAAGCCACTTTCTTATGTGTACCGATTCGTTAAGCTCTCTGCAGTCTATTGAAACCTGTTTCTCGCAACACCCACTGGTACAGCAGATACATGACCTGCTAGCCAGGTTAGGGGATGCTGGCACCAGAATCACTTTCGCTTGGCTTCCAAGCCACGTTGGGATTGCGGGAAACGAACTTGCGGATGAAGCTGCAAAGGAAGCTGTACTTTTACCTCCAAGACCAGTCAATGTACCTGCTAAGGATATTTGTTCTCAGCTACGTCGAACCATCTTGGCGTCCTGGGAATCGGAGTGGCTAGATATCCGAACTCCCAACAAGCTGAGAACAATTAAGAAGACAACTACTATGTGGCGGTCCTCTTTCCGACCTTCATGGAGAGAGGCCATAGTACTATGCAGGCTGAGGATAGGTCATTTACTATCCACGCACTCTTATCTCCTAAAGAGGGAAGACCCCCCAGTGTGTTCTTGTGGTGCCGACTTCACCGTGGCCCACATCCTCACAGAGTGCGCTGATCTCTCTGGCCTAAGACGGAGCCTCGGCCTGCAGGAAACACTCGAACGCATACTAGCCGATGACGCAACTACTGCTGATCTTGTCATCCGCTTTATGTGCGACAGTGGACTTATCAAGGGTATATAAATTACAAGTGCACTGTTACTCTGGGAACGTACGTTCCCTTTTGATACGTTAGTAATCCTTTCGGCCTAATTCTATAATTGTTTTTTTGTTTTATTTTGTACTGCGTTTCCAAATTCCTTTGTTGAATAAATAATTTTGTTTTATATTTTAAATTTCTTTTCCACTTATTTGTTCAGAGAGGATGATTACCTCATTGTACTTCCTCTTAAAACAAAAATCACCACCACCACTTATGAATACCAACAATATATTAATGGACTCTTACAGTGTGGTATTTTCAATCATTGTTATTAGTCAGTCAGATTATCTACGTTCCAAAGTGATCACAATAATTCAACATGCTCTGCATGTTCAATCAATCAATCTAAGTAGAATAATGGTCTCACTATCTTTTTAAGTATCAGTATTGAGAATGTCAACTATTAGTATTAGATGTCCATGCACTTTACACAACCAGCACTTCCTGTTTTTGTGATAACTCTTTTGTGAAAGAATTGTTTTGTTTTATATCATCTGGTGTTCTTGTTTAAATTTATAATTTTGACCTACCCAACATAAACACTAGACAGGAAAGGAAAACTGAAAATACGACTAACTCGAAATACGACTGTCTGTTCTTTTCTATAGCCTACTCTTAAAATCCAAAATGTGCTGTAGCCTACTTGAAATTCAGGTATTAGAAATATTGGTTACACTTTACTACCAGCTACGTGAATATTACAGTACTTCTATCTTTAAAAAGGAAATGAAAAAACAGGTTTTTCATTTTTCCAAATGTTCTGCTTATCTCCATACTCATTGTGTAACAGTTTTGCTGCTGCTGCCACTTGGGTCACTCAGGGGTAGGAGGTAAATTACTCATCTCTGGTGTGTAGGTGATTGGGTGGGTCGTGGCATAAAATCACAGGATGGATAAGATACACTAACTACCTTTAGAAACGACTACACATTTGGTCGATTACCTTCTTCTGCTTTCCTAGCGTTTAGTCCTGCATTGGTACCATCGTCCACTTCCTGCGGTCAAGGACATCAACTTCAGTGATGCCTACGAAATGCATGTCTTCCTTGATGCGGTCGAACCATTGCTTACCGAGCTCGATAGCTGCAGTCGCTTAAGTGTGGCCAGTATCCAGTATTAGGGAGATGTGGTTTTCAAATCCTACTGTCAGCAGTCCTGAAGATGGTTTTCTGTGGTTTTCCATTTTTACATCAGGCAAATGCTGGGGATGTACCTTACTTAAGGCCAAGTTTCAGTTCAAGTGTTTGCAAGATTCCTGTTAGCCATCCACTGTCATTTTATGAGAGATGTTCCCTGCCATCGTAGCTCCACATTGCACTAACCTTATTTATTTGCTAAAGCCTAATCAACAACTATTTTTTAAAGCCGATTTTAAGTGAACATTGAACTAGCAATTTAATTGAAACTTAAGACAGTTTTCATGACATAGAGTAATAACAGTGCATTGTATAATATTTTAATTCACCGAAGTACCACCAAATCACACAGTTTCTAATATGAATTGATTATAATTTAAGTTGTAGTTTATAAAATGTTTTCCAGTGTACTGTACTTTAAATCACCAAAGACAAAGCTCAATAGTTGCAGTTGTTTAAGTGCACCTAGTATTCAGGAGATAGTGGGTTCGAACCCCACTGTCAGCAGCCCTGAAGATGGTTTTCCATGGTTTCCAATTTTCACACCAGGCAAATGCTGGGGCTGTACCGTAAATAAGGCCACGGCTGATTCCTTCCCACTCCCAGCCCTTTTCTGTTCCATCATCGCCATGAGATGTACAGTATCTGTGTCGGTGCGACGTAAAGCAGCTTGTAAACAAAAAAAAAACAAAAAAAAGGAAATTGCCAAAATGTACAGTGTGTTCATGTGTTCACTTCATGATAGCCGAAACATTAATGCATCTTGTTACCTATATGTCAAAAACATAGATGGACTAAAATTCCCCTCTTCATTTAATAGATTATGCTTAATTTTGATCATGTATCAAAAAGTTGCGCATCATATGTAGCTGAAGATGTCCCAAATGGGGTGAAACATGTTCTTTTTTCAATACAATACTATTACATCTCTTCATGAATTGAATAGTTGACATCAATACGAAATCAGTTATGAAATATACTTTATGTAAAGTCGGTTAGAATGTTTTAAATATAACTTTTTCTTATTTCATAGATTAAGTAAATATGTTTCTTTTTCTTCATCAAGCTTAATACCATTTATAAATGTTAATTTTTCACTGTAATCTGCAGCCTATGCAAATATAAATTAGAGCATTGAAAGGGCATTTGTCAGCCACCAGACTCTACTATCAGGAAAGAGTGAATGCAATTTGGTAAACAGTACTTTAACTGGCATGCTTGAGGATCACAACAGTTTTGCCTCTAAATGCTCTAGAGCAGGGATAGCAAACCTTTACCAACTAGCGTGTCATTTAAGGTCTTGTTTTCTATTTTTTTACTGTCTAGTGTGCCATCCGCTATTTTCCTATAAAATCATTATGAAACCCCTCATTTGACTTCATCTATGTATTAGATTGCGTCACATATAAATCCATTCGAATGAATGATTCATGATTTTATTTTGCAAACATCACTGAAAATTATATTTTTAAACAGAGGTAAATTTTAAGAATAAGGTATATTTTTGGCACTAATAAAATTTGTAAAAAGTATGTCCATAGAATGAATTTATGTATACTTTGAATTGATGCATACTTCTTTATTAAAGCGTAATGTTAGAATATGCTATGTTTCTAGAGTTTTGACCTGTTTATTACATGTTAAGAACTTTACAATATATTAGTATGTTGTGCGGTGTGCCACAGAATTCGTGATCACGTGTCACCTAGTGGCACGCGTATCATAGGTTCGCCATCCCTGCTCTAGAGGGTTTTCCGTGTATAAGTTTTATCTGATGGACAAGTTAACTTGTCGTGTGCAATTGTGGAAATTGTTTTAAGCCTTTTCATTCAGTGTCATGAAGATCAGGCAATGTTCAAAAGTACTCCATAGTTTCTTTTTGTCGGTGTCTGGAAATGTGTATTTAAGTTGCAAAAATAAAGGTTAGTAAGCATGTTTTGCTTTGTAATATTTGCTTTGCATAATATAATTTGTTGTGACTTAACTGGTATTTCCATGAAATAAGCACCACAATCGTTGCATAACCACCGAAATAAACATCAAAATTGCTGCAAAATAAGCATAAAAATTGAGATAAAACACCACAAAATCACACCCCTATGGATGGGTCTACATCAGGGAGGCAAGAAAGACTGAACACGGCATGCATATATTTCAAGCAGCTCTTGAAATCAGTCATTAACTTCAATAAAGATCTAATGTCTTGATTAGCATTGAAAGGACAAGAAGAGCCTTGCACTCCCCCAGTAGTATTTTCACTGTGCAGTCCAACATTTCACTTCCCTAATCAGTCAGCCTTGACAAAGCCTTCTATGATGATGGCCAAATGTCTGCCATCCACCAACACAGGATACAGTACAGCATTCTGAAGCATCATGGACAGCCATATGTATTATACTCTCTACAATGTTTCACCTCACTTCATACCCAATCCCGTTGAGCAATGGCGCAAGGGTTAGACATACATACATTCTGACAACATATATGATACGTTACCTTCAAACTTCGAAAGTAACTGATTGTAACCTTTATAACTACACAAATGAAACATTTTCAACATTCTTCAAGAAACTGTTAATGTTAGAATGAAAATACCTGTTTTGATAATCCCATACCAAGGTATCTTTCCCTACTTATGGATACTGTGCTGGGAGGCTTACAATTTGCAATAGCACAACCTGTCATTGCCTTGTTTCTACACAAACAGCCACTATATGTACAGCTTGGGGGGTGACGGCAATTTTTTTAGTCTTAAGATTCCCGGAGGTGGGGAATTGCAGAGACTTACAATAATTGAAAATCTTCCACCTTTTTGGTACTTTTTATTTGCTTTTTAGGTACAGAATTTTCTTTTTTACCTCGTGTCTAACGTCATTTTGAACTTCGTTAGGGAGTTTTTGTATAGCCGTTTCAACTTCTGCAATGGTAGTTATTAGCTCTTTTTCTTTGTTCTTTCCTATCCAATTGAAATTCCGTACCTTGTAAAAGGCTTAAAAGTTTCCCAAAACAGAAAGAAACCCACTTTAAGTTTATCACATAAAATAAAACAAGAAGAAATAGTAATTACCAGAGCTGATAAGGGGGGGACAATAGTAGTTTTAGATAAGGAGGAATATATCAGGAAAACAGAAACTTTTTTCAGCAATAGCACTTTTTCGGAAATAGATCGAGACCCTACAACTAATACTAAGAAAAAGTTAAAAACATTATTAAGAAACGCAACCTTCATTTTAAGTGAACAAGATGTCCAAAAATTTATAAATATGAATCCCGGTCTTCCAACTGCAAGGGCCTTACCCAAGTTACATAAAGAAGGAATACCTATAAGATCAATAATAAACTTCCACAGCAGTCCTACTTATAAAACATCGCAATACGTACATACAATCCTAACCAATCATTACGTTTTTTACAACAAGACACCAATAAAAAATTCTGTAGATTTTTGCAAAGTACTCAAAAATTTTAAATTAACACCACATCAAGTAACATGTTCCTTTGACATCAAGGACATGTATACAAATATTCCAGTGGATGAAACAATAGAAATTATCAGGAAGAATCTAATAGAACACAAACAACTCAGCCTACCAAAAATAGAAGATTTTATTAATATACTCAAATTCATTACGAAACACAATTACTTCTTTCAATAAGAAGGTATATAGACAGGAAGGCCTCCCTATGGGTGCCCCAGCTTCGGGCATTTTTGCCAATATTTATCTTGATTACCTCGAACATACCAAAATAATAGGACAAATAGAAGGTCTTAATTTATGGATATGCTTTGTAGACGACACTTTTGTAGTAATAGACCGAAGAGTGAACAACAGTGACGATATCCTCAATAAATTAAATACACTGGATTCTAGAATAAAGTTTACAGTAGAAAAAGAAAAAGAAGGTTCCATAAATTTTTTTGACATAAATATAACATGGAAAAAGGAAGAGTTTGTCTTCAAGATACACAGGAAACCCACTTTTACTCCCATTACAATAAAGAACTACTCTTTGCATCCGGAATCACCAAAAAGGTCAGCTTACTACAGTTACATATATATAGAGCGTTTAATATACCCCTTACACACAAGGAACGAGAAAAAGAACTGCTCTTTATCCGTAAACAAGCCCAATACAACGGATTTGAACTAAAAATGGTAGACAAAATAATCGGAAAATTCAAACAGAGGTTACAGACTAATCTAATACCCGAAATAAAAAAGAAAGATAAATACGCCAAGTTCACTTTCAATAACCCTAACTTATATACAGTAACGAATTTGTTTAGAAAATATAACTATAAGATCGCGTATTCAACCAGCAATAATACAAAGCAAAAATTCTTTAATTACAATAGTGTTAATTCCCTAGGAAAAAACAAACATTCAGAATCAGGAGTTTACATATTGAAGTGTCATCAATGTGAAAAAACTTATGTCGGGCAAACAGGGCGCGGTTTTACTGTAAGATACCTAGAGCATGTCAATGCTGAAAGACATAAAAAAATTTCCACGATGATCCAACACATGAGTACAACTGGACATCAGTTCACAACTATAGAGCAGGATTTAACTATATTACATAAAATAAACAAAGAAGCTCTTCTAAATATGTTAGATAATCTATATATTTATTTAGAACAAAAAAGCAATCAGGACAATAACCTGAATGATACAATTGACAATAGAAACCCTATATTCAAAGGGATATTATCAAGTCTTGAAATTTTAGGCAAAAGAAACAACACAGACAATAAAAGCATAAATAAGAATGAGCCTCTGCCATTTTGTACATCCACTTTCCCCACCCCTTCTAAAGCCGTAGCCGTGACAGTAAGCGACACGCCTCCTCCCCGAAAGGAGGAGCAAACAACGGAACACACACACACACCATTATTATACTAGACGTAAAGCAGCTTCAAACGCTCCCCCTCCAGGGTCACGATAGAATTGGAGTCTAACAACAGTAAGGAATGGAACCATTTTATACATTAAGTTATCATGTAAAGACACATGTTTTCATTACAAAAAAAAATTCCTATTTCCTTCATTTCATTTCAGAAATTGTGACGAATCTCCCTTCTCAAAAAGTGACCGGCAATCAGCTTCAAAGTTCTGCATTAGACTCAATTTAGGGCACATTATTCAAGCTCAAAATAATTAACAGCCTACCTGGAAGGAGTGAAAGAAATGAACATTCAACAATAATTAGAACAGTCAAGAAGACAATCATTAAAAGAAAGAAAACCTTTTAACTGGAAGACAAACAGAAATTTTTAGTGTAACAGAGTTGAAACTTTTAACAACTATTCCAATGAATAGACATAGTTTTTAAGCAGGCTAACAATGTATTCATCCTGTCTCATTTCATCAACCCATTAACCCCCACATAGTTTTGACATTATTTTAATTTAATTTATATTCAGATAGTCTTTAAGAGGAACAATGTACCTGAAAATAATGTATTCAGAAACTTAGCGATTCACCTAAGCTTAACAACAGCTGAAGATGTTCTTAAGTGAGAACGAAACACATACTGTTTATAATTAATAATTTGCTAAAAGGCAAATAAAAAGTATCGAAAAGGTGGAAGATTTTCAATTATTATAAGTCTCTGTGATTAGAATTTGATACAGAAAATGAAGCTGATTCTTTGCAGTCGGTGGGGAATTGCCCGTGTGATATCTTATCAGAAGTCATTTGGTATACCTTTGGAGCGAATTAGTTCTTACATCCAGAAATATACATGCCTATTTAAAATGTTTTTTGGTAGATCCCAACATTTTAGTCTTATCCTCCCATAAATTTATTGTACTACTTTCCTGCAGTTGACTGAGTTATAGCACCTTTCTTTTCTCTGCTGCAGAACACCTTTGTGATAAATCCCCACAGCTAAGTCATCAAACAGAACAAACTTATTCAGACTCTGCTTTTCTGCATTTGTTCATATCCTCTATTCTCTTTCTTTGTCGATATTCTTTTACAGGAAACCAAGAGGGTAAGTGTTATGCGATTCTTTATCTGATTCAGTAACAAGGACGATATATTCATATTCTATCCGCTTTGGAGATGGCAAGTTTATTTTCAGTACACCAGGCTAGAAATAGCTACATAAAATAATTATTATCCTCGAGAAGTACATTTCGATTTTGAAAATACTGTAATCACACCCATGAATTTGTAAAGCACATGTTAATGCATAGGGGACCATTTAATTACTCCGATTGTGAATATTAAAGTATTCAATCTCTTGTCTCACAAAGGAGGTTTATAGCGGTGTCTTAATGGCGCACTGAACCCACTGCCACACTGGTAATTTCATGATTGATAATGCCTAAAGAGCTCAGTAGGTATTGACATGGTCATGAGCTTTCTGTTAGCTTTACTTGAAGTGAAAATAGATTTTCATTATCTTTAGCGGTTGAGGTTCTCATTTTAATTGGTTTGCGCTGTCTTATTTCTTAGTACTCATCTTAACACTTTGAATATTAAAACAGATTTCTTGATCTTAAGCGAGTAATTTATCTTTTTTTTTGTTTTTTCTTTCTTTTCAGAGTGTCCTTTTGGGGAGGAATGTCAGGCATTGGATGTTTTACATTTCCGAGACTTCTCTCACAAGAAACTGGCTCAACTCCGTGCATCAAAAGAGGGAAGTTCCAAGACGCCATGTAAACAAAGAAGTACATCCGACAGCAGTTCATCGGACTTGGAGCCCCTTTTGTGCACTTTTAGGACTCCAACTAACTTGTCAAAATTGGGGAAGGGTGGTATTAGGGAGGAAGAGAAAAACATATTGAATTCTTCACAGAAGGTAGTGAAATGTCTGAATTTTAAAGGTGACATTTCGTATAAGGATGAGGACAAAAATTGTAAATACAAACAAAATTGCATAAAAAGTAGTACTGTGTCTTGTGAAGATTGTTCTAACTGTAGAGCTGTTGAGACTCCTGCTGAGACCTGTGTAGAAATGAACTTATCTCCGCCTGCAAGCTCGTGTGACCCCAGTTCCAAAACGCCTGTGAAAGTTAACCTCACCTACAACGAGTCTGGTTGGCAGTCCATGGATGTGAATGTGCAGTCGGATGCCCACCTTGAGGAAGTCTCATTAGCTGTCTGCGATTGTTCTCATTGTATAGAGATGAAGTGCACTGTTACGAACCCTTCTAAGCATAGGTGTCCGAACCCTTTAGAGCAGAAATTCTTTGTCAATTTGGAAGACCTTGGTGTTTCCAATACAAATCAAACTGTACCATCTCTGGGTAGCAAACAAATGACTATTTTGTCAAGTTTGAAGCCTGATGGTGGCTCATCTACAAAGTTAGGTATTGCTGTTGTTTCACCTCCCAGAAAACCTGATCAAGAAACACGAACTGGTGAGTGTGGTATGTCCATCTCTGAGGAGGAGACCATTAGCACAGATATTCTTGATGAAGAACATGAACTTTCTAGGGTGAAATACATTAAGAGTAAGTATCTGATTGTGTACTATTGGAAACAGTTGTCAGTTACCATGGATCATGGCAACTGCATTAACGTTTTCCTAGTGGTCTAGAAATTGTCAGACAGTAAGTCATCTTACTAACTTAATAAGAGTATAGTGTCTGTCCATACATTTGGTTTTGTAGCCATGATTTTGAGAGGATTGGTAGTATACACAATGTGGAGACGATATCCATCATCTTTGAAACTTTTGTCCATCTGTTGTTGTGTTTAAAATCGATAAACACAAAAACTGATAAATTTTAGTAAAGAAGCAACATCTAGAAAATCCTTATAGTTGGTGCAGACTCACTTCACTGAGAAATACCACTTGTAAAGGGCCATTATCCTAGAGCAGGTTTAATACATTGTGCCAGACGTAATATGCTTGGTAAACTTAACTCGTCCAATGCCCATAAAACGTTCAAGTAGATGTTTTCCTAGAGAGCAAACTAGGTTGTCAGTCAGGCTGCGATCTGTGTAGTATTGTTGTTTTCTCTAATGTCGTGAATCATTTTCAGCTAAAGGAAAATACTGTTGATATTGCTGTTAATTTGATGCCGTTATGCATCATTAGACCAAGTGCCAAAAGTTTGTTTTGAGATATTCGTGTTTAAATTTAGGTTTATGTGTAAATTCGAGCAAACATAATTTTGTTAAACATGGTATTCCTGGTGTTGTAAGATAATAGATTGTACCTTCACACCAAATTTCAACAGTTTTATACTTACAGTTCATAGATTTTCTTGAAAAAATGGCACTTAGTCTACTGATGCAATTTAAGGTATTTCTCACGTGCGAATAATGCATCACAAAGCTACACCTAAAACCCCTTACTGTTGAGTATCTACTGAGTAAGACCTCAAAAAATATGTGACCGCAATTGTGATTAAAACCTGAATCTCCTACTGTGCGAAGTTGACCCCTTTAAACAAACATCGTCATCATAATCAGAATGGCAGTCCCTTAAACTGAGGGATATGGAGGCTGGTATATGTGGTTATGATTACCTTATTCCAAGCAAAATAAAGCGATTCTGAGAGCAAGTATAGAATTTTAATTACTTACCTCAGTCGAACAGAACAGGAACAGAAAATGTTATTTAAATATTTGCTCCAATAAATTCATATAAAACACTGGACAGGTAATAAGATTGTTACTCTCAGTTCATTCAATCTCGAAATCAGGATCTCCATTGAATCTATCTATGCCGTCCTCAATGTCAGAATCTCCTTGAAGTTTCTGGTAAAATTGTTTGGCATCTGCAAGTATTAGGTGCATCAGCAACTTAAGGTCTCCAAGTTTGGCTTCAGAGATAGGTTTTCCATTTGGCCACAAAGGTATTAATGCCTGATTAAAGGGAACTCTAGTTTCCCATCGTCGTCCCAGTCTTGACGTATTTAGATTTACTTCTATATATTCACCATCAAATTTAGTTTTACTGTACATACTGAACGGCTGTGATTTCAAGAACTAGATTTCTTTTAGTTTTTACCAGTTTATCTTGCAACCATGGGCATCTGTTTCCTGATTCACAATCCATTTTTCAAGTTCTGCTGAACTGAAGAACAACGTGTCTTCCATCTGGTGAACAGTGGGATTTTTTTGCCTGCATTTTCTCATTACGTTTACATAGGGAGCCCACGTTTACGATAGTGCTAAGTTATTGACGTGGTGATACATTGAGTGAGCTCCATTAGAGCTTGCTAAAAGTGTATAAATGCTGATGAAATTTGAGGGCACGCTAAGTATCTGCAGTGACTGCATTCATTATTCTGATCTGGAATTCACTTATTTGGCGCGCATTACCTAGCATAACATGTTAAAACACTGTTACAGTGAAGCCTTTGCAGCTTCTTCAAATAAATATATTGATACAGAAGTATTACTTACATTGCACACTACCGTATTAGATACCATACCACACTCTCATTTTGATACTAACCTTACAGAGTTCTTCTAGAGAATGAAACTCTGATGCAACCCTTTTAGCAAGCTCTAATGGAGCTCACTCAGTGTATCACCACGTCAATAACTTAGCACTATCGAAAACGCAGGCTCCCTCGCTGTCATTAATGTAGCATAGTCTACTGATGCAATTTTTTAGGTTTTCAGTTTACTGACAACTAATGCCCTCTTGTAAAACAGTGGGGAATTTATAATAAGTAGTTCAAGCTTTCCTTTACAAGATAGTGCTAAAATCTCAATTTTCGTCAAATGGCGCTTAGTCTATTGATGCATAACTCCATCCAATTGATAACGAGATTGAGCATAAACAGGAGGAGTTCCTGCTTCATGAATGGTCGCAAATATGGAGATTGGAAGATGGATGTACAAGGAAAGAGCCTACGAACGAGTAGGTTTTTTTTTTTTTTTACAAAGCATTTGCTGGATTATGTTCCTAATCCAGATATAGGCTACCGTATCACGTGACAAAACTTCACGGTACCACTCACAAAAAATAAATTTCTAACTTCTTAATGGAATGCAAAATACAAGCACAAAGAGGCTCACTTTTTCAGAGTTGTAAATCAGTTTCTTTCACAAGAGATGACAGATAACATTTTCAGGGCTAAGAAAAATGCGATCATACTTGTAGTAAGCGGTAATAGCAAAAATTCATAATGCGATAGGTATCTTCATATGTTCCTAAACCAGATATAGGCTACTGTGCTGTATCACGCGACAAATATTCGCTACACTTCACTGTACCACTCAACACAAAATCAATTGTTGCCATTGATGCTTCCACGGCCCTTACTTATGGACATGATATAGGCTTTTGGGCTTCTGCCGTGTCAAGAAAATAAGGTGAAATTAATTACGTTTCGCAGAGAACTATGCTCTGCGTCATCAGAAGAAAATCTTGACTGTCCATGAGAAAGGCTTCTTAAACAGACGTTATAATAGAAGTAGAAATGGTACGTTCATTCATCACCAGATGGCTCCTCGGATGTGGTATAGCGCTAGTGTTGGAAGCAAAAGCTGACGGAACCATCAGAATCAGTTTGAGAGGGTCATTTGGAAAACACCGAAACGAAATAACAATAGTGAAGGGACAGGGAAGGGAACTACCTACGTAAATCCTTAATGGCTGGCAACCAGGTATTATTTAATTGATAACCTGTGTCCCTGTTGAAATTGTTAGGATTTTTACGTATTTCCACAGCTTCCCATATAATCCTGGACCTGTAGTGTCTTGTGTGAGTAAGAGCTCGACGAGCAGCTTAACATGACATGACCCGACAATAGAGCATGCCCAGCTATTGCTGTTTTGTCTGGCTAGTTCAGACGAATATTAGGTTCATGTTCCTTGATACGAGTACCAGTGGACCGGCATGTTTGGCCAATGTATACCTTACCGCAAGTACAGGGAATTTCATATACCACTCCATCCACTCTTTTAACATGATTAATATGTATCCCAGTATCCCCATATGTGAAGTGTGTTCCATTGTCCAAAAGAATTCGACAAAACACAGTATTACATAAAATCAGTTTCATGGTCCGTATCGCACTTCAATAGATCCACAATTAAGTATTTATTATTTTCCACCTAGTCGATACAACGATTGCTTAAGGCAATTTAATGGTTAAAAGTGGTACTTTGTCAATTTTATATATTTTTCATCTAAACAGTGTTATGTGGCTGAAGATGTTGATAAAATACGAAACATGTACCACTTTTAACCATTAAATTGCCTTAAGCAATCGTTGTATCGACTAGGTGGAAAATAATAAATACTTAATTGTGAAAACAGAGTATAGTAAGCCAGCTTGAAATTCTGGAATTTTTTTCTATTAAAAAAATTGTTTTGAACAACAGTTACTGTATTTTAGTTTAAATAACACTATATATCAACAGAATGGTCCTCGAGTGCTAGTACTGGCGGGCTCATTCTGACGTTGTGATGCACGTACTTCTGAAAGGCTCACTTTCTGGTCCAACCAAATTTTGTTGTACTTCAGGAATTTGTCCCTTTTTCTACTATATTTTGTTCAGCATGTTCAAATTTTAGCACACAAAATATTGATCGATTTCCTTATTGACTTGGATATATAATCGGAACAATGGCCTAAATTATGGGAACAGACAGAAGAATGCGGCCAGCCAGGGAACCAGGACCGAGACAGGGCCTGCAGCCGGTAGCGGTAGTGAAGCTACCCTAGCGGACAGCATTGTTCAGCAGGTAAGGGAAGCTCTACAGTCGAGAAAAAAATTCTCTCGTCTATTGTTGAGGCAATAACCGAAAGTGTTGCAAAGGCCATGGCTGAACAACTCAAGGCCACCCTGGACTTCAACACTTAGATTATCAATGAACTTAAAATTGATATTAAAAATAGGGAAATTGAACTGAAAGCAGTGCAGGATGAACTCAAAAGAAGTACTGATGCTCTTGAGCAATATCAACGCAGAGGAAGCGTGCGTGTGTTCGGAATTCCCGAATCACTGAATGAGAATACGGACAAACTTTCAGTCAGATTGTTCAAAGACAAACTTGGCCTTGACATCGCCGTGCAGGATATTGATAGGTTTCACCGTGCTGGCAGGCCGGGGCTGGGAGTGAAACGGCCTATAATAGTGAAATTTGTAAGCTATAGGAAAAGGGAGGAAGTCTTTCATAACAAGCGCAAATTAGCAGGCACTGGAATCACTATCGGGGAAGACCTGACTGCGGCTCGCACTCTGATATTAAAGGTGGCTGTAGATAAATTTGGAGTGAGAAATGTCTGGACCATACAGGGACGCATTGTTGTAAAAAGAGGGGAAACCAGACACAACATAACAACAATGGATGAACTGAACGCTCTCAAATAAATGAACAATACCATAGTACCCTGTGTCTGTAGATTCTACTGTGAAATAGCTTTCCAGTTCCTCAACTGTTTCTTCCAATGTGATTTCTTCATTTGTAACAAATTCGTAAAATAGTCGTATAGCATTCACAAGTTCCACCCACACCTACAAACTCTTTCTCTTTTACTTATTTCTGAAATGCTCGCCGGCAGGTGCACTTAACCCATTGAACTGCAATTTTTCTTGAAAATAAATGTACATTGATTGCAATTTAATCTGGCTTAAAAGAGATCACTTTTGCTACAGCAAGTTAATACACTGAAACACAGTTCACATTCTAACAATAGTTCAACACAGTGTGGTAGATCTTAAAACACTCATATACATGCAGTGCCACCTTACAATTATCACATTCATAGTGGGATTCACCCCTGTTCTTTCCCTTGGGATTTTTTCCTCTGCAGTCCTAGCAGACCTCGCAAGAAAAGCCACAGTGAGAAGATGAAGAGATTTTGGGAGAAGGAAAAGTCAACGACATCAGCTAAATAAGTTTAATTGCGCTCATTAGTTGGGCATAAGGAAATAATAATAATAATAAATACAAGACTGACAAACCAGATCAATACCTTCTTTCAGCAGAAGAAAAACTATGGGGCTTGGAGAACTGAACTCTGTGGTAGCAAGAAGATTACACCACATATTATTTGGTACATTGTCTGTTTGTGTACACGTTCAGTTTTCTAGGTTATGCACACGCCCACCTGTGTCCCCGTCTTCATTTTCTTCAATAATGTCATCTAATTCTTCGGAATTACTAATGCTAACGTCACTCGAAGGTAATTCAGTATCACTTTCATTGGAAAAACCGTCACTGACATCGCTTTCCTCCAAAAAAACGTAATATTCGAGCTTCATCCGACTCGGCCATGACGTTGACTTTACCTTCACTAAAGCTTTACGCAGCAATTTACTCGATCGTATTTAGACTCTTTGGCGGCGAAATACGTAGCTGAAAGGCAAAGATAGCTGAAATACGATTACCAACATCTCGTAGACATGTTGGGATTGCAAAGAAATATCGATATGTATCCTTGGAAACCTCAACAAAGCAATAAAGAGGGTGGACGGAAATTTCCATCATTGCATTTATGGCAACCCGCGGACAATGACGGAAATTTCCATCATTGCAAGGCAATGGGTTAAATAAAGCCTGGGAGTACAGCACCTTAGCAAAACCATACTCTAGACTAACTCTTCAACTGTATATTAGTGTAATTTTATTAATATCCTTATTATTATTAATTTGTGTATTGAGATGTTCAAACATATGCTATGTGTACGTAATTATCTGCGTGTGTCTGTCAGTATGTGTGTGTGTGTTATCAGTGTTTGTTCCAGGAATGTGTCACCTACCCTTTAAACATGTCAGCAGCTGGTGTCCTTGAAACTACTGTTACGGTAGATGAGGCATTCCTGAATGTCATTTTGATCCGAGTGTATTCCAAGACCAAAATAACTCTCGTGTACCTTCACCAACTGCATCCAACCCTCAGCCTACTAAACTGCTATTGAAACAATCTCTGTCTCAGTTCTCACAAAGTCTACAGTGTTGCCATATCAATTCTCTCTCACTCCTCAGTCACATAGATGAAGTTCATTCGATAACATCAACCTGTAACATGCATATTATGTGTATTACTGAAACCTGGTTGTCTGATAAAATTAGCTCTACCCTTGTAAAACTAGAAGGATATACTCTCTATCGGCATGATCGCACTGCCAGGCAGCAGTATATTGTAGAGATGATATTAAATGTAGAATAATTATTAAATCATCATCTGTCATCACTCCACATACGGAATATATGTTTGCTGAGACCATAATTAACTGTCAAAAATAGGAGTTATCTATAAGCCACCGAATGTTACTAACATCTCTGACCTTGAATCTGACTTTCTCAAACTTGTACCAACCTACGAGCATATACTACTTCTTGGTGACTTTAACTCAAATATCTTAGCCCCAACTGGCAAGTCAGACCGAATGAGCAACCTATTTACCTCCATCGACATGACGATCTTACCAATAGACGCAACTAATCATGTTCACACACTTAGATATACAAGCCATACTGGAATTGACCTCCTGATTACAAATAACCCGCATGAAGTTCTTAAGTATGGTCAATTTCCTGTACCTGGCATCTCAACTCATGACTTAATTTACCTGTGCTACTCTCTTCGTGTACCAAAATACAAAGCTAAATACAGTAGTTACAGGGATCTGAAAAATATCTGTTTACAACAACTCCAAAACAATGCGTACGGAAGTTATAAAGCAGTTACATGACACAGACATGAAAGCGACAAGATTTAACTCCTTACTCATAGGACTATATGACAAGCATGCTCCTGTTAGGCAAGGTAGAGTCACTTGCTCGCCTGCACCTTGGTTAACAAGCGATATAAAAGCAACATTGACTCGCCGTGACGCAATGTTTCGCCAATACAAGGAAACAAATAATGAACTAGATTTTGAACAGTATCGTCTTTTACATAACAGAACAAAACACTTAATTCACAATAGCAAATGTAATCACATTAAAAATGTAACAAGGAACTTAAATGCACGTGAAACCTGGAACGAACTTCGAGCTATGGGAGTTGGAAAATGCAAAGAGCCACATGTGCCATCTTTATCTCTCGATACACTTAACTCTCACTTCGTAACTAACCTAATAAAGGAATCTCAACCTCAAAATCATATCAATCTAAATAAAAGAATCAGTGACCCTACAGAAAACGAATATAATTTCTCTTTTCACCCTGTCAGTGTAAATGATGTAAAGCGTATTTTGAATTCAGTTAAGTCACAACCTAAAGGAGCAGATAACATCCCAATAGGCTTTATAAAAAACATTATTGGTGCGGTCCTACCAATTATTACCCACATTGTAAACCACTGTCTCACCACAGGGATGTTTCCAACTGCATGGAAGGATGCTCTAGTAACCCCAATATTAAAGCATACCAGTACCACTGCAAATGCGCCATCTGATTACCGGCCTATTTAGATTCTTCCCCCTGTCTCGAAAGTTCTTGAACAAGTTGTACACGAGCAGCTAGTAGAATTCTTAACCAGACATTCTCTTTTTGACCTATTGTAATCTGGCTTCAGAAAGGGACACAGTACTACGACTGCACTTCTTTGGGTAACAGATGACATACGACTAGCAATGGACAAACAGCAGGTGACGATACTGACACTCGTTGACTTTAATAATGTGTTCGACACGGTAAAAATAGACATACTATTATCTAAGCTACGCTCTCTGCATATCGGCCCGATAGCCCTAAATTCTTTTAAAGTCGTACCTTACAAATCGTCGCCAGTGCGTAGTGGTAAACAATCAAAGATCCCAATGGGCTGTAAAATCATCCGGTGTCCCTCAAGGGTCTGTTTTAGGATCCTTACTGTTCGTCTTGCATATTAATGACATATCTTCCACACTTCAGTATTGCAACTACTACTTATATGTTGTTGATCTGCAGATATACAAACACACCACTACAAACAATTTACATGAAACAGTTCAGCATATTAATTCGGATATTGAAAGGCTTACCGCTTATGCTAAAAACAACCGCTTAATCATAAATCCTTGTAAAACACAAAGTATTATCTTAATACGTAGACTTTCACGACCACTAAATGACATTATGATAATTATTTGGGGATATTATTTCAGAGTCGGCCAAACATGTAGGAAAGTAGCAACAAGGGTTAAAGAACATCGCAGGCACTTACGTCTTTGCCAGCCAGAGAAGTCTGCTGTGGCAGAACATGCCATACATAATGACCATCAAATCATTTTTGATGCAACTTCTGTCATTTGTAAAGAGAAACATTTATTCCCAGAATCATTCGTGAGGCGATAGAAATTGCTAAACGCCCGAATAATTTTAACAAAGGTGACGGCTATATACTAAGTAGATCATGGCTGCCCTCCATAGTTAACTCGTCAACATCTTTCTCCGTGACTCTGGAGGCCCTGGAATGAACTACATTTCTAACAGGGTCTCTCTGTCTTGAGTCTGTTTACTATGGAGAGACTGTAGCCATTTTGCTTTGTTGTTGCTCTGAAGACGATCCTGGTCGCAGGATTGAAACGCGTCAGCTGGTATTTATTTATTATTACACGACCTAATATCCCCAAATAATTATCATAATGACAAAGTATTTTCCTAGGAAACTCTAAATTATTACATATAATAAGCAATATCAATCCTCCTCCAATCATAATCAACGACATTGCTGTACCGTACCTTAAAAATGTAACTATTCTTGGAATCTCCATCAATGAGAATCTGACCTGGAATGAACATGTAACAGATGTATGTAGAAAGGTTCATGCAGCTCTATATCCCCTGAAACGTCACAAGAATTCTTTTCCTCAAAAACTTAAATTAAAATTAATCCATGCACTACTATTCCCAATTTTAGACTATTGTGATACAGTACTAGTCAATCTAAATTCTGAACAAGCTTTGAGACTTCAGAGAGCACAAAACTCGTGCATACTAATATAATCACACTGCACGCTAAAGAAATATTTATTTTGACATCCTTACTGAGCCCTCACATAAACAAAACTGTGCGCTCGCCTCACCAGAATATTATCCCCTAACGGAGAAGAGCCACTTTAGGCCTTCGGTGAGATGATAACATGATGTTCATGTCACACCATATTTCAAAACATTGGGATGGCTACGCATAAATGAACGAAGGAATTTTCACCTAATGACACTTGTTTACCAAGTGCTCTCGACGAACACTCCTACTTGCCTCTTTTCTAATTTTCGCTTCCGTACCTCATTCCATGAAATTAGCACCCGTTCTGGTTTCCTACTTGAAATTCCAGTGAGTCGAACGAATTCCTACAATCGTTCCTTTTTAGTTACTGCATCGAGACTCTGCAATACACTCCCAGTGGACATTCGGCACCTTACTTCCTCATATATTCAAATCTGCCTGCCGAAAGTTTTTCCGGGGAACATAAAACTGAGTTGTGTGAATCATTGTGTGTTTGATGTGTGAATGGGTTTTCTTCATTTATTATTATTATTATTATTATTATTATTATTAGTAGTAGTAGTAGTAGTAGTAGTATTGGTATTAGTATTGTCACACTAATTGCTGTACTGATATGTAGGCCTAACTTAGTCTTAGAATTATCTGACCGTGGTATTATTTCCTTTTAGAATTTCTATGTCTTACTTTTATGTTTACATTTTTAAATTTTATTGTTTATAATGGTTAAGTGTAAGATAGGGCCGTGAACCCTAACTTCGCTACAGATGTGTCAGGAATAAATAAATAATAAATAAATAATAAATAAATGTACTATTACAACATTCGCAATATCATCGTTCCACTTATATTCCCTGATGTTCCTCCACAGCTCGAAAACCGAACTCCATGTTACAGAGTACATGCCTTCTGAAAAAAATTAATTACTCTTTCTACTCATTAAAGTATAGATAAATTCTCCAAAAACTTTCATTACAGAAATCAGAGGCAATCCATTTTGAAAGTCAGGTCAAATTTGTATAATTAGATAGCGCTTGGACACCCTGTACCTGACTTTTAAGCACACATTCCAGACAGTAATATAGTCATTTTCCTACGTACTATTTAAAATACATACCTTAATCTAATATAATCACACTGCACGCTAAAGAAATATTTATTTTGACATCCTTACTGAGCCCTCACATAAACAAAACTGTGCGCTCGCCTCACCAGAATATTATCCCCTAACGGAGAAGAGCCACTTTAGGCCTTCGGTGAGATGATAACCAGACAGCGTGACCTTTTAACACTTAATTACTGTACCCAAGAGTCTTATAAACAAGACTCACAGAAAATGCACACCAAAGACAGGGTGGAAAATAATATTTTTGGCCGACTGAATGCTAGAAATTAACCACTGTGTACCGTTTGCATGCTTCAGCTTTATGTTTGGGGTGAGTCTCATAGTTATCTTGTTTTTACACTTCCTTCCTCTTTATTTTTCTTCTAATTCCTTGCTTTCGCTCTTTCAGACGAACAATTTCAGCAATCCATTTTGGAAAGCAAACACAATATCAACACTGTATCTTTATGCAAGAGTGTCCCATTTGAATATTAAGTGATTCTGTTTACATTCAGTCAGTTGTAACTTGGTATTAAGAACTTTCTAGGTGTCAATATTTTAAGTTTTTATTTAAAGCTTTCAAGAAGTGCAACCTTTTATATCTGACTAAAACGGTGATGAACATTTTTAATAATCTGGCCTAGCACCAGAATTCAACAAACACAGTCATATGAACCTACATTAATTATCAAGAACGTCTTTCATTCAACATAATTTTAATTGTCTTGTATAGAACTTCGATGATAAATTCTTACATTGTGATTTTTAGCTTGTATAACACTTATTTTATTATTGTATGTCGTGACTTTTTTTTACATTATAATTTTGGCTGAAGATGGTCTCTAAAGAGACCAAAGCTAGTCCCGAATCTATGTAATTATTGCTACAATAAATTAGTATTGAATAGGTGGAACCTTTTAGCTCTTGCTTTCACATTTGTATATGGTAGAGTATACGCTGCTGTTTAAAAATAAGAGAACATGAGTGGTGTGTTGCGACAAGGACAACTAGATAGACAGGCCATAAGGCTCCCCCTCCACTTCGGGCGCTACGTCACACAAGTCGCCAGCCGCGCTTCACTTCTCGCCAGTGACTTCTAGGCTGATCTGAACCTTGCAGCAGTGAGGCTATCGATGGTGTTGAATGATTTAAACGTGTGTGAACATTGTGAATTATGGCCACGTCGTGTTGTATACCTGGTTGTAGAATCAACTACAGTTTAAAACAGCCTAATATTTCAGTGTTTAAATTTCCTACTGACTTGTTTCGGAAACAAAAGTGGATCATAGCCATTCATCGAACCGAATTCGTCCCATCAGCAAACTCAGTTGTGTGCATAATACACTTCGACAAAGTTTCGTAATTAGGGACGATTCTGTTAAAAGACCTGATGAGTCTATTTTAACTGTAAAACCTAACCATTTAAAACTCTCAAATGACGCTATTCCTAAGTTTGAAAATGTGCCTGCCTATCTGTCTAAAAATCTTCCAACACCGAGCAAAAATCCTATTCAAAGACAAGAAGAAATTGAAAAACGGGAAGAGGAAGGAAAGAAAGAAAGCTGAGGAAGAATATGACAGGATCAAGGACTTCGATGACGTTCAGGGTAATTTCAGTATTAAACGCAAAATTGATTTGGACAAAGTTTTCGTCAATTTTAACAGCCAAAGTCTCTGTATTTTCAAAATGTTTATGACTGAGGAAAATATTCCGAAAATTGGTACTTCCTTAACATTAAACGAGGCTCTTGATTTTAAAGCCATTGAACATGATATTTCCATGAGTGATAACCCTGATATGCGTACATTAGATGACGGGGGCAAAATATTAAAATGGTCAAATTAGAAAAGTATTTGTAACTTCCTGTTTAGACCTGCTCGTAACTCAAAAGTGACTGTCCACGACAAAATAGATTCTGTGCACAAAATAATCAATGAAATTGAAATTGAAGTTGATGAGTGTATCATTACTGATAAATTATAAGTTTGTAAGGAACAGTTAAATATAGCCTTTGCAAAGATAGTATCTTACTCCTATATACTAATAACATGGTTCACTTCAATATTTTTCGCATTTCCTGGGGCGTAAAAGAAGATAAGACAGTCAACGTTTCTTACAATGCCTTCCCCGGTTATTCAGTCTTTTACTGCAAAACTAGGCACGGGAAATTCGGGTATTGATGATTCACATTGGAATTACTTGAAAATGAAACTAGAATTTTTAAAGGAGCATGAAAGATTTTGTAACTTGTTGGATGGAGTCGACGTAAAATGTGAGCTGAACTATAAAGGAGGAAAGGTTTTATTTTTTGTTTTTGTGTTTGCTAGTGGCTTTACATCGCACCGACACAGATAGGTCTTATGGCGACGATGGGATAGGAAAGGCCTAACATCTGGAAGGAAGCGGCCATGGCCTTAATTAAGGTACAGCCCCCAGCACTTGCCTGATGTGAAAATGGGAAACTACAGAAAACCATCTTCAGGGCTGCCGACAATGGGATTCGAACCCACTATCTCCCGATGCAAGTTCACAGCCGCACGGCCAAATCGCCCGGTAGGAGGAAAGGTAGAGGGAGTTGCTTTTAGTAGTAAAAGCGGAGAAAATAACACTACATTAGCTACAACTGCACAAACTTTTATGTTGTCATCCAGTCTTTAAAAAAATAAAGACGTTGATTTGTTTCCATGTAAGAACCTAACGTGACATTTCTCAGAAGAACTAACTTTGCAAGTCTTTAAAGTATTAACAGATAGGTCTTTAGCTTATAAGGTAGCATGAATAATTTCTGATAATAACAGTGTTAGTAGGAACATGTTTGAAAAGCTGTGCAAAAGCATTTTACAAACCACTTTTCAAAACCCATTTGATGAAACACAAAAAATAAATAATTGTTTTGATACTGGTCATTTATTTAAAATCTTTATAAATAACTGGCTTAATTAAGCTGACAACTTACCCTGACTTTGACAACCTTCAGACAGACAAAAGAATGTCTATCTGAGTCTGTCTAGTGCGGCCTTGGCTTGCTCCTGCCCTGGACCAGAAGGTGTTGTACCAGACTCTTTTAGAGCTACAAAATGTAAACCTGTATACTAATGTTTTTACATCAGGATTCTCAGAGAAAAATTCTGATATCGCTTGTCAACATGTTCTGGAAAACGAAAACATCATATTTAAAACATGCAGTGAATAAATAAATAGTTTAAAACATGTTGTTGACAAATGTATATACATCTTTTGCAGTATATTATTGAATAACAATAGAAAAGTTACCGTAGACAAACTCATGGCTAAGAAGAAGAAATCCTCAAGAAAATAAAAATGTATAAACTGAAACCTTAGGAATTGTTAGGTAAGTTTTAAATTGCAGTTTAATTTCTAAGAAATGTTTCGGCTATTGTTGTGAATTGCCATCATGTATTTTCCTAGTAACATTACAACTATTTGTATACGTATTACGCGTTCTAATCTTTTACATGATACCGAGTTTAGTTACAAGTGACAGATGTCAGCATATCTATATATATAAAGTAGCTTGTCCTGACTGACTGACTGACTGATTCATCATCGCCGAGCCAAAACTACTGGACACAAAGAAATGAAAGTTTGGGGATATATTCATATTAAGATGTAGGTGCTCGCTAAGAGAGGATTTTTGGATATTCCGTCGCTAAGGGGGTGAAAAGGGGGGGTGAAATTTTAAAATGAGTGTGTCTATATCTCAAAACATTAAAAGTTTACAAATGTGAAAATTGGTATTTAGAATCTTCTTTAAAAATAAGGAAACACGTATTTTTTTGTTTTCAGACAATCCCAATAGGAGGGGTGAAAAAAGGGTTGAATGCCTTTAATCAGGATACCGCTACTTATATCTCAGAAATCGAAGATATTACAGACCTCATAATTGGTACTTTTGATCGCTTTCAAAAATAAAGAAACACATATTTTTTTGTTTTTAGAAAATCCAATTAATGCGAGGGCAAAAAGGGGGTGAATTTTTAAAAGTGCATCTATATCTCAAAAGTTTTAAAGTTCAGAGATGTAAAAATTGGTATTTAGAATCTTCATTAAATATAAAGGAACACATATTTTTATATACTTATATCTTAGAAACTGAATATATTACAGACCTGAAAATTGGTATTTGGGATCTACTTTAAAAATAAAGAAACAGGTATTTTTTCGTTTTGGGAAAATCCAAATAATAGGGGGTGAAAGGGGGGGATGAAATTTTTAAAATCAGTGTATCTATATCTCAAAACTTTTAAAGTTAATAGATGTAAAATTTGGTATTTAGAATCTCCTTTAAAAATAAAGAAACACGTATTTTTTTGTTTTCGTAAAATCCTAATAGGAAGGGTGGAAAAGGGTGAAAAAGAGGTTGAATGCCTTTAATGAGGCTACTTATATTTCAGAACCTGAAGATATTACAGACCTGAAAATTGGTATTTGGGATCTACTTTAAAAATTAAGAAACAGGTATTTTTTCGTTTTTGGAGAATCCAAATAATGGGGGTGAAAGGGGGGGGGGGGCGTGAATTTTTAAAATGAGTGTGTCTACATCTTAAAACTTTAAACGTTTGCAGATGTAAAAATTGGTGTTTAGAATCTCCCTTAAAACTAAAGGAACACGTATTTCTTTGTTTTCTCTAAATCCCAATAGGAGGTGTGTAAAAGGGTGAATAATGGGTTGAATGCCTTTAATGAGGATACATATATCTCAGAAACTGAAGATATTACAGAACTGAAAATTTGTAAATGGGATCTCCTTTAAAAATAAAGAAACACGTAAATTTTTGCTTTTGGAAAATTCAATTAATGGCGGTTAAACAGGAGTGGCAAATTGGGGTGAATTTTTTGAAAGACTATATCTACAGAATATCTGAGAAGCGTAAAATGTTACAGACGTAAAAAGTGGGTATTTGGAATCTCCTGTAAGTGTAAAGAAACATAGGTGATTTGTCTTTGGAAACAGGGGTGAAATTTTAAAATGAGAATTTCTACAGTATATCTCAAAAAACTTAACATGTTACACAAGTGAAAAATGGTAATTTTTTTATTCTATTAAAATAAAGAAACGCATATTTTTAGTTTTCGGAAATACCACTTGGGTAGTGGGGGGGGGGGGTAAAAGTGACTGAAAATGGTGTCGAATTATTTTAATTATGCTACTGATATCTCAAAAATGAAGATGTTACACACGTGAAATTTTATTTCTGGAATCTGCTTTAAAAGTAAACAAACACGTATTCTCGGAAAATCCAATGAAGGGGTTTGGGGGGTTAAAGGATTGAAAAAATTAATTGACTTAATTGTATGAGAATACATACATCTAATAAAAACTAAAGTTGTTACAAGCGTGAAAATTGGTATTTTGATCTCCTTTAAAAACAAAGAAAAGCGCGTTTTTTGGGGGAAACAATCTTGGGGGGGGGGGGAGTGAAAAGGAGTTGAATTCCTTTCATGAGGACACATAAATCAAAAACTGAAGAGGTTAGAGTGGTGATAACTGGTATTTAGAAGATCCTATCCTATTAAAGGAGCAAGTATTTTTTACCTTAATATCACTTTGTGAGGGGGGGGGGGGTCAGTGTGAAAGGAAGTTAAAAAAGTGAATTATATTTAAGGGGTTACTTATATCTCGAAACTGAAGGTAATAAACGTGAACATTGGTATTTGGAATCTCCGTTAAACATAAAGAAACACGCCTTCTTTTAGTTTTCTTTTTTTTGGGGGTGGGTAAATAAACTTAACGGCGGTGGGGTGTAAAGAAGGTGAGACCAATTGATTTTACTGTTCATAATGTACTTATAAGGAGCCTCCGTTGCTCAGGCGGCTGCGCTCCAGCCTCTCACAGCTGGGTTCCGTATTTCAAATCCCGGTCACTCCATGTGACATTCGTGCTGGACAAAATGGAGGCGGGACAGGTTTTTCTCCGGATACTCTGGCTTTCCCTGTCATCATTCATTCCAGCAACACTGTACAATATTTCATTTCATTTGTCACTCATCGATCATTGCCCCAGAGGGGAGCTTCGGCAGCCGGCACAATTCCTATTGTCGCCGCTAGATTGGGCTTTATTCATTCCATCTCTGATCCTGTCGAATGATAGGAAACAGGCTGTAGACTTTCGATGTACTTATTCTGATCATAAACCGATCATTTTCAATCTTTCCTGGGTTCTTTTTCAATAGCCATCTTTTCCTTCGGAGAACGTTCTTAGATTACAGTAGATTCTCCTGGCATATAAAGAAAAATTTAAACACATTTGAAATAAACGGTAGGAATGAGATTGGCCGTCAAATTGTTCACCTCTATAATAAGGTCAATAATACACGGAGGTATGTCATTCGTATCGCCAGAAATCCCGCACACTTGCCTACGCGCGACAATGGTGCTGGTCACATTGTCAACAATGACAATGGCAGCAGATGTAATTTACCGCCAAGTAGCGGTCTTGCATATTGCTGTGGGGTCCAGAACATATAATAATAATAATAATAATAATAATAATAATAATAATAATAATAATAATAATATTCTGAACCGTCGTCACATGTGCTGCCCACGCTAGAAACGGGTCCTGGACGGCTAATGACTAAGAATGCAGTCCGGCCGCGGGTTCAGTAGGTTACCGCCAAGGCACTCAAGACGACGCCACGACAGATCCCCTGAAGGATTTGATCCATATTAAAAATGCTTATAGGAAAAGATGGCAAAGATTTAGGGACCCGACTAACTGGGTGGAATACCTGGACCTAGCCCGGGAAGTACGAAATCGATTGCTGGAAAGAAAGATTAAAAAATGGGAGGAAACTTGCCGTAATCTATTAGAAAACGAGTCAGATCGCGAATTTTGGCGGATTCTCGCAGAAAAGGAGTCAGATCGCGAATTTCGGCGGATTATATATCTAAAACAATACGCATTCAATTACAAATTTCAGTATAATACCGTAGCGAAGCACGGGTATCTTGCTAGTTTTTACATAAAGAAATGTACATATACTGCAGCCAGTTTTCTCCCCGTATAAAACTCTTGTAGTATACAAGCCTAAGGAAAGCCACAATTGAAGGAGTGTTCAATTATATCGTTAAGGTTGAATAAATGAACAATATCATGTTGAATGTGAAAGCGGGCCCTACACTGCTATGCTGAACACCAGCCACTCTTGTGACGTCACAGTCCGAGCCTTGTGGCCTGTCTATCTAGTGCGGCCTTGGTTGCGATAAAGCAGATACTCTGGTTTACTTCTGTTAATTTCATTCCAAAAACACTCTTCACATTTTATATTAACTCTCATCCACACCTCTGAGGTTGACATCAGGAAGGGCTTCTGGCCGTTAAAGAATGTAACATGGGAATTGCTTCATCTCATCCCTGACCCAGTAAATCGAAATGGGACTAGAGGGGAAGAAAAATAATATTAATAAGTGGGCAGGTTAGTGGTGAAGTTCTCATGGTGTTTGCCAACTAAACCGAAGTGGCAAAGGGGCTCTCCGGCTTGAAAAGGTTGAGAATCCCTGATCTATACACTCCTACCTCCTAATGAGGGAAGATTCCCCAGTGTGTTCTTGTGGTGCTGAATTCACTTCACAGAGTGGGTGGATCCCTCCGTTCAGGAGACACTTGAACTCATACTAGCCATTGACGAGAATACTGCTGATCTCATCATTCACTTTATGTGTGAGAGGGGATTAATCAAGCACATATAAATTGTATGTGTTCTGTTATTCAAGGAACTTACGTTCACTTTTGATGAGTTTGTGTCCTTTTTGGCGTAATATAATTTTTTTGTTTTATGTTTTGAAAATTCATTTTCAAATTCCCTCATTTCATAAATTATTTTATTTTATTTTAATTTTTGTCTCCACTTAATTTGTTCACAGAGAATGGTTACCTTGTTGTACTTCCTCTTAAAACAAAAATCACCACCACCAGCAACAGAAAGCATAACCAACAAATGGTAATTAAGGTAATCTGGGAAAGACCGCTGAATCAGAAACTAATGGAACCAAGTAGAGAGAAGGATTTTATAGATGTGGTGCTGATAAAACTGTGGTGCTAATAAAAGCAGATGAGCTCTATAGAGAAACTGAAGTGGCAGATGGTGTAAGTGATCATGAAGCTGTTAGTAGTTAAAAATAAATGTGATAGAAAGGAAGGTTGTATGAAAGTAGGAATATTAGGTAGTACTATGTGGTTAATAAGACAGGCATGAGGCACTTTTAAAAAAATGATCGTCGGAGAATGGTAAATATAAGTTTAAACAGTCTATGTTATGCATTGCAGTAGTTGAGGAATATACTAAAGGTGGTGGGGAGTGGTAAAGATTTGCTACATTATAAAGAGAAATAGATTAAGATTAAGGTGCATGTTAGAACAAAATAGAGTTAGGAATGATTGTGGATGTAACAAGAGATTAAAAATCTTACCAAGAAATAAATTTAGCAAAGAAGTCAGCTCAGGATTGATGCAAGCATAATTGCAAGTCATACATATTTTAGAAAGTAAATGGAAAGGTATGTGTGGCTGCTTTAAAGCTGAAATATGTTCCAGAAAGAACATTCCAGGAATCATTCATGTGAAAGTGGAGTGTATATGTGAGGGTTTACAGGAAGCAAGTATTTAGTCAGTAGTTCTTATTTAGCATATGCCTCTACAGATACAATACATATGCACATGATTTTGGAAAGCAAACTATATCTTTATGACTGGATCATCTCTGGAAATGCATGAGCAAAATCACTGATGTCAGCACTGTACTTTCTTTTTGGGCACTCTGTGATATGTTGGATGATCTGCTTAGAAGCACCACAATCACAGTTAGGTTTAGAAATTCTTTTCCATTTGTAGTGGAAATTTGTGCAGTTACCATAGCCTGATTGTATCCTGTTAAGAGTAGATCAGGTTTTATGAGGAAGCTCAATTGCTGGTGGCAGCAACGAACCAGTTTGCGGCAGAGTTGACTCGGGCCTAGTATATTGTCTTCCCTGTCATTCTTTAGTTATATTGAAGTTGGTATTCTTCAATTCTATTGCAGTTCTTATTGGTGGATTTTAAGGCAGACGATTCAGATGGACATCAGCGTTGTCGCCATGCATTGGTAATTGGGGATTACTAATTACTTTCTTGAACTCCCTGAACAGAGCGCTTTTATATTGAAGATCTGATGGGGAGATATGGCTGAGGATAGATAGGCAATATGTGGGTGTAAACCCTACTGTTCTGGTGATGAGACACATCGTGTTGTTGAGCTGCGTATCTTTGAGGTTGATATGAGGGCAGTTTAACCAAAGAGGAATACAGTACTCGACAATCGAAAACACAGGTCCCAAAGTTGTGCATTGAAGCAAATGCCGTTGAACCTCAAGTTGTACCACATAAATTTTGGTTTACATTGTTGTGAGTTCTTACTTTGGATTGGATGTTACGAAGGTGTTGTCTAAAAGAAAGTGTTCTGTCTAATGTGACTCCTAGATATTTAGGGAATATATTATGTTTCAGTAATTGATTTCCCTTGTATCCCTGCAATTATTTATTTGCCATCTTGCTGTTTAGATGGAAACAACATACTTCTGTTTTATTGGCATTAGGTGTAAGTCTCCACAACTTAAAGTGCTGTTTCAACACTTTAAGGTCACCCGTTAGGGACATGTCTGATTTCTCAAATGTTGTATCTCTGGTACGAATCGCGCAATCATCGGCATAATCAAATTTTCTTGAAAGAGTGGCAGGCATATCCAAGATATATAAGCTAAATAAGATTGGAGCAGGAACAGAACCCTGAGGGAATCCATCTTTTGATGCTCACAGTATTCTCTAAATGTACGTGGAAAAGGCTTTGGTTTAGCATGTTATTCAATGGCCAGGCAGTCGTCTTACATGGTATCATTTTCAGAAACTTGAAGAGTAGACCATCCTTCCGTTTTTTTTTTTACGTCGCACCGACACAGATAGGTCTTATGGCGACGATGGGGTAGGAAAGGCCTAGGAATGGGAAGGAAGCGGCCATGGCCTTGATTAAGGTACAGCCGCGGAAAACCATCTTCAGGGCTGCCGACAGCGAGACTCAAACCCACTATCTCCCGGATGCAAGCTCACTGCTGTGCGCCCTTAACTGCACAGCCAACTTGCCCGGTTGGCCATCCTTCTAGGCTGTGTCATAGGCTTCTGTCAGATCAATAAAAACCACCAATGTCTTAAACTTTCTTTGATTTCTATGTAAGTTGTAAGAGAGATTATTTGGTCCGTAGTGCTTCTGTGCAGTCTGAATCTTGTCTATTCCACTGGAATTTTCTTGAGTATCTCTGGGCCAGTTCTATTTAGAAGGAGCCTTTCTAGTAATTTATATGTCACACTAAGCAGGGCAATAGGGTGATTGCTCTCTGGTTTATTGGTAGCTTTGCCTTTCTTCAAGAATGGTTAACTGTACATAAGTACGCAATCCATAAGCAATACTGATTGTTGTGATCTCCTCATGTTGTGAACTTATCTGCATCTCAGTGTTGAATTTTAAATAAACTCATGTTTTTCCTTAACCCTTTGTTCCCTTTAATATACGTAGTTTTGGCCCCTAGTGTGTAATTTAATAAGACGTGATGAGTTTAACTTCGAACTGTTACCTGTTTGCCCCTATTGAACGATTTATCGGATCCATAAGGCTTCAGCATTATCTTTCTGTGCCTTTTTGTTTTAATCTCTGCTTTGATATTATTGATCACATTGAATACTCTGATCACTCTATTTGAGTATTTACTCGGCTTCAGATTTTTGGTCAAAAGGTGAGGGACACATCTGGAACACACTTTACGGATCTGTAGGTCGTTTGTGATGATTGCTTGACAGCTTCCATAACTGATTCTGACTTGTTCTGCAATTTCTGATACTCTCTCCCATCGATCGTCATCAGTAATATCTTTAACCGCACAAATCTTTTTGTCTGTAATGCTGGTCCAAGGACAGCGATCATGTTGCTGATGTTCCACACATTCTCGTCCTTCCTTGAACTTTTTATGCCAGGCAAACACTCGCGTCCTTGACAATGTTTGATCACCGAACTGTGCAGTCAGTGTCTGGCAAATTTCTGCCGCTGTAACTCCTTCACGAGCAAGAAATTTTATAATTATGTGTTGTGGAATGGAGGGGTGCACCTGTTGCTCCGACATCGTGAGCATTACTGGCGAAACAGCGGGAAATATCTAACAGCACACTCTTCCCACTCCTAATGGTCCCGCCTAAGCATAGCAGAAGCGCGGGGCCAATCCTACCAACTGTTGATGTTCAGGAACAAAAATTTTTTTTATATTTAATTGGCCTTTGTATTTATTTGAAGACCAGGAATCACAAATAAGGTTTTTTGCTGATGATGTTTTACTGTAATGAGTAAGAAATGACCTAGACAGTGTTGTAAGATGGACACCAGAGAGTGGTATGACAGTAAACGGGATGGAAAGGCTGGTTGTAAGTCCTCTCTGCTTTAATTACTCAGTTGATCGGGTGGAAGTAGATCATGGGGATCTCTGTAAGTACCTAGGTCTTAATATAATGGAAGATTTTGCAGTATTCACATTAATGAGGTTGTAAGTAAAAGTTATATATCTCGTCATATGGTTATGAAGGTATTTAGGCGTTTCAGAAAGTATGAAAAGAAAAGGACATACAAGTCATTGGTTAGACATCCAATTACTTTCTGAGCTCAAGTTGGCAGGTTTGATTCCGGCTCAGTCCATTTGTATTTGAAGGTGCTGAAATTCATCAGCTTTGTGTCAGCAGATTTACTGGCCCCTAAAAGACTCCTGCGTGACAAAATTCAGGCACCTAAGTGCGTCCGAAAACTGTAAAAGTAGTCGGTAGGACATAAAAACAATATCATTATTTATTATTAGAATGCAGTTAGACATTAGTTCCAGTGTAAGTGGCCCTTACCAGGATTACTTGATTCAAGAACTGGAAAAGATCCGAAGTGAACTAACCTCGTGTTGTTCTGGTTTATTTTAATGGATTTGATTCTATTAACCCTTGCCATTCAAATGTCGAGGTCTGCTCGACACTCACTCTCTACTTCAAAAATCGGCTCTCGAGCTGCTCGATGTGGGATATCTGACTGCTTGAAAACTCTTATGTCGAGCCATTTCGACAAATGCCTAGGCAGAAAGGTAGCTGCATGTTTCCAGAACTCTCTCATCAAACTTCGGAACATCTACGAGCAATCTCTCTCCCAGTACAGCTAGATATTCCATGGAGTGTAGGTAGCCCATCTCTTTCTGCGCGCCAGTCCAGCTGTCATGGCATCAACAAATAGATAGTGTCAGTTACGGAAGGATAAAAGTACACGTATTCCCGATAGCAACATTGAGGGTACAGTACTAAATAGTGACAGTGATTTATCAGACATTTCTGCGTTTAGTGCTGGTGAATCAAGCGTTGAACAATCCTCAGATGAATGAAAGTTATACGGATACAAACGTTGATGCAAGTGCTATGCTATGGCAGAATATTTCGAATGACGATGGCGAGTCAATTGAATATCCTTTCTGCAAACAACCAGGGTTATGGGACGTCAATCCACCAGTTGATGCAAGACCACGGAAATACTATTTTAGCTTGTTTTTTAACAAAAATGCTATTGATGGTGTAGCCACTGAAACTAATAAATATGCTGAGGAGAAAATTCGTGAACTGACGCCTACAATGAAGCCTCAGTCTAATGGAGGAAATGGACAAAGGTGATATTTACTGAAATTTTAGTGTTTGTTTTTGCTAGTAGCTTTACGTCGCCCCGACACAGATAGGTCTTATGGCGACGATGGGATAGGAAAGGCCTAGGAGTTGGAAGGAAGCAGCCATGGCCTTAATTAATGTACAGCCCCAGAATTTGCCTGGTGTGGAAATGGGAAACCACAGAAAACCATCTTCAGGACTGCCAACAGTGGGATTCTAGCCCACCATCTCCCGGATGCAAGCTCACAAAGACTATATAACAATACAACAATAAAATTTTTTATTGTTATATAGTCTTTGTAAATAGGATTTGATACGGAAAATGAAGCTGATTCTTGCAATGCAAGCTCACAGCCGCGCGCTCCTAACCGCACGGCCAACTCGCCCACTATTTTAGTGTTTATTGGTGTTATTCTCAACATGGGATTTGTCAGTTTACCTAACCTACAAGGCTACTTCTCCCAGCAGTGTGTAACACATGCACCTTTTTTTTTTTTGTGATGTTTTTATGCAATATAGATTTATGCAGATTTTCTGGATGTTGCATGTGGGTCCTAATCCAGGAGATATTGAAAATGACTATACCATTACTAGGACACAGAAAATCAGATACTTTCTGAAAAACCTACAATTGTGGTTCCACAAATTCTTCATACCTGGCAAAAATATATCAGTAGATATATATATAGTGGGACCTTTCCCACCGTCCCCCATGACTCATGGGACCATGTGACAACAAACCAACCCTTTCGGGTCACGAACACATGGGACCATGCTCCACGGAAGTCGATAGTCAAGGGATCTTTTTGGTCTGTGCCGATTTCTCCTCATTGGGATTGTATACTTAATCCACTCACATGAGAAGTTATCAGCCATACGACTCAGCTAGATCACAGCTACTCTCCCGTTCCTGAGGTCTGAACACGGACTCCTCAGGGCCGAAGAACGTTCGTGGCATATAGAGGCTATCAAACATAAGCTATCTTAAAGGCCTACAATGAACGGAAGAGGATTCTGGATGCATGTTTTTCGGTAGAGATAGGCATGAAATCGTTTAGAACAATTTTCTATTCACTCGGCGAAATATACAAAAATTTACATACACTCTTGATCCTTTTTACACAGTTGATATCAGCAATCACTTATTTTAGCAGCGGAAAAATCCGGGCTGCCATTGACATCAGATGTTACCTCCACATTCCACAGACCAAAATCTATGTGGACGGCAACGTTAACTGGTACTCTCTCTAATCCAATTTAAATTTCCCTTTTGACACAGACGTAAATATCCATATCCCTCTCTACCAAAAACAGAGAATTACCGAGAGGTTATTAATATGATCTCACCTTTTCACATACTATCACTTTGAATTGCCTGTGTCCTATATTGCTGACATAACTATTACATTAGTTTGGATGTATGCTACACAAATTGTTTTGTGTATTATCGCGATTGTTTTGTGCGTTCCATCCCCCGGTTACCATAAACCACTTGAGTACGACATACACAATAAAATGACCCTATCATATTCACAAAAACAAAACAAGCCATGTTCCCCCCAATGCGAGTATTCCATGGGACTGAATCCCGTATTACACATTAGACTCTATTTACACAAAAGAAAAATGTCCGCTTTTGAATGGTCGGCTAACTTGAGAAATCACGAAAGTAAATATAAAAAACATAATTAATCCGAACATTCTGACCATATCAGAAATCCGTCATTAAAACACGGAGAAAGAAAAAGAAATGGACTCAAGTCTTCCATATAAAATTAAACACAGACTTGAACAACGAACTATCACTTGCGATCACTACCAGTGGACTTTCACGAAGTCTAAATTCAAATCGACATCGATTATAAGTAAACAAAACACTTCCTGGAAAAGAAATATATCAAACACATGTATCAATAAAGACAATAGCTGTAAATAACCCGTTGTAACCCGCTGTCTTAGCGAGCTGTTGATCCCTGCTGTGCCCACACGAGGTTCGAACCTGAGACTCTGGTCGTCTCCATCCAGGGTACTGTAATCAAGCCCTAATTAATCTAATCATGTATCGAACAGTAGTTACTCTCTACATTGTTTTCCGGATCAAGGCTAATGGACAGTGTGTATTATTTACATAAAATTTGTGTCTTCTTTCACACAGTAGAACGCAACATTCTACCAGACACGTTTTCTTAACAAGGCGAGTTCTTTCTTTTCTCTGGTCATAATTTCTGACCCAAGTCCGCTCCCCTCTCGCACCACAGCGAGGCTAATTCACCACATTCACAGGCGGCCTTCAAGGAGTCCATAACATCATTCAATTTAGCTAATGCAGGGTCACCTGCTCAAATTAGCTCATTACAATCCTTATGACCAATAATTATTTATTTATTTCTATTACTCAGCCAGATTATATCAAAAACTCCCTCGTTATACTAGCAATTGGGATTTACCCATACATTTCCAATCGTATCCTCATTCACACTTCCAATCGCCTTTCCTCGAACGACAACGTCTCCTAATTCCACCCGTGTGTGTATAGATTGTGTACCTGGCATAACATTAACTTGCCATTTTAATAGATCGGCATGAAATCATCGATCAAAACATGAAAGAAAATAATAATAGTAGTAATAATAATAATAATAATAATAATAATAATAATAATAATAATAATAATAATCCTCTAACCGGTTGCTTGAAATGTATTGGTATCAAAACACTGCTCAAGTTACATTAAGAAAATAATAATAATAATGATAATCAAAATTAATTTAAATTATTAAATCCTTCCAAACCACTAACAGACCTTTTACATCTAACCTCAATAGTGTAGTGGAGGACAGGGGTTCAAACCTCGGCACTTCATTTCTTGACCATCTTCAGTTGCAGCCAAAACTTATATTATCATGCAACAAACTCTACCATTACGAACATAGTGCTGATTCTAGCCCAAGCCTTTTCTCTCATACGGGCACTCGTTGATGACTCTGTCACCTCGCTAGTCCCTGTCTAACTTAGGCAATAGCTCAGATGAGATCTACATTATTAATCTACATAGCACTCTACTCCTTTTCCCCTCAATACCTTCTCAGCACTAAATAAACAAAATATGATAACATGCAAATATATCCACTAAAAGGGGTCCCATATTCTATACACTAACACAGGATCACTCCCTTCCCATATCTAATTAATTAATTGAAACAAAAATGAATAAAAGGATTCCCGACCATTCTTGGGCGGATTAAACCTATTTATATACGTTATTTTAACCCTATACTTCATGACTATTATTTACAAAGGGAAATACTAGCATTGGAGAAGAAAACATAACTTTGTACTCAACGGTTGCTGTCATCGGCCTGGTCCGGAGGATCCGGAGGCCTACCCATGTTGGATTACTCCATGGCGTTGGATCCTGGAGTCCTGGAGTTCAGAAGTTCCATATCTTGTCTCGCGTAATCCATTTTTGTAGCACACGGATCACTGAAATTAGATTGTAATTTACACAATTTATCAATTTCTTGCACACGTGTTACCGTTCACTCCTATTACTTCTTTTTCTACCCACTGCCAGTTACATGGAGATGAATATATCGGCTACTTTCAGCTGGTCTATTACACTGTTAAGCCGGGCGCTCCCAGCATCCGCATGATGCAGAATTTTCTATCCCTATCTTTTGTATGTTTTGATAGTTCAGGAACACTTCTCACTGCCTGTTACTCAGTTAATAATCTGACCTGCGCTTTGTTCAGAAACAGCGCGGATTTATACAGATCTATGTTCTCCCACAGAAATTCTGCGTACTATCCAGTAATTGTTGCTATACAAAACCCTACTTCATATTTCACGAAGTCTTAGTCTACTTCGCAACCGAGATCTAAAGTACATCTCATTACCGTAGTCTTCTGTTGCCTATCACAAATTATAAACGAAAAAAGAGTGAAAGATTTCACCCCCCGCTTTGTTCACATAGTATACCAAGGAGCGGTAATCCGATAGCGAACCGACCGTCGTTTCCCGTCGAAAGCTCCTCAACGAATGCTGAAGCTCCCTGGAAGTGCAAAAACTTATACTAGCCCCGGCAGTAGGGGCGGTTTAGTGACTTCATCCCCACTCTTATTTCGACTGCTCCTGGATAAACCAGCCTGTCGAAATTAGCAATACGCTAGACTGTGTGACTTGGTTATGCACAAGTACGCTATGCCATGCGGAATTGGATATGTTCGGCGGATCTGCCGTAATTAATTTATCATCTTGGAGGGGAAGTAGGGAATCCCCGAAGGCATCTGGTTTTCCACTAGGCGTCCGTACGCTATGAGTGTTATATAAGTTGTTTACCAACGCCTTTCGCTTGGAGAGTATTTTCTACCAGAACTCCTGACTTTATAATTCCACCAAAATTCAGCACACTACTCTAACGGGTGCAGTATTGTTAATTAAGCCTTATTTATGCCGAAAATGCATTAAATCTTGCCCGATCGCTTTGGCATCGCTGTACACTGGCATATGTTTTCCAATATGGAGTCGCTAAATAGTGTTCTTCTCCTGCTTCTATGACGTGTGCCTAGTTCGGGGATTCTTTAAGCCACCCAGTGGGCGGGTGAAGGCGCCTCTCTGGCGGGCTTCGTATTGCACAACTTGATGATACTCCCAACATCTACACAAAGAGAGCTTGCTGCCTGCTTCCTTACCAAGCATATCACCTTGAAATAACTATTAATTGTGCCGATACGGTCACAATAGGAAAAATAAGTTTCAAGACCTACAACCCCAAGAAAGCGAACAAGTGGGAAATAAGCATTTCTATTCTGGCTGGTAGTGCTACTGGGTACATCCATTCTTTGATTTCTTATTATGGAAAAGCTACTGCAGTTGTAAGTGACCTAGATTATGCTGATAAACTGTTCACTACAATGATTGTCTGCAATTTGATAGTCTGGCTGGCTGTTGCAGTAGGGGGATCAGTGGAAGGTTACAAGGCTTTCACAGACAGATATTACACTAGTGACAGCCTGGCCGAGGAACTTCTGAAACGGAAATGTCACCTTATTGGTACACTTATTCCTGGCAGGATAGGAAATCCACCAGATATAAGAAAGGGCCTAAAACTGAAAGTGGGTGAGATAAAGGCTTATCGTGTAAGAGATGTTATGGTCTTAGGGTGGTAGGACAAGCGTGTCGTTTTGATGCTGTCTACTTGTCATAACATGGCAACACAAATTGTGAGCTCATATTTAAAAGGAGGCCAACAAAAGGACACACAGAAGCCAGTTGTTGTATGCAATTACACAGAGGAAATGGGCGGGGTCGACCGGGCCGATCATTTTTCTGCTACTTACTCATTCGTAAGAAAAACTCTAAAATGGTGGAGGGAAATGTTTTTCTGGGGATTATAAATAGCCATAGTAAATTCATACGTTATTTACTGCCAGAACATGAAGAAATTTGGAGCTAAGCCCATGGACCATCTCATATTCCGGAGGCAGCTGATAGAACTAATAGTGAGAGTATTGATGAAATCTGGAAGAATCTTAAAGACGCATTATTAAAAACTGCAAATGAAGTTTTAGGAAGGGAAGAGAAAGTCTGGCACAACCATTAGTTTGATGAAGAGTGTGCACAAGCAACAACCTAAAAAAATGAAGCATACAAGAGAATGCAACAGAGGAACCACACCAGAAAAGCAGTAGAAGAGTATAAAACTTCAGAAAAGAAGAAAAGAGATTGCACAAGAAGAAAAAGAGACCGTATGAGAGGAAAGAATTAGAAGAAATGGAACGGTTGAAAGGGATGAATGATGTGAGAGCTTTCTATCAGAAGTTAAATAAAAATCGTAAGGATTTCCAGCCTAGAACAAGTTTGTGTAGAGATAAAGATGGTATAATACTGGACAGTGAGGAAGCATTACTATAGAGCGTTCTAACCTTAAATTGCAGTACAGCGTAGATGAAGCGTGCTGTTGCGAAATCGACTCGTGAAGATCACGCTCGAGTGTGACTCAAACAGGCTTTCACAGTTCCATATTTTTCGTTTGTAATTTTGTAATTTTAAGTTCATTCATTCATAAATTAATATTTGTAGGATGGTAAAATAAATACAACATACCTTAATCACTGGCGTTGCTCTCAGACATTGGACGTACACCTTCTATCATTTCTGCAAGGCCTGATGTTTCCGCTTTGGATGAACCGGTTCGAGAGATGAACTTGAGGATGATGCGGACGATGAAGAAAGTCGTATTAAAAACTTTTCATCATCGACATCGTCCTGTAATTCGTTTGCTTTCCACAAATCTCTTTCATTTTTCTTTACTTCGTTCACGTAATTTGCCCAATTGTCTTATGTTTTTATGGCATAAAAATGCCAGTTCAGCATTTGGAACAAAACCATGTTCATTACCCGCATGAACTAAGGCAAATCACGGTCCTCGGTTTTCGGTGGCCTAAGTCCCAAACTCACCCCTTCAATGGCGGCCTGCTGTGCACTTTTCACTGACGTATCCTTCCATTCTTTTGTCACTATCTGCCCAATATTTACCCAAGATTCATCTGTGTAAATTATAGCTTTATTTTGTGCCCTCAAACATTTTATATCCCTAAGATATCTGTGCCTCCAATTAATAATTTCATCGGTTTCAATGAAAGCTGCTTTATTACCCCGTCTTAAATAACGGAAGCCTATATCATGTAAGAAGTGATACAACGTAGTTTTGGAAAATCGTGGCAAAGAATCTTCTCTATTTACCCGACTCAAAATCACGTTCAGTGTCGGTGTTATGTTAGCAAACAAAAGAGAGTGAACCACCCGACACACTCCACTGTGTTCCTTACTTATAGCATAGATTGTTATTTCGGAACAACCTGTAGCTTTAGCTGTTTCACTGACTGCACTGCTCATATTCATAGACTTTAAAAAATAATACAGGACACTCATTATAATATTGCGTTCTTTTCCCCTGAGTTTACCTACGGAACGTTTCTTTTTAATTTGACGATCCATTGTACATCCTTCTGCACTTTTTCTTCGAAATAAGAACCCCCGCACGAGCACGAGCACGAGCATGAACTGACAACTACACAGACTGCACAAACACAACAAACACAATTCACTTTTCCTCAAGAACTATACATTTATCACTGATCGTGCCCGGCTCCATGGCTAAATGGTTAGAGTGCTGGCCTTTGTCCAAAGGGCCCCGGGTTCGATTCCCGGCCGGGTCGGGGACTTTAACCTTCATTGGTTAATTCCAATGGCTCGGGGGCTTGTGTGTGCCGTCTTCAGCATTGGAATTCATCACAGGTAGGGCCCCATTCTTATAGACGCGCAGGTCGCCTTTGCGGCGTCAACTCGAAAGACCTGCACTCGGCCTCTTCGGAGGCCACGTGCCATTAAATATTATATATATATATCACTGATCTTTACTTAATCAATCTTATAATACTGATTAAATGAACACCACTGCACACGGCTGTCAGTATAATTAAAAGCTCAGCCAGCCGAGTCACTCATGAAAGATAAACGAGACGTTCTCCCTGTCATAAATTAAGAGATAACGAGATAAGGAATCGAGGTATGATTTAAAAATAACTTCCATATACGAAGACCGTTTGCTTTGCTTTAACCATGCCATGATCCTTCTGCACTTTTTCTTTGAAATTAGATCCCCACGCACGAGCACGAACTCACGAACCACACAAACGAAATACACTTTCCCTCAAAAATTATAAATATGTCACTGATATGTATTTAATCACTATTATACATACTACTGATGAAATGAGCACTGCACTGCATGCGACTGTCTGGAAATGTTAAAAAAAGTGCATGTTGGGGAGATCACTACCGGTACTTCAGCCAGCCAGACAGACAGACAGCCGAGTCACGCTCGAAACCAAAATTCAAAGAGATATTCTTCCTGTCACAAATTAAGAACTAAGCAAGATAAGAACTTCGGGATTGTTTTAAAAATAACTTCCATATCTGAAGACCATTTGCCTCACTTTGACCCCCCATGCAAATTCAATAGGAAAGACGCTGGCCAGCGACTGACTCTTTCATGCCTGCATATAAAATTCCCTGAACATGACTGAAAATAAACGCATATACTGTATTTTGTTATAATTTAAATTTAAAAATAAACTGATCTACATTGAGCTGAAATGTTCCTTTACCAGCAGTGAAACAATTAGGAAGATAATGAATATAAAATAGGAGTTATGACATGATAAGTTCTACGCAATGAAGATTTTGCATTTGGCGAAACTTTCCATTATATTACCATTTTCACACTAATTTTTTTTTTTTTTTTTTACATTTATTTTGTTAACGGCATCAAATGCACCTTGAAATTCTGTACATAACACGATATTCACCCATTTTAACCGATAACATTCTGATTTACGAATATTTGGCAAATCCCCTGCATTAGAGTAGGACAGCGCTACCCGCAAAACATGGGAGAAGGAAAGAGATGGAATTATCCCATTACTGCTGTACTGCAATTTAAGGTTGGAATGCTCTATAGAAAGATGGGCCCAATATTTTGATGAAATGTTGAATGAAAGTCCAGGTGATAACCAAGTAACCTTACCTCCTGTACATGCAAGAAAATCAGACATAGAATAACCGATACCTACTATCAAGGAAGTCGAGCTTGGCATTAAGAAGTTAAAGAATAACAAAGCCCCAGGAATGGATTTAATACAGTCAGAGCTTGTGAAAAATGCTGGAAAAGAATTTGTTAAACACTTTCACAAACTAGTGGCCAAGATATGGGTAGCTGAAACAATCCCTAATGAATGGGAACGTAGGTATCATCTGCCCGATACATAAGAAAGGTGATATCATGATGTGTTCCAACTATAGAGGTATTTGCTTATTATCCATTGCTTATAAAATATTTTTCAATATTCTCTTTAGCCATTGCCTACGAGATACATAAGGCCAGGAAATACAGCACATGATTGATTAAATGTTGTTCAATGGAATGGCGTTTATAAAAGTAGGAAAGATCACAATATGAAGATAAAGTTGGAATTCAAGAGGACAAACTGGGAGTTAGGGATTGGAATAACTTACCAAGGGAGATGTTCAATAAATTTCGAATTTCTTTGAAATCATTTAGGAAAAGGCTAGGAAAGCAACAGATAGGGTATCTGCCACCTGGGTGACTGCCCTAAATGCAGATCAGTATTGATTGATTGATTGATAGACTCAGCCTCGAGATACTTCCGTCCAGCGTCGCTAGAGTTCTCTTTACTGAGCTGTCTCGCCCGCTCATTACAACACGTTCCAGTATGAAAACCTATAAAAATTCATTAAAACTAGCCATTTCAGAAGACACCAAACAGATGTGAGATAAAAAGTAGACCAAGAGCAATTGTAAGACTTACTTTCTACGATGTATTTCTTAAACTTTGCTTAAACGAAATAAGTAATTCACGAAAGAAGCAGAGAAGTCTTAGCGAGTTTGTCACTTCTTCCCGTTTTCTCTAATTCTGCCTCAATGTCCGATAAACTGATCGAGATTGCGCTCATAAATAACTTTGGGTTTAATCACCATCTTAAAATTATCAGCTATCCTACCTTTTCCTCCACACATCTGATTTTGCGACATTCGTATTGAATACCAATATAATGGTCCGTTATTGGACATTATAAACCTTCCAGCTAACTCATTCCTGGTTGCCTGCGTTTTGCCCTCGTGTGCTAAGTTAGGCTCATCAGTTGGGACTTAGCACACCACCCAAGACGCAAGGCTAGTGCATACCGTGGAGGCCACTGCATAGGCTATTTGAAGCCACCAGCAATGCCAATGCACTATGAGAGCTATGTCTCATTTCCAAAAATAGATGCCTGCCTGGCCATCAAATGATATAGATGTTGATTCCCATAGGGAAACCTTTATAAGGTTTATAATGTCCAATAACGGGCCATTATATTGGTATTATAAATTTACTCATTCAGGACAAATATTTTAGGTTCCCTATGGGAATCAACATCTATATCATTTGTATTGAAGCCTTAGTTGGGAGAGTGATGTTATGCCTGTTTCGCCAATAGAAAATCCTATATAATTTTTAGCATCTTCTGATGTGGTACAGTTAGGCAGTGCAAGGATCTCAAATCTGTAGCTGGTAGGTGCTTTACTATGCCAGAGGACGCTAATTTTTAGTGTTGTTTCTCGGTATTTCACTTTTTCTTCCCGTAAGATTCAGTCTGTTCTATCAGGAATAAAGCTCCTAAATGATAATTTGTACCATTATTTTGAATTTGGTGTACATTTTAGTCAAGTTCAGATACCTTAAATAATTTTCCTGATTTCATTACCATATCCTACTCCTCAGTATAACGACTGTTATCCGTAATCTGGCATTTGAAATCTCATCAATATATATTTAGATTTAACATAGATACTTGTAGCCTTTCCTTGACATAGAGAGGAGACTAGTAGGTATTTCTTTTCTGTTTGTGGGTGACGTAGATCAGTTATATGCTGAAGATATGGTATGTTCATGGTTATCTGATTCAGAAATATTACTAAAATTGATGGCAATACGTCATTTCTTGGTGCTGGAGCCTTCCTGCGTTTGACACTTTTCTGTTGTGAACAGGACGTACGGTACACTAAAAACAGAAGGAAATTAGTTGGAGAGAATTCGCTTGATGGGTATGCTTACACTGAAATCTGGTGTATTAATCTGTTTACCCTCCAGGGTCGGTTTTTTCCTTGGACTCAGCGAGGGTTCCCACCTCTACCGCCTCGGTGCATTGTCCTGGAGCTTCAGACTTTGGGTCGGGAGATACAACTAGGGAGAATGACCAGCACCTCACCCAGGCGGCCTCACCTACTATGCTATGCCTTGTGGAGGGATGGGAAGATTGGAAGGGACAGGCAAGGAAGAGGGAAGGAAGCGGCTGTGGCCTTAAGTTACGTACCATCCCGGCATTTGCCTAGAGGAGAAGTGGGAAACCACGGAAAACCACTTCGAGGATGGCTGAGGTGGGAATCAAACTCACCTCTACTCAGTTGACCTCCGAGGCTGAGTGGACCCCGTTCCAGCCCTCATACCACTTTTTCAAATTTCGTGGCAGAGCCGAGAATTGAACCCAGGCCTCCGAGGGTGGCAGCTGATCACGCTAACCACTACACCATAGAGGCGGACAGCTACATACTCGTGCCTTGAAATAGCTTGCCTGCATTTCTCTCTTAAACTGCACTCCGAACAAAAATTATGGAACATCACATTTTCTTGCTTTTAAGCGGTATCCGAAGTACATAGAGGTACACAACAGTGCACCATGCTTTCCAACCTCACGGACACTCACCGACAGAAACAGTACGCACAGTAAATTGCATAAAATCAACACAACATCAAAATTACTCCATACATCACAATGTACATCACAGAAAACACCTGAAGTTGAAGCTGCTGTTCAAGAAAACTAAAGTCCTGATGTATAAAATTTTAGTAAAACCTGTATTAACATGCAGTGCTGAGACCTGGACACTCTCAAAATCTGATGAAAGACAGCTCGGTGTATTTGAAAGAAGGATTTTGAGGCAAATTTTTGGGCCAGTGGAAGAAAATGGTATCTGGAGAAGAAGATATAATCATGAATTGTATCATTTATATAACGAACCAAATGTTGTTAACTGTATAAAGATCAGAAGGTTGGAGTGGGCAGGACATGTGGTGCATGCTAATGACAGAATGATATAGAAGATATTTAATGCACTGCCAGAAGGAATCAGGAAAGTTGGCAGACCAAAGTTAAGGTGGGAAGAAGGGGTGAGAGAGGATGTAAAGATAATTGGAATCAAGAATAGGAGGAGCTCTGCGCTTAACAGGAAAGAATGGGGAAAACTTCTTCAGAAGGCCAAGGCCCACAAAGGGCTGTCCGCCAGTGATGATGATGATGAGCTGATAGAACAGCTAATCAGTGATCGTGTTCCAAAGAAACTGTCTCACTTGTCAGCATTTGCCACAGACAGTTAAGAATCAGAAAGACTGGATGGAAGACAACACTTCCTTGACCAGTGTGCCCAAGAACAAGCATAAGGACTGTGCTCTGTGGTAGCAACAGGAAAGTGAAAGGAATGCACCGTGTTACTACTTACTTTTGTGAAACATGTTTAGATAATCTGGCTTTGCACCCTGATGTTCATTTCAAAAGTTTCTTCTTATTTCCGAATTTGGCCGCATATGGACCACATTGAACCTAAGGCTTTCTCTTTGTTTTCTTCTTTTTCCAGAACCTCTTCATCCTTTCACTTCTAATCTTCCTTTCTCAAATAAATGACCAATTTGGGTCTCCATTTTGGTGGTTTCGCCTGGAATGTTTTGATGCTGTCCACTCGGCTTCTAAATTCTTTTCTGTTGTGAATCATATCCATTGTAAGTCCACTTTCTATTGCATCTCTTTTTACTTTTTCTACCCACTTCGTCGAAGCTTTCACTCCAATGATGTACTTGGATATTTTCTTAGTAAGCCGTTTCTGGTCCATTCTTTCTAGATGCCCATAGAATTTTAGCCTTCGCTTTCACGTGGTGACAGTGATTTTTTCCGTGTATTTGTAGAGATCATCATTTTGTCTATTCCTCAACTCCTAAAATTTTCCTTAAGATTCTCCTCTCCTGTTTTTGAGATCTTTAAGCTCTCCCTTTTTATTCATTGTCAGCCTCTCTGAAGCGTAGAGACCCTCTGGCTTTACCACTGTGCTGTAGTGTCTTAAGTTTCGCCTTGTAAGATATTGCTCTTTTGTTGTATCTGTTCTGGGTTAACCTGTAAGCTAATTCTAGTTTTCTAATTCTTGCCCTATGCACCTCTTTATCCAATCCGTTAGGTTCTATCCATTCCCCTAGATATTTAAATTTCTCAGTTCTTTTTACAGTCCCATACTTCACTTCCAAGTGTCTCTCCCCTTGATGTCTATATTCCATGTATTCTGTCTTCTCATATGAGACTCTGAGACCCATTTTCTCCGTGATCTCATGTGAGTATTCAGCATTATTTGGGCATTTTCTCGGTTGTGAGCCAAGAGGGCAGGATCATCTGTGAAAGTCATACACTTAATTTCTAATTTCTGTCCTTTCATCCCTAAATGTATTCCCCTTATTCCTTTCACTTCCAAGGTATTTTGCCAGGTTCTAATAATTTTTTCTAGAATAATGTTAAAGAGAATTGGTGATTGGCAGTCCCCTTGTCTGACTCCCGTTTTTATTTCAAATGGTTCAGAAATTTCACCGAAGAATTTGACTTTTGAGAAAGTTTCTGTCAGGGTTTCTTTTATGAACATTCTTGTTTTCCTGAAATTCCTTTAAGATGTTTCAAAAGTTTCCATACACTGAAAAGCTATAAAATGCAGTAAGACTTAAGCATAAGTGTATTAATAAATTATTTACTCTCTTTTGTGAGTTTATAGGCAATAAACAAATTTCACATATTTTTGACACAAATGAACGCAAGTGGGCTGAAAAGAAAATTTCTCAAGCAGCGAGTGGAAAGGGTTAACCCTTGAAGCGGTAGTTGAAATAGCTATAACCGGTGGGTGTGCGCCACGCATTTGCAGTACCTGATGTATGTCACTATGACAGATGTATTATTCACAGAATATGCACATATAATACACCAAAACATTCAGCATGAACTGGACTATTTGAAAAGTGGTTTGTATTTACCCTCAATGTAATATTTTTTTAAATTTTCCACTCCTTTAAATGCCCCCTCAAAAAATCAAAAATATTTTTTTACTTACACATCAAATATAAATGACTAATCAGTTTTTATGAAACTTTTTAAAACGTACGTTCTATAGAGAAATTAATTCTGATGATAAGAATGAAAATTTTAAGTGAATAGTTTTAATACTTTAGGAATTATTCAATATAAAGTACGGTAGTTGATGGGTATTCATAACCTACCTCAGGTGGCACAACACTTATCCATTCTGCTGCCGTGAGCCATGAATTTACAGATGCATTTAATTCTATTACAATATCTTCATCATTTAAATCTGAAAATGTAGCCATCGTGTGTGCATAACACACAGTAAACAACGAAAGCAAGTCACAACAAAATCAGCATGTGTTTCAAAGCTGTAGAATTGCGACCTTCATTTGTTTCAAATACATCACATGCAAATGGATGTATTTAACACTGAACATTACACATTCCAAGGAGAAAACATGCCTGATGAATGCTGCTATCTAACGGAAATATTCACAATTGCTTCTAGCTATGTTTACTGGTAAAGTAGACTTAACGATCTATAGTCAGCAGCGGTTGAGACAGGTGCACACCTGCAGATCTATCGTCAGCTACTGGTTCGAGGGTTAAATACTGTATTGACGCAAAAATATCCCCGCACCCTAATTTTAGGAAGGATAATTTTGAAAAAAATGAAAGGAACTAAAATTCCTATCAGCGAAAGAGTAACGTAGGCATAAACAAACATTTCATATCACTCCTAGAGTTCCACATGGTCTTTACGCAAATATGAACATGGTGGATATAGCTACTTTGCCTGAAATGCATTATCACTGCTATAAAATATATTAGCCATGAAAATTAGCAAGTAGGCTTTCTTACATGTTGGGTATTTCATTAATATGACCTAGCAATGGGCTCAATTTGCTGTAGATCGGAAGATTCTTTGTCTCTTTAATCAGTAGAATCCTCTCATAAATTACAAATTCATCACACTCCACGTTTAAAACTCTTCTCAAGCGTGACCTCTTTTTACTCAGAGAGTAACACAACCAGTGAAGGCTAATGCTTTTCTTGCAATGTAAACACTTGAAACAGACACGCCTGCAAACTCGTTTGTTAGTTTTGCGATACAGTAAAACCTCGTTAATTTAAAGTCTTAGGGACATAAAAATGTGACTTTGAATTACATGATTTCAAATTAACCACCAGCTCGAAATTCAGAAATGCCTACCTTTGCCATGTCACAAAATATTCTAAGACCTGTTTCTGCATGCAATTAACATTGATTCACAGTTTAAACAAACACGCCTGCAAACTCATTTGTTAGTTTGCAATACAGTAAAACCTCGTTAATTTGAAGTCATAGGGATACAAAAATGTGACTTATAATTACATGATTTCAAATTAACCACCAACTCAAAATTCAGAAATGCCTACCCTTGCCACCCACAAAATATTCTAAGACCCATTACCGCATGCAATTTACATTGATTCACAGTTTAAACCTTTCAAATGCCATGGAAAGAAAACTATTTCCAAAATGTATCCAACAAGGCGCGTTTACAGTATTCAAATATTGCACTTGGAAAACTGACTGGCAAACATAACCTCACGCTGCAGAAGAAAAAAGAAAAAAAATATTCAAAGGCGTGGAGAAATTAATTGCTGGCTCTCCTGTGCAAGTGTTTTATTCATTGGATTACTGTATTGTTTGCATTTTTAGATTCGTTGTAGGCCTACTTGCACAGACAGGGGAGGAATTTATTCGCTTCCGTCTGCATTGCAACACAGTACAGTGACGCATCTCCTTTAAAAATCATAAGTTTGTTTGATCTCTGCATTAAGAAAAGATGCAGTTTCATCGGCATTGACATTGTTCGGTGCATACGAATTGATTATAATTATGAGCCATGCTTTTTCGCCTACTGTCGGCATCGCCAGTGTTCATGGATTCTGCTTCTCCGCACAGTGCCTGCTACGTGATGTTGTGGTGTTCCTTAAAACACTGAATACCAACAAATTACGATTTCACTCAAACTTTGCAACTATGAAACACACTGTAGACACACTGAAGTGAGTATAATAATTTTGTGTGGCTATTTCTAGCCGGGTGCAGCCCTTGGTAAGGCAGACCCTCCGATGAGGGTGGGCAGCATCTGCCATGTGTACGTAACTGCGTGTTATTGTGGTGGAGGATAGTGTTATGTGTGGTGTGTGAGTTGCAGGGATGTTGGGGACAGTACAAACACCCAGCCCCCGAACCATTGGAATTAACCAATGCAGGTTAAAATCCCCGACCCGGCCGGGAAACGTGTCTGGTACTCTCTGAACCAAAGGCCAGTACACTGACCGTTCAGCCAATGAGTCGGACACCGAAGCGAGTGAAAGTGCGGAAAGCTATCCCTGCATGTTCCGGAAGACGCATTCTATTGTGATGCTGAGAAAAATCCAGTGTAAGTTGCTCTGTAAAAACTATTTTTTAAATGTAAAGGCAGTTTTGAATTAAAAGTCAGAATTGTTTTCCGTTTAAATATGACATAATGGGGGTAGTTTTCTTCCATCTGCGATTACACAAAGCATAACTGTACACCCAACATCGAAAATTTTGTGAACCAGGAGCCTGTTGCCAATCTTGACGCAAATAAAACCCGCATGCCAATTTCATGCGTCAATATAAATTTTTTTAAATGTGCGGGGATTATTCGCATAAGTACGGTACTTCCATTTATCTAACTGTGCCATCTTTGACTCTTTCTGTCCCAATAGATGGTGATAGGATCATTCTTGTATCCTATGACTATTTTTCAGGGATTCATATTTTCTTTGCTGTGTGGACAACATTCATATTTGTGTCTCGTACCTGGTTTGTTTGGAACCTTTCGAGGATGAATTTTTTTACATTTCTTTGGGATTTGGAGGTCCCATTCCCCTTATATGACTACGCTGCTTTCTGGCATAAACCAAGAGAAAAGGTATATGGCGTTAATGTAATGGGAGGATAAATTGCAGTCTGTTAATATTTTTTCATTTATAGTTTTCTTCATTCTCTTTTGAGTAACCATGTTGAAATGTAGGTTATAAGCTTATCACCTTGGGTGTCTGGCGTGCATTCCGTTTTGTATGTACTTTCTCTCCGTTTGGAGTTATAAACCGTTCTTATTTGTATTTTCTCCTTTTAGGTACCAGTATTTCACATGGCATGTTTATTTATATTGTCCTCAGACAGTACCATACATCAAGAAATTAGCAACAGAATACAGAAAGCTTCCAAATTCTATCATGCTGTACGCATTTAGGAACAGAACTTGTTTTTGTTGCCAAGAGTTAATACAAACATTCATTTAAATTCACCTCCACATAGAATTATGTCACTGTGTAATAAATTACATCCTCTTAATAATGATTTATTTGAAAATAAAAAATCTGACTTCTTGAAATCTTGTAGGCATGTTAACGATGCCATGTTGTTTGTTTTTGTTTTTTGGTTATATTCTTCTTCTTATTGTGTTCATTATTTTATTCACCTCCTGTGGGTGGGGGACGCAGATGAAGAATACATCATGGTATCTCCTGCATGTCGTAAGAGGTGACTAAAAGGGGCGACAAAGGGATGATGAAAATAGAACCATGAGAATACTTGTGATTAGTACCATTACTTGTGAAACACCATGGGTGAACGTTACTTGCGACTAGTACCACCTTGGGAGAAAAACCATGGGTCTACATTACATAGAAGCAGTACCATTATGCGAGAAACACTACGGGTCTGGGCGTTGTTTGGGATAATGGTCTCGTGTTTATTCCACCGATCGGTTCCACTTTGTTCAGAATGGGTCTGTGTTACCTATGAGTAGTACTACTTTATGAGAAACACCATGGGCCTACGTTGCCTGTGATTAATGCCACTGAGTGAGAAACACCACAGCTTTGGGTGGTGCCCATGATTAGTACCACTATGTGAGTAAAACCATGGGTCTACGTTGTCTGAGAGTAGTAGTACAATTATGTGAAGAACAGCATGGGTTTGTGTTGCCTGTGGGCGTTGCCATAATGTGTAATGTGTGTTACACCGAGGGTCTACATTGCCTGCGATTACTACCACTATGTGAGCAACACCATGAGTATACATGGCCTTTGATTAGTTCCACAAAGTGAGGAATACCATGGGAATACCGGCGCCTGTGATTAGTCTCACTATGTGAGGAACACCACGGGTCTGCGTTGCTTGTGAGTAGTACCCTTATGTGCAAAACACCATAGGTTCGTGTTCCCTGTGAGTGGTGCCATTGTTTTTGACATACCATGGGTCTACATTACCTGGAGTTAGTACCACAATGCGAGAAACAGCATGCGTCTAAGTTACCCGTGATTAGTACTACTGTAGGAGGAACACCATGATTCTGCTTTACCAGTGATTAGTACCATTATGAGGGGCCGGTGATGTGGATTTTGGACCCCTTTAGATAATGAGTTACCCCAGTAATGAAGGCATAGTGATTGGGATCCACTGATAGTTTTGTTTCACGATCATTTTTCATCATAATTTGTTTTAGATTCTAGTCAGTGGATACATTTTGAAGTTTTAATTTTTGTTTCGTTCACGTCATACCATTAGGGGCTGATGACCTAGCTGTTCGGCCCCTTTAAACAACAAATATCATCATAATTTTATTATTTTTGTTATTGTTGCATAAAGTCCGCCTCTGTGGTGTAGTGGTTAGCGTGATTAGCTGCCTCCCCCGGAGGCCCGGGTTCAATTCCCAGCTCTGCCACGAAATTTGAAAAGTGGTATGAGGGCTGGAACGGGGTCCACTTAGCCTCGGGAGGTCAACTAAGTAGAGGTGGGTTCGATTCCCACCTCAGCCATCCTGGAAGTGGTTTTCCGTGGTTTCCCACTTCTCCTCCAGGCGAATGCCGGGATGGTACTTAACATAAGGCCACGGCCGCTTCCTTCCCTCTTCCTTGCCTATCCCTTCCAATCTTCCCATCCCTCCACAAGGCCCCTGTTCAGCATAGCAGGTGAGGCCGCCTGGGCGAGGTACTGGTCATTCTCCCCAGTTGTATCCCCGACCAAGAGTCTGAAGCTCCAGGACACTGCCCTTGAGGCGGTAGAGGTGGGATCCCTCGCTGTGTCTGAGGGAAAAGCCGACCCTGGAGGGTAAACAGATGATGATGATGATGATTGTTGCATAATAGATTAACTCATTTTTTCTTTCTCAATTTTGTTTTGGTATTCAGTTTGTTATTTTTATTTTTGTATACTTTGCATTTTTCTTTTTATACTTTATAAAATTAGAAGTTATGAACAACGAACGTCTGTATATTTGCATTCAATAAAAAATATCTTAAAAAGGTACTTTGGGATGAATCGTTTCCATTAGTTTCCAAGATCAGCTTGTACTAAATATATCTGGTACCTATATTGGGGTATGGTCTGGAAGCAGCAACACTTACTGGATCAACGAACGGTTATCTTCAGGCAACAAAGATGAAGTTCCTCCATTCTTGTTTACAAGAAACAAAAGTGGATAAAATAAGTAATATGGATATCCGACAGCAGCTTGGATTGAAAAGAAGCCTGCTGGAGATCCTAGAACTGCAAGTAATCAACTTCATTTTCCGTATCAAAATTTAATCACTAAGTTTTACAGTATTTAAAATTCTTCCACTGTTTTGATACTTTTTTTGCCTTTTGGCAAATTTTTTATTTGTCAACAGTACATGTTTTGTTCCTTATTTAGGAACATCCTCAGCTGTTATTGTAGCTTAGGTGAATTGCTAAGATTTTAAACACGTTAATTTGCAGGTACATTGATTCACTTAAAAACTACTAAAAATACCAATTAAATTAAATGATATTAAAAACAGTGGAGGGGTTAGTGTGTTAATGATATGAGAACGGATGATTACATAGTTGGTCAGCTTAAAAACTATGTCTATTCATTTGAATAGTTGTTAAAAATATCATTTTGTTACATTAAAATGTCTGTTTGCGGTTAAAAGTTTTAAAAAGTGTTTGACTTCGTAACACTGTTCAAATTATTGAATGTTTTATCTTCTGTTCCTTCCAGGTAAGTTGTTATATATTATGAGTTTGCTTATGGTGCCTTTGATTGAGTCTAATGTGGAACTTTGAAGCTGATTGCTGATCATTTTTTGTGAAGGGAGCTTCATTTCAATTTCTGATTAAATAAAATAAGGAAATGGGAATTTGTTTAAAAAACATGTGTCTTTACGTAATAACTAAATGTATAAAAAAGTTCTTTACCTTGCTATTGTTAGACTCCAATTCTACTGTGACCCTGGAGGGCTGTTTGTTGCTGCTTTGCGTCTTGTATAGTAATGGTGTGTGCGTTCCGTTGTATGCTCCTCTTTACGGGGAGGCAAGGTTGCGGAGAGGGGAGGGGGCGTGTCGGTTACTGTCACGGCATCAACTTCAGAAGGGCTAGGGAGAGGGGATGTACAAAATGGCGGAGTTTCGGTCTTATTTATCCTTTTACTATTTGTATTGCGTCTTTTGCCTAAAATTTCAAGACTTGATAGTGTCCCTTCAAATATAGGGTTTCTAATGTCAATAGTTTCATGTAGGTTATTGTCCTGATTGCTTTTTTGTTCTAAATAAATGTATAGATTTTCTAATGTATTAAGGAGAGCCCCTTTGTTTATTTTATGCAATATAGTTAAATCCTGCTCTGTGGTTGTGAATTGATGTCCGGTTGAACTCACGTGTTGGCCCATCGCGGAAATTTTTTTATGTCTTTCAGCGTTGACATGCTCCTGGTACCTTACAGTAAAACTGCGCCCTGTTTGTCCGACATAACTTTTTTTTACATTGGTGACACTTCAATTTATAAACTCCTGATTCAGATTTTTTTTTTCCCTAGGGAATTAACGCTATTGTAATTAAATAATTTATGCTTTGTGTTATTGCTGGTTGAATATGCGATCTTATAATTATATTTTCTAAACAAATTGGTTACTGTGTATAAGTTAGGGTTATTGAACGTGAACTTGGCGTATTTGTCTTTCTTTTTTGTTTCGGGTTTTAGGTTAGTTTGTAATTTCTGTTTGAATTTACCGATTATTTTGTTTATTATTTTTGGTTCAAAACTGTTGTATTGGGCTTGTTTGCGAATAAAGAGCAGTTCTTTTTCTCTTTCTGTGTGTGTAAGGGGTATATTAAACGCTCTATATATGTAACGGTAATAAGCTGACCTTTTTTGCGATTCTGGGTGTAATGAGTAGTTCTTTATTGTAATGGGAGTAAAAGCGGGTTTTCTGTGTATCTTGAAGACAAACTCTTCCTTTTTCCGTGTTACATTTATGTCTAAAAAGTTAATGGAGCTTTCTTTTTCTTTCTCTAATCTAAACTTTATTCTGGAATCAAGTGTATTTAATTTATTGAGGATTTCGTCACTGTTATTCTCTCGTCGATCTATTACAGCAAAAGTGTCCACAAAGCGTATCCATAAATTGAGACCTTCTATTTGTCCTATTATTTTGGTATTTCGAGGTAATCAAGATAAATATTGCCTAAAAAGCCTGAAGCGGGAGCACCCATTGGGAGGCATTCTTGTCTATATATTTTATTATTGAAAGTGAAGTAATTGTGTTTAGTAATGAATTTAAGTATATTAATGAAATCTTCTACTTCTGGTGTGCCGAGTTGTTTATGTTCTATAAGATTGTTCCTGATAATTTTTATTGTTTCGTCCACTGAAATATTTGTATACATGTCCTTGATATCAAAGGAACATGTTACTTGATGTGGTGTTAATTTGAAGTTTTTGAGTACTTTGCAAAAGTCTACTGAATTTTTTATTGGTGTCTTGTTGTGAAAAACGTAATGTTTGGTTAGGAATGTATGTATGTATTGCGATGTTTTATAAGTAGGGCTGTTGCAGAAGTGTATTATTGGTCTTATGAGAATTCCTTCTTTATGTAACTTTGGTAAGGCTCTTGCTGTTGGAAGGCCAGGATTCATGTTTATCAGTTTTTGGACGTCTTGTTCACTTAAAATAAAGGTTGCGTTTCTTAATAGTGTTTTTAACTCTTTTTGAGTTTTAGTTGTAGGATCTCGATCTATTTCCGAAAAAGTGCTATTGCTGAAAAAAGTGTGTTTTTTTTAAAATGTAACTTATACACAGTAACCAATTTGTTTAGAAAATATAATTATAAGATCGCATATTCAACCAGCGATAACACAAAGCATAAATTATTTAATTACAATAGCGTTAATTCCCTAGGAAAAAACAAACATTCTGAATCAGGAGTTTATAAATTGAAGTGTCACCAATGTAAAAAAAATTATGTCGGACAAACAGGGCGCAGTTTTACTGTAAGGTACCAGGAGCATGTCAACGCTGAAAGACATAAAAAAATTTCCGCAATGAGTTCAACCAGGCATCAATTCACAACCATAGGGCAGGATTTAACTATATTGCATAAAATAAACAAAGGAACTCTCCTTAATACATTAGAAAATCTATACATTTATTTAGAACAAAAAAGCAATCAGGACAATAACCTAAATGAAACTATTGACATTAGAAACCCTATATTTGAAGGGACACTATCAAGTCTTGAAATTTTAGGCAAAAGACGCAATACAAATAGTAAAAGGATAAATAAGACCGAAACTCCGCCATTTTGTACATCCCCTCTCCCTAGCCCTTCTGAAGTTGATGCCGTGACAGTAACCGACACGCCCCCTCCCCTCTCCGCAACCTTGCCTCCCCGTAAAGAGGAGCATACAACGGAACGCACACACCATTACTATACAAGACGCAAAGCAGCAACAAACAGCCCTCCAGGGTCACAGTAGAATTGGAGTCTAACAATAGCAAGGTAAAGAACTTTTTTATACATTTAGTTATTTCGTAAAGACACATGTTTTTTAAACAAATTCCCATTTCCTTATTTTATTTCATTTCAGAAATTGAAACGAAGCTCCCTTCACAAAAATTGATCAGCAATCAGCTTCAAAGTTCCACATTAGACTCAATCAGAGGCACCATAAGCAAACTCATAATATATAACAACTTACCTGGAAGGAACAGAAGATAAAACATTCAATAATTTGAACAGTGTTACGAAGTCAAACACTTTTTAAAACTTTTAACCGCAAACAGACATTTTAATGTAACAAAATGATATTTTTAACAACTATTCAAATGAATAGACATAGTTTTTAAGCTGACCAACTATATAATCATCCGTTCTCATATCATTAACACACTAACCCCTCCATTGTTTTTAATATCATTTAATTTAATTGGTATTTTTAGTAGTTTTTAAGTGAATCAATGTACCTGCAAATTAACGTGTTTAAAATCTTAGCAATTCACCTAAGCTACAATAACAGCTGAGGATGTTCCTAAATAAGGAACAAAACATGTACTGTTGACAAATAAAAAATTTGCCAAAAGGCAAAAAAAAAAAAGTATCAAAACGGTGGAAGAATTTTAAATATTGTAAAACTTAGTGATCCTAGAACTGACGAGATTGCAATGGTATGGTCAAATGAAAAATAATGGATCCCCACGGTACTCCTCAAGCATACTATGATCACAGTGCTCCTGGAAAGAGACCAACAGGAAGACCTTGTGATGTTTGGGGAAAGCAGAGTTTCAAGGACCTTGAAATTAGACATGTAAACTGGCGTTGCACTTTTATTTAAACAACATCTGTGAATGATTGAAATGTTACCAGTAATGTGAAGTGTTTTGTATGAGTTCTGTATGAATGTGTTTTCCATCAGCGGCACACGGTTTATGCTATTGTACTATTTGTTATTGTACTTTGTGTTCATGTTGGTAGGTCTGTAATAACTTCTGGTTTTCGTTACCATTTTCATTTTTCTCCCTTTTTAGCTTTTTGCTATATGTTTTTCATTTTTAAGGTTAAGCTCTTTCATGATGCCAGGCACCCAACAAAGTGGAACATTTATCTTATTTTCCATCTCCGTGGCCTTTATTCTAGGCCCCATTTTATCTTTTCTATGGGGACATGTATTTTGTTGAGTCATGGATTGTATTCTTAGTGAAAGTGATCACAGTAATTTTGTTCTGAAAACACTTATGTGTCATGACCTTTTTTCCTCGTGTCCTACTGTCAGCAGCCCTGAAGATGGTTTTCTGTGGTTTCCCATTTTCACACCAGGCAGATGCTGGGGCTGTACCTCAATTAAGGCCATGGCCACTTCTTTCTCACTCCTAGCCCTTTCCTATACCATTGTCTCCAATTGTAAACAAAAAAATTCTCCTCACAAAATTCTTATAAGAAAATAACATACTTTTCACAAATTGTTCCTAATTCTGAGCTCCAAATACTATCCTGTACTACAAGTAAGTAATTAAGCTTAATGTATGTGTATTCTGGAGCCATATTTGAAATTTATGCTTAGTTTAGCATACTTCTCCGGGGGGGGGGGGGGGGGGTGTGTCTTCCCTGATTTGCGTATGTGTTTGACTCTCAGTTGTATTAATGGTTTATCTCTCCATCAATCTTTATTGTTAGTATTTTCATTCATCGCCATGGGAATTTATTTTGTTTAGTACATAAACTTTAATGTTCAAACCCAGTGTGTCTAGTTACCATGGTAACATCGATCAATTTTGTAAAGTTATAAAAACCCTTGTGCTTTATCCCCTAAATTCCTTTCCTTTCTTTAACTTTAATAAACCTTTGTTGTTTTCTTTTCCTCACCTCTGGATTCATAATAGATAGAGTGTTTATCTCATCCAACGATCCGGCTTCTGTATTGCATAGATTATGTCTTTCAGTGCTAGAAGAGAGTGGATCAGATGTTAGAGAGTTAGTAAGAGGCAGAGAGAGAGATTTACGATAGGAAAGGAAGACAGCAAAATTTGTTCAGGCTTATTTCTGACAAAAGAGTTGTGGTGTGAAATTGTTGAAAATATTGTTATGGAAAAATGTGGATGAGGTGCTTGACTAAATGGTATGTTTTGAACTGACAGTGGAATGATGGCGTGAAATGATATTAACATTCGAATAACCTTGAGTGGAGTTTTCAAAAAGTTGGAAGATAACAATACGAAAATAAAGTGAGAATTTAAGAGGACAAATTTGGGAAAATATTCAATTATTGGATGAGGAATTAGAGATTGGAATAATTTACCAAGGGAGATGTTTGATAGATTTCCAGCTTCTTTGATTACTTAAGAAAAGACCAAGTAAACAGTTTTGATGTATCTTTTTTATATGTATAAAAAAATTAAAAATTCATATTTCTTCATATTTTCCCGATTGGAATTTCCAGTTCCTAATTCATCCAAGCTGTATTGCAAATCTGTCTGTTGCTATTTCATTATATTGATTTACACTGTTCTAGATCAATCCGCCAAAGAGAAATGGAAGGAGCTTATGGCTGGAGTGAAGACCAAAGGTTACAACAGTATGAGCATCATGAGCAGTGACTCGTTCAGCTCATCCAGTGAACGTTCTGGGAAGAAGCAGTGCCCCTTTTACAAACGAATACCAGGTGAGGAGAGTATCTGTTTAAACTGTTACAGGAAAAGCCACCTGCAAGACATCCCATACTGACTCGCAAACACCTTGCCTACACGAGGACTCAACGTTTAATAAATATACCAGCCAAGACATGGACATACGATAACGAATAGGCTCAAGGATACACTAGAGAAGATTTCACCTCAATTTCGACAACGCCACACTCAACTAAATTAACAGCACACGCCAGACTGACTATGATGATACAATGCACTTTCATAATCCTCGGCATAATGAACAGGAAGGAAATAATAAGAAGCTAATATGAATTTAAGAGCAGATTCCACGACATTTAGGTAAATGAACGAGTACCAATAACTACATGACCACTGCGAGACCCATGACCAAAATCCCCGGATGAAAACACGGTAAAAACGAATGATCGTTTCAGCAATAAGCCAGCCATGACCCACACCGAGACTCCAGCAATGAATCCACACAACCACCAAGTAGCACCAGTACCAGGGTAAGGATTTTACATTTATGGATAGGAATGAGTAAGCACCAATACATACAGTAACCAACCAGAACCAGAAAATGAAATCTCAGAAAGAATGAAAATTTACATTCAAGCACAAGGCTGTAACAATTTGACGACTACCAATAAATAATAAACATGTATATAAAAAATGGGCGCCACCTGTAAAACAATTACAGGAATATATAACTATATAGAGCAATGAGTAACTCCCTCTCCCAAGGCGACGGTCATCAGGCTGACGAAGCTCCAGACTTACTTTATAACCTTACCTGTTTACCCCTGAAATTAGATGTAGGTAGCATGCCAGGTTCATCCTCACTCCACTGATAAAAAGATTTACTGCAAGTTTGATACCAGAACTTTACTCCCAAAATAATAAACAAAAATATAATAAATACCACAATAATCATCACTTAAAGAGAGCCCTCCTGATTGCCGTCCACAAAGGCAACGTACAAACAACTACGACCAACATTAATCATTACTTCACTAGACCTACTTGTTTGTCGTTTACTAAGGCAAATATACACACCACTAACAACAACCAAATCATTACTTCACGAGACCTACTCGTTTGTCGTTTACAAAGGCAAATATACACACTACTAACAACAACCAAATCATTACTTGACGAGACCTACTCGTTTGTCATTTACAAAGGCAAATATACACACTACAAACCATCAATAAAATTATTGATACTATATATACATTTCTTAACATACCTCCAGGTAAGAATCCCACTACACTCACTACTGTTATAGAACAAAAATCGTATTCTGGTAGAGAAAAGTACGACGACTTTCTCTACGTACGGATGCAACCTTCTTTACGAAGAGCATCCCTAACCTTATTTACACACTTCATCGACGTCTTGAGTTCTTCTCGAGTGTCGCACAGGTTGGTGTAACGCCTCAGGTTTCTGCAACTGAAAGTGGATACTCGGCCGACGATTTCCTCGACCAAGAATCAGCTCTGTGCTCAAACACACATCCACTACCAAATCTCGATTCTGTACGCATCACCACATCCACTGTACATAATCTCGTTGAAGAATTGTAGTCCAACTATTATACAGAGTTGGAGTTACAAATAAACACTTCAGTAGCGTCTTTGACCTAACAGCCACCAGAAACTCGTTAGCATCAGCGACATTTAGCCTGCTCACTCCGTAGGTAAAATATACTTAAGACCAATAGAGCATCGCCTAGGAATCTGCGCAAAGTAGCTCCCGCGTGCTGGTCCGAGTGAGAAACACACAGAATCAGAGACAGAAACACAATCAGAAACAGCATTAGAATCAGAATGACTTGCCGCACACGCGTACCTGCTTATATAGGCTTGCTGCACTTGGTTATAGCGTCCTGGAAAGTTTATAGGTAGCAACGCTCTCACAGGCACTTCTTGACGCGTCACTCAGTCAACCCAACCTCGCTTAAAAACAAAGCCCTCATATTGGCTATCGTGCGTCTGATGTGATATCGAACGTCCACTCACGTACATCCACATTGATCCACTCCAATTCTTCAGCCTATACTACGTGTCGCTTGTTGCAACACATTCAACCGTCCTTCCAGATATAGTCGCAGTTTTCCCGGTTGCACAATCCTTACGGCTAGGCCATATTTACAGACTCTTACCCAAATGGAAATTTATACAAAATATAATGATGCACATATGCAATATTCCCTAACTACACATTCTTCTTATAATATTACATTTTTACATTCTCAATAAACAAAATTACATGATTTTAACATTACAAACTATATACGAAAATTTCCTAACCTAAAAATTCGGGGATCGTACATACGTACAGTTACAAGGCTAAAACTGACACTCATCAACCAGAACTAGCAGATACACCACACGCACTGTGCTATACATACCCGGCAAGTTACAGAAAATACAGTTCAAAAGCGGAAATTCAATTCACAGATAACAGAAAAAATGAATGTGAGGGGGAAGAAGCTAGCAAGCAGTAACTACCCTTACCCAGTCCCACAGAACTACAGGCGTTAAAGAGGAAAATATAACCAATAAATTTAGAACCCACCAAATTATAACTTGACCACATGCACCAAGTACCAGAAACACCAAGAAAATAAGCAACACCAGCACAGGGCACCACATGGTAAACATTACCAGTAGAAATAGATCATCACATGAGAGAATTGACAGCACTACCTGACATGGGCACATCAAATTAAATCAAAAGGTCAATATAACCTTCTATGGACCATACAGCCATAGCCTATCAGCATTCAACCAACGAAAACACTGCAGAGTACACCAGAACAAGAATACAGCCCATGGTTACCATCATCCACATGAGATACGAGCCAATATATCACCATTACAACATATATTCGTACAAGAATACCAACACAAGACCACAATAACAACACAATATCACCCAGGGAACATGCACAAGACTCCCATAAGCTAAATAGGAACAATTTCCCATAGCGCAAGTCCCAGGTAAGTATCCATAATACCAACACCATTATTATCAACTGACATCTCACTATGTCAACAAATCTCACTATCACCATACAAGACATGTAGTAACCAGGGCAGAGCAGGACCATAAACAGAAATTAGCAGAAAGGAAAGGTCAGCATGGGTCACAATTGTATATAAATGTCGATACACCCACTCCGAACAGCTGTGCGGGAACACAGTCTCTGGAAGAGAAATATAACAGTAACAAATTTTTCAACACATGATCTGGACCAGAAGCGAAGCTGAAACAAAGGTAAAATCTTACACGCTAAGCAATAGTTACCACTCAATTTAACACGAGCCCTTAGATCTTCACAGGGAGTCGATGGACCACCAGCTTAGCAACTCCTTCACTAGAAACAGTACAAACTAAAAGAAAAATAATTAATGACAACAAACACAAGTGGAAGAATATTTTGTTTAAATTTAATTTTGAATCAATCTCAAATAAAAATAATGCCCTACTATACATCAGTAATGAACAATAATGGTAAACTACTCGCCCAGATATCGCAGGTCCAAAATAAGAACAGCACGAGGAAAGGAACCGGATTCCATGACCCGACATGCAGCATTAACCGGAACAGGGTAAAATCATCAGAATTAGGCCTCGAACATAAACAGCAAACCAGGAAGGACTCGAGCACACATGAAAACAATGAGAAAACACAAATTATTTAGGAACATATCAATTTTACAAAATTTAAGACAAGCCTTAAGTTTCCTATAATTTGGTGTCATTCTGGTTGCCTACCTGGCAATTCTAAAATTAGCCATTCAGCGTAGTTTCAATACAAAAAAACACGCGACAACGCTACCAACTGCTACACCCCCTAACAATGATGGTAGAATGACGTTCTGAAGAGAATGTCATAGGGAAGTATGCACCAAGTCAAATTATAAAAAGGAGCAAATGAAGCAAAAACAGTAAATAACACCTCAAAATGTAAATAAGGAAGTAAGGAAACAGGGAAGAGTGTAGGACCTTACTCATAAAATAAGATTAGAGGTGGGGGATCACTATGAATTGCGATGGACAACACTCAAATGACACCAACTTTAACATTTTAAAATAAATATATACTTAAAAGAAAATTCATTTTTACATATCAAATAAAAGCAATCTTTAGACCCCGATAAAAAAAATGAACTAGAAGGAATGAAAATCTAAATGGCATCCATAAAAATTGGTAAAATAAATAATTTAAGTATAAATAAAATTAATATACTTTACAATAAAATCATTTCTTCATTTTTAAAAGAAAATCCTGGTGCACCCGGATTACTTAAAACCTAACAAGTTACTAGTAAATATTCTTAAACAAACTTAAAATATTAATACATACATACATACATACATACATATATTATCATTATAGACTGTTATGCCTTTCAGCGTTCAGTCTGCAAGCCTCTGAGAATTTACTAAACGTCGCCACAATCCTCGATTTGCAACTAGTGTTGTGGCTTCATTTAGTTCTATACCTCTTTATCTTTAAATTGTTAGAAACAGAGTCTAACCATCGTCGTCTTGGTCTCCCTCTACTTCTCTTACCCTCCATAACAGAGTCCATTATTCTCCTAGGTAACCTATCCTCCTCCATTCGCCTCACATGACCCCACCACCGAAGCTGGTTTATGCGTACAGCTTCATCCATAGAGTTCATTCCTAAATTAGCCTTTATCTCCTCATTCCGAGTTCCCTCCTGCCATTGTTCCCACCTGTTTGTACCAGCAATCATTCTTGCTACTTTCATGTCCGTTACTTCTAACTTATGAATAAGATATCCTGAGTCCACCCAGCTTTCGCTCCCATAAAGCAAAGTTGGTCTGAAAACAGACCGATGTAAAGATAGTTTCGTCTGGGAGCTGACTTCCTTCTTACAGAATACTGCTGATCGCAACTGCGAGCTCACTGCATTAGCTTTACTACACCTTGATTCAATCTCACTTACTATATTACCATCCTGGGAAAACACACAACCTAAATACTTGAAATTATCGACCTGTTCTAGCTTTGTATCACCAATCTGACATTCAATTCTGTTGGATTTCTTACCTACTGACATCAATTTAGTCTTCGAGAAGCTAATTTTCATACCATACTCATTGCACCTACTTTCAAGTTCCAAGATGTTAGACTGCAGGCTTTTGGCACAGTCTGCCATTAAGACCAAGTCGTCAGCCTAGGCCAGGCTGCTTACTACATTATTCCACCTAACTGAATCCCTCCTTGCCATTTTATACCTTTCAGCATATGACCCATGTAAACTACAAACAGCAAAGTTGAAAGATTACAGCCTTGTCTAACTCCTGTAAGTACCCTGAACCAAGAACTCATTCTACCATCAATTCTCACTGAAGCCCAATTGTCAACATAAATGCCTTTGATTGATTTTAATAATCTACCTTTAATTCCATAGTCCCCCAGTATAGCAAACATCTTTTCCCTCGGTACCCTGTCATATGCTTTCTCTAGATCTACGAAACATAAACACAACTGCCTATTCCTCTCGTAGCATTTTTCAATTACCTGGCGCATACTGAAAATCTGATCCTGACAGCCCCTCTGTGGTCTGAAGCCACACTGGTTTTCATCCAACTTCCTCTCAACCACTGATCACACCTTCCCTTCCAAGATGCCTGTGAATACTTTGCCTGGTATACTAATCAATGAGATACCTCGATAGTTGTTGCAATCCTTCCTGTTCCCTTGCTTATAGATAGGTGCAATTACTGCTTTTGTCCAATCTGAAGGTACCTTACCAACACTCCACGCTAATTTGACTACTCTATGAAGCCATTTCATCCCTGCCTTCCCACTATACTTCACCATTTCAGGTCTAATTTAATCTATTCCTGCTGCCTTATGACAATGGAGTTTATTTACTATCCTTTCCACTTCCTCAAGCATAATTTCACCAACATCATTTTCCTCCTCCCCATGAGCTTGACTGTTTGCAACACCACCATGATGATTTCCTTTTACGTTGAGAAGATGTTCAAAATATTCCCTCCACCTCTCCAGTGATTCCCTGGGATCTGTTATGAGTTCACCTGAATTACTCAAAACACTGTTCATTTCTTTTTTCCCTCCCTTCCTAAGATTCTTTATTGCTGTCCAGAAAGGTTTCCCTGCTGCTTGACCTAGCCTTTCCAGGTTATTACCAAAATCTTCCCATGACTTCTTTTTGGATTCAACAACTATTTGTTTCGCTCTGTTTCTTTCATCTACGTACAAATCCCTGTCTGCCTCGGCCCTTGTTTGGAGCCATTTCTGATAAGCCTTCTTTTTACGTTTACAGACTGCTCTCACTTCATCATTCCACCAAGATGTTCGCCTTTTCCCATCTTTACACACAGTTGTTCCTAGGCATTCCCTTGCTGTTTCTACTACAGCATCCCTGTATGTCACCCATTCACTTTCTATATCCTGAACCTGCTTACTGTCTACTGTTCGAAACTTCTCACTAATCATATCCATGTACTTCTGTCTAATTTCCTCGTCCTGGAGATTTTCTACCCTTATTCGTTTGCAGACAGATTTCACTTTCTCTACCCTCTAGGCCTAGAGATACTTAGTTCACTACAGATCAGATAATGGTCTGTATCATCGAAAAATCCCCGAAAAACTCGTACATTCCTAAAAGATTTCCTGAATTCAAAGTCTGTTAAGATATAGTCTATTATGGATCTGGTACCCCTAGCCTCCCATGTGTAGCAGTGAATAGCCTTATGCTTGAAGAATGTATTCGTAACAGCTAAACCCATACTAGCACAGAAGTCCAGCAAACGCTTCCCATTCCCATTAGCTTCCATATCTTCCCCACATTTACCAATCACCCTTTCGTATCCTTCAGTTCTATTCCCAACTCTCGCATTGAAATCGCCCTTTAGCACTATTCTATCCTTGCTGTTGACCCTGACGACGATGTCACTCAATGCTTCATAAAACTTGTCAACTTCATCCTCATCTGCACCCTCACATGGTGAGTACACGGACACAATTCTTGTCCTAATTCCTCCCACTGACAAATCTACCCACATCATTCGCTCACTTACGTGCCTAACAGAAACTATGTTGCGTGCAATGGTATTCCTGATAAAGAGCCCTACCCCTGACTCTGCCCTTCCCTTTCTAACACCCGTCAAGTACACTTTATAATCTCCTATCTCTTCCTCCTTATCTCCCCTTACCCGAATATCACTTACTCCTAGCACATCCAGATGCATCCTCTTTGCTGACTCAGCAAGTTCTACCTTCTTTCTTCCATAAGCCCCATTAATATTGATAGCTCCCCATCGAATTCCATTTCGTTCGCCAAGTTGTTTCCAAGGAGTCCCTCGCCTGTCAAATGGGAGTGGGACTCCATTACTCCCATAGGTCCGAGGCTTACTTAAAGTGTTCTGAGCTCGGTAAATTCATGAAGCAGGATGCTGCCCTACTTGCACATAGTCCAAGTGAGGATCTTTCCTCTAACGGGTTATGGACCACCGGTGAATTGTGTAGTCCTAGCCGCCTGAGCACAAGGAGGGCCACGACTCAGAATATGTCCGATATGCCCACTCCCATTCCATAGCAACTGGTATCCCGACTCTCAGGACCACTTACTAGGCCACTCAGCCGTTGCCCATAGTTCACGAACTGGGACGTGACTACAGTAACCCACAAACATGAACCATAAAATTTTAATAATAACAACAAATTACTTAATAGAGGATTTCCGACACACCCTAGTGGAAGGATCATTCCCCGTAAAACCCACATAACGTAGATCAAACAACGCATCACAATAAGTTGAAACTCCACACAACCGACCAATATGTTAAACACATACCGCAAAGAAATTAAAATAATATCAACACAAATACATTACGAATTAAATCACTCAACATAGTAGGCATGGTAATTAACAAAAACACGACCCGAAATAAGTAATATAATGAGGCAGGACACGCAACCACAAGAAAGAAAATGCACAATCTCGCCTCAATACCACAAACAATCCATAATTATATTCACAGCGGCACACACCAGGGGACGCAAATCCCGATGAGGCAATAATGCCCAATTTCAGTTGCGTAACTGCCACACGACGATAAGTTAAGATAAGCAAATAACTATCAGAAAAGTAGATAAGGCCAAAGCTACGATCGCTCCACACTAGGGGTGCCCAATCCCTCAATTAAAACCCCAAACTTTACATTGTTAAGTAATTACATCTTTGAAATAAATGTGGGTATCCCCATTTCATAAAGCGATAATGAAATAAAACCACCCGCAGTAATGCAGAAATATACAATCCTAATCCCTAACTATACGTATCAAGCAAATGATAAATCTACGAAATATCCTCCTCCTCCTCCTCCTCCTACTACTACTACTACTACTACTACTACTACTACTACTACTACTATTAATAATAATAATAATAATAATAACAATAATAATAACAATAATAATTTTTTTTTTTTAAGGGTGGTGTTTAGTGCAAATGTAGTACTTAGGTTGGAACACGGAACACGGGTAACAGGAGACCAAAACACACGAAACGATGCACAAAACAATATGAGAATCACAACATCAAAGAAAAGACGATAATGTGCACCACATAAAACACCGCAATATGAATATGAAATATACAAGTAGAAACATCACGCGTATCAAAAAACTCAGGGAAAACACACGTAGATACACCAGAAATAAGAACAAACCAAAGGGAAACACAAAATTTAGAAAAAGCAAGGACGAATTTTGACGGTTACTTAGAGCAAACAATTCACTTCACTGTTACACACCACACACTTCAAGTATGAACGCCATCGCCAAACAGTGGCCTAATTTCACTTACAGTAAATACACTCATAGAATACAGTAACCCACACCAAGAAAGTTATATACACGGTAATAAATCCTAAAGGCGTACATTCATGGTGATCAATTATGCCGAGGTAACCTTCTCGTGTTATACCTAATTACTACGGCACTCACAAATAAGAATTAAACTTACATAATAAACACAAATGTACTTAAAATACTGTACAACACATTTTGTCCTCCTCGCTAGGCGAGGTATACCCTCCTTAATTAGCCGATACCAGGAGGTTTGGTCATAATAATTGTAGTAGTAGCGCAGTCGTTAGACATGGCCATTAGCGTCTAGTCACGAGCAAGTCCAACGGCTGAAAGGTACCCTCCACACTTCACCACATGGCGCGACACAGTCTCAACACCGCTACACGCTCTGGCGGAGACCGCCAAAACACACACAGTAGTTGCTATGCACACTCATAGATGGCATAGAAGTCCATGTAGCTGTCCACCATACAATGATACCTTGTAGAGTCACAACCAAACAGAAAACTATGTGACGAAAAGTCATAATTGCCACGTTTAGACAGAATAGATGACCAATATGCTAACAGTTCAGAACGCTCGTGCATTAAAATAACCCAAGTCTACCAGATACAAGGTTTTAATCATCCCATACTCCAAATGGTGTTGAATTCCAGTTTCATATACATACATTACATACATTATCATTATAGACTGTTATGCCTTTCAGCGTTCAGTCTGCAAGCCTCTGAGAATTTACTAAACGTCACCACAATCCTCGATTTGCAACTAGTGTTGTGGCTTCATTTACTTCTATACCTCTTATCTTTAAATTGTTAGAAACCGAGTCTAACCATCGTCGTCTTGGTCTCCCTCTACTTCTCTTACCCTCCATAACAGAGTTTAAATCGTGGTATAATCACAGCTCTGTACAATAACTAGGCCGTGAACACGAGATCCATAGCGGAATGAAATAATTCACCAAAACTTACAAGTGCCGATAAGAGACGCCATTTAAATATATGTTGTGTAGACAGTAGATTGTCCAAAGTATATGACATAACAAGCATATTTAGTAAAATAACGCTTCAGTTACAAATACATTCTTCAAGCATAAGGCTATTCACCGCTACACATGGGAGGCTAGGGGTACCAGATGTTAACAGATTTTGAATTCAGGAAATCTGTTAGAAATGTACGAGTTTTCCACTGATTTTTTGATGATACATACCTCTATCTGATCTGTAGTGAACTAAGTATCTCTAGACCTAGGGTAGAGAAAGTCTGCAAACGAATAAGGGTAGAAAATCTCCAGGACGAGCAAATTAAACAGAAGTACATGTATATGATTAGTGAGAAGTTTCAAACAGTAGACAGTAAGCAGGTTCAGGATATAGAAAGTGAATGGGTGGCATACAGGGATGCTTTAGTAGAAACAGCAAGGGAATGCCTAGGAACAACTGTGTGTAAAGATGGGAAAAGGTGAACATCTTGGTGGAATGATGAAGTGAGAGCAGCTTGTAAACGTAAAAAGAAGGCTTATCAGAAATGGCTCCAGACAATGGCCGAGGCAGACAGGGATTTGTATGTAGATGAAAGAAACAGAGCGAAACAAATAGTTGTTGAATCCAAAAAGAAGTCTTGGGAAGATTTTGGTAACAACCTGGAAAGGCTAGGTCAAGCAGCAGGGAAACCTTTCTGGACAGTAAGGGAGGGAAAAAAGGAAATGAACAGTGTTTTGGGTGAACTCATAATAGATCCCAGGGAATCACTGGAGAGGTGGAGGGAATATTTTGAACATATTCTCAATGTAAAAGGAAATCATCCTGGTGGTGTGGTGAACAGCCAAGCAAATGGGGAGGAGGAAAATTATGCTTGAGGAAGTGGAAAGGATGGTAAATAAACTCCATTGTCATAAGGCAGCAGGAATAGATGAAATTAGACCTGAAATGGTGTAGTATAGTGGGAAGGCAGGGATGAAATGGCTTCATAGAGTAGTAAAATTAGCATGGAGTGTTGGTAAGGTACCTTCAGATTGGACAAAAGCAGTAATTGCACCTATCTATAAGCAGGGGAACAGGAAGGATTGCAACAACTATCGAGGTATCTCATTGATTAGTATACCAAGCAAAGTATTCACTGGCATCTTGGAAGGGAGGGTGCGATCAGTCGTTGAGAGGAAGTTGGATGAAAACCAGTGTGGTTTCAGACCACAGAGAGGCTGTCAGGATCAGATTTTCAGTATGCACCAGGTAATTGGAAAATGCTACGAGAGGAATAGGCAGTTGTGTTTATGTTTTGTAGATCTAGAGAAAGCATATGACAGGAAACCGAGGGAAAAGATGTTCGCCATACTGGGGGACTATGGAATTAAAGGTAGATTATTAAAATCAATCAAAGGCATTTATGTTGACAATTGGGCTTCAGTGAGAATTGATGGTAGAATGAGTTCTTGGTTCAGGGTACTTACAGGGGTTAGACAAGGCGGTAATCTTTCACCTTTGCTGTTCGTAGTTTACATGGATCATCTGCTGAAAGGTATAAAATGGCAGGGAGGGATTCAGTTAGGTGGAAATGTAGGAAGCAGTCTGGGCTATGGTGACAACTTGGTCTTAATGGCAGACTGTGCCGAAAGCCTGCAGTCTTAATATCTTGGAACTTGAAAATAGGTGCAATGAGTATGGTATGAAAATTAGCTTCTCGAAGACTAAATTGATGTCAGTAGGTAAGAAATTCAACAGAATTGAATGTCAGATTGGTGATACAAAGCTAGAACAGGTCGATAATTTCAAGTATTTAGGTTGTGTGTTCTTCCAGGATGGTAATATAGTAAATGAGATTGAATCAAGGTGTAGTAAAGCTAATGCAGTAAGCTCGCAGTTGCGATCAGCAGTATTCTGTAAGAAGGAAGTCAGCTCCCAGACGAAACTATCTTTACATCGGTCTGTTTTCAGATGAACTTTGCTTTACGGGAGCGAAAGCTGGGTGGTCTCAGGATATCTTATTCATAAGTTAGAAGTAACAGACATGAAAGTAGCAAGAATGATTGTTGGTACGAACAGTTGGAAACAATGGCAGGAGGGTGCTCGGAATGAGGAGATAAAGGCTAATTAGGAATGAACTCGATGGATGAAGCTGTACGAATAAACCGGCTTTGGTGGTGAGGTCATGTGAGGCGAATGGAGGAGAATAGGTTACTTAGGAGAATAATGGACTCTGCTATGGTGGGTAAGAGAAGTAGGGGTAGACCAAGACAACGATGGTTAGACACGGTTTCTAACTATTTAAAGATAAGAGGTATAGAACTAAATGTGGCCACAACACTAGTTGCAAATCGATGATTGTGGCGACGTTTAGTGAATTCACAGAGGCTTGCAGACTGAACGCTGAAAGGCATAACAGTCTATAATGATAATATATGTATTTATGATAGAATTTTAATGATTTCATTATGTCTAATTTACTTGCTTTAACGCAATAATAATAGTATAATCGATGTAAAGATATACAGTGAAACTCGGTTAAGAAGTTCCCGCATAAGAAGTTTTTCCGCCTAAGAAGTGTGATATTCTTGGTCCCTTGATCAGTTGCATTAAGATATATGTATATTTTTCCCATTTAAAGTGTTCTGTTGTAAATATATTTCCCGGTTAAACAGTTCAGATTTTAGAGCCCTTTGAGATAGAAAACGTCTGCTCAAAGCAGCCCATGGTTAGAACTCTCCAGTCTCCGCGCAAGTTGCACCCTGTGTTAGACCGTTCGCGTGTTCGCGGTGTGTGTCTGGAGTGACGGAACATGTGCGAGCCTGCCAAGGCCATATGACGTCGCGCTATGACAACACGGACACCAGATGCTCACTCTCACCTTGTGGAATCGAATCGAACCCATCAGTCGAAATTTCCACTCCACCGTTCCATCTAGCAGAATAGAATCGAACGGGATTCTACGTGGGAAACATAAAGCACGCAATGGATGGTTTGATAAAACTTTAATGCAGTAATTTGCGGGCCGCGACAGGGTGAAGTCATTAATCGAGGTGGCCTAAATATTAATTAAAAACCATAAAGTGTATTTGTCCACAACATTACTGTTAATCTACCACAAAATTGAATATTTTAACCTGTTTGATTTTTCATTCCCTTGCTTATTTCCTTCCAGGCATTCTCTCTTACGTTGTTGTTGCAATAATACTTATGGTTCTTGCCGTAGGGGAAATTACGTTTTTGAACTAAACTGATAAGATTTTCCGTGTCCATTATTAGTGAGTTAAATAAAAACAACTTTCTGACTCTCTGCAGGAAACAGCCGACTTGCCAGCAGCCAGCTGATACACATACCACCAAACAAGCCGGCCGAAAGATCCCGATCATTTACGAAGTTGAACAAATGTTGATAGCCAACTGGGTGTTGATGGGAGGCACACAGAGGCATTGCATTACCACGTGTTGGCATAAAATTGAAAGTTATTTTTAATTTTACCTTTATACGAGCTAAACATTGTATTATCGTGTCACTCGTAATTATTACATCGCATTATTAAAACATAGCACAAGGATGAGGAGACATGAAATAAAATTCTACGGGGAAAGGAACTGTTTACGTTTAGATGTGCTAGCGTTGCTACTGCGCCTTTATCACCCCAGATACTTTTCCATGCACTCATTTCTGCAACTTTGAACCTGTGTTTCTTTTCTTCATTACCTATAGCATGAAGAGGATTGAAGCGGGAAAATAAACTCAATACTGGCTTGGCCATGCGGTACTTGTGAAACAGCCAGAAACTACGCCCGTTGCCGTGACAACCAGTAGGAATGCAGGGGCGATTTAGGCCTAATTTCTAAGAATCTCTGAGAATAAGTTGCCAGATTTCCCATTTGCTGCCGTTATCCTTGAAGCAGGTGTCGGGGCTGTGAGGAAGATAGAAATCACATGCTAACAAACTGTAGTACACGGCTTGTCTTTGCGTCTTGTAAGCCTAAGCTACGGATTGCCAAGCATAGTGTAGCATCGTAATTAGTATGAATAGGAGTCGGTGAAGTTAGTTGTACTTGTAATATTAACGTACAAACTTTTTAAGTGAAAATGAGTGGAACTCAGAGGAAAGAGATCATATGAAAGGCACTAACAATAAAAGACAAAGTGGAGATTATAAGGAAAGTGGAGTCATCTACACTTTCACATGTTGCTTTGGCAAAGGAGCTGGGGATGCCGCCATCTACTTTGAACGGTATTATAGCGAAGAAAGAAGAGATCTCTGCTTCTGCAGAGAATACTTCAGCAAATTGTAAGGAAGTTAAATCTGAAAAGTACGATGAAAGAGAACAAGCTCTGCTAATATGGTTTAAACAACAGCGAAGTTTAAACATACCTTTCAGCGGGACTATTGTGCAGGAGAAAGCCACATACAAATTAAGGGTACCTTTTACCACGTCGAACGGGTGGCTGGACCGCTTTAAAAATTGAGCCGGCATCGTTTACAAAACAATTTGTGGTGAAGCAGAGAGTGTAAGTGCAGAGGAAAGGGAAGCATGGAAGGAAATGGTTCTGCCTGCTAAAATAAGCAAACCTTGCAACATTTTTATATGTTTCCCTTCTCTTATCAAATATATTTATAATATGGTATGTTCAATTATTTTACTTTATCTCTAAAAATATTGTCATGATAATCGAATTTTTATATGGTGGCTTTCTGTTAGCAGCTCGTATATATTGGCCTATTTCGGTATTGTTCACAAACAAGGAAATCTGTTGGCTGTGTGTTTCACATGTATTTCAAAGTACAGAATAAGTTTTTGGGCATCACCCCTTGTAAGAAGTTTCCTGCTTAAGAATTTTTTTTTTTTTTTCAGTCCCTTGAAAAACTTTGTAACAGAGTTTCACTGTATATTAATTTCAGTATTTAGACACTGGACGTGATGAAACGAAACTACATATGGGCCTTGTAACTATCCATAGGGGGAACTGAAAAATATAAACAGTTAAGACTTCTGTTTTAAGTGGGTTAAAGGGCATGAAGGTCTATTAGGTAATGAAAGAGCAGATGAGCTTGCTAAACTTGGAGCATTTAGTGACAATGAAACTATATACAAAAGAGCCCCTATATCAAAAGTGAAACATGAATTATATAAATTCACAATCGGTGAACGGTCAAAGTTGTGGAACTCAAGTAATAAGGGTGACGTTACAAGAACAATCTTTTTCCCACGGTACAGGACCGTTTGGACTGCATTTTATTGAAACCAAACTTCACCAACACCTCAGTTTCTTTTGGGTCACGGAAAAATTTAAATTTTATTTATATAAATTCAAAATTACTAGTAATAAGAGTTGTGTTTGTGGAGATGAAGAAACTGCAACTCACCCAAAGCTAAATATATTTTGGAACAACATTTAAATTGTTGAACAATAATGTTACTTAAACGTATTTTTAGGATATTTCACAAGATCTGTTGTTTGAATGAATTTTTTAAGTTTATGCAGGTTTTTTTTTTTTTAATTTAAGGATAGTTTTTCCTTTTCTTCCAGTTTAGTTAATTTGTGTGTGTAATCGCTCACTTCAAAAATTTTGTATTATATGTTTGTACTATTTAAGGTAACTAGTTGTAACCTACAGCCCTAATATGCTAGACAAAGTAGGGCTTTAAATAAAATATAAACAGTTTCTCTGTAGCAAAATGGTTGCATATCAGTGTTCAATTAGATAACTAAACTTTTTTTTTTATGTAGGGACGTTACGATACTACTGATATCAGTATCATACTTGTTATCCAATATTTTCTGTATTTTTATCGATAATACGTTGTCGTCTTCCGTTAACCCTATCCAGAGAGCTCCTGGGTTGGGTTGTGGATCATTGTCCTCCATCCACTTCTTGCATCTTCCTGTGTGTCACTTCTGTGGTATTCCTTAGATATTCGATGCTGCTTCATCATCATGATCTTCATTCTTTTCCAGCTTCACAGGTGTGGTGTACTAGTGCTCACCACTTCTTCCTGTCAAAGTATAGTTTCTCTTCCTGTATGTCACACATGCATCATTATAGACTGTTATTTATGCCTTTTAACGTTCAGTCTGCAAGCCTCTGTGAATTTACCAGCCACCACCACAATCCTCTACTTGTAGATAGTTCTGTGGCCTCGTTTAGTCTTGTACCTTTTATCTTTAAATCGTTAGAAACTGATTTTAACCATTATCATCTTGGTCTCCCTCTACTTCTCTTAAACTCCATAACAGAATCCATTATTCTTCTAGGTAAGCTATCCTCCATTCACTACACATGACCCAACACAGAAGTTAATTGTTAACTTACCTTTTATCTCCTCATTCAGAGTACCCCCCTGCCATGGTTCCCACATGTTTGAACTAGCAATCATTCTTGCTACATTCATGTTTGTTACTCCTAACTTATGAATTAGATATCCTGAGTCCACCCAGCTTTCACTCCCATAAAGCAAAGTTGGTCTGAAAACAGACTGATATAAAGATAGTTTCACCCAAGAGCTGAATTCCTTCTTACAGAATACTGTTAATCACAACTGCGAGCTCACTGCATTAGCTTTACTGCACCTTGGTTCATTTTCGTTTACTATAACACACATTCTAATATTTGAAATTATCTACCTGTTCCAGCTTTGTATCCCCAATCTGACATTCACTTCTCTTGGATTTCTTACTTACTGACATCAGTTTAGTCTTGGAAAGGCTAATGTTCATACCATACTAATTGCACCTATTATCAAGTTCCAAGACTGAGGGCTTTTGGCACAATCTGCCTTTAAGACCAAGTCGTCAGCATAGGCCAAACTGCTCATTACATTTTCACCAAACTGAATCCCTCTCTGCCACTTAATACCCCTCTCAGCAGATGATCCACTAAAACTATGAACAACAAAGGTGAAAGATTACAGCCTTGTCTAATGCCTGTAAATACCTTGGGCCAAGAATGCGTTCTAACATCAATGCTCACTGCAGCCCAATTGTTCACGTAAATGCCTTCGATTGATTTTAATAATCTACCCTTAATCCCATAGTCCTCCAGTATGGCAACCATATTTTCCCTTGGTAATCGCTCATATGCCTTCTCTATATCTACGAAACATAAACATAACTGTGTATTCCTCTCATAGCATTTTTCATTTACCTGGCGCATACTGATAATCTGATCCTGACAGCCCCTCTGTGGTCTGAAATCACACTGTTTTTCATCCAACTTCCTCTCTACCATTGATTTCACCCTCCCTTCCAAGATCATAGTGAACACCTTGACTGGTATACTGATCAGTGAGATACCTTGATAGTTGTTGCAATCTTTCCTGTTCCCTTGTTTATAGATAGGTGCAGTTACTGCTTTTGTCCAATCAGAAGGTACCTTACTAATATTCCATGCTAATCTTATCACTCTATGAAACCGTTTCGTCCCTGCCTTCCCACTATATTTCACCATATCAGGTCTAATTTCATCTATTCCTGCTGCTTTATGACAATAAAGTTTATTTACCATCCTTTCCACTTCCTTGTGCATAATTTCATCAACATCATTATCCTCCTCCCCGTGGGCTCAGCTATTTAAAATGTCACCAGGAAGATTTCCTTTTATGTTGAGGAGATTTTTCGAAATATTCCTTCTGTCTGTCCAGTGATTACCTGGGATTTATTATACGTTTACCTGATTTACCCAAAACACTATTCATTTCCTTTTGCTTGGTTCACTGCAGTCGCTATTTGAAAACATCTGTATACTGCAACGGCAACACTCAACAAATCCCACTTCTGTCTTCGTTCATCCTTAGAAATCGTAGACTTTTTCCTCTCTTTTTTAAGTTTCTGAACGTCTCATAACTTTTCCCTGTGTTGTACATACAGCACAATTCTTTAATTTCTTGTTCTCTTGATATAAATAAATGAATAGAAATAAATACTTGAGAATTTCAACATATCATTACAGTAGATGTGGGTTCTATCCTAATGCCAATTATGCTGAATCAAATATAAAATGACATTGCTTTTAGGAATGAATTTCGAGACTTGAAACATCTGTCTTTAATCTTCGGTGGTATAATTATATGTATTTCCACCGATTGAGTTGGTCGTGCGGTTACGGGCATGCAGCTGTGAGCTTGCATTTGGGAGATAGTGGATTCGAACCCCACTGTCGGCAACCTTGCAGATGATTTTCTGTGGTTAACCATTTTCACACCAGGCAAATGCTGGGACTGTACCTTAATTAAGGCCACAGTCACTTCCTTCCCATTCCTATCCCATCATCACCGTAAGACCTATCTGTGTTGGTGTGATGTAAAGCCAATTGTAATTTTTTAAAAATATAACTTATATGTATTTCTACATGCTTCTCTTGTAGGTTTGATTTAAAATCAGGCAAATATACACCGGTATTTAATTTATACTTTGTAAGTAAATCTGTACAAAATTGTTATATTGTCAGTCAGTTAACACCACTCATGTGGTACTTTCACAAGCACATCTTGAAATGGAGTCCTGGGTTCCTTGGACACATTCCATGTCTACTACCCAAATTTTTTTTCTGTGTGTACATACAGTAAAATTCTTTAATTTCTTGTTCTCTTGATCATCAGTGATACACAACTCCCTGTTGAGATGAATAATCAAGATCAGAACCACTACTATCAGATAACTGATTATAAAATTAATATTGTTTGTTCAAGCCATTGCTAGTAAAACATGAAATTTATATTTCTAGATACAAAACAAACAATGAGAGGAATATAGTTATGTTATTTCTCCGCAAATATATGTACAAGAAATCTAACCTTAGTAAGTTCCGACAGAGGACCCGAACGGAGTCCTACAGAGAATCCTGAAGGGTTAAAAGTGGGATTATGCTAATTGTAATTGAACTTGTAACTAACTGTTAAGTTGTCATGTAGACAATTCAGTGCTCCATCTCTCTACCACTCTAGTTCCCATCTTATTCATGTATAACTTCCCTTTCATTTGTTATATTTTCCATTTTATAATTCACCTTTTCCACCTTTACATGTTCTTAGTCTTGTGTGACGTGTTATCGTCTGTACAAGACCTGATCGTACTATATTTTTTATGGGGGTTACTTGCAACCTGTTTAGCTTGGATCTAATGCTCCGAGGGCAAATAGGGTGATCGCACACCGTTCAGTCTCAGCTTTTCATCATCCTTTCAGGGTGAATTTCAGTTTGGGAATACAAAAAAGTTGCTGGGGAAGTGTGGGATGTGATGAAAGCTGGATGAACACAGGACGAAAAGATAAAGGTGAATACAGGTGATAAAAGTGGTGAGTTGAAGCTGAGCCATCTGGGGATGAGAAGTACTGTTAGTCCTTGTCTCCTCTTGTATTAATGTGTTCATTGCACCTTTTATTTCCAGACACAACATTCGTAGTGGATGCCTTTCAGTATGGAATAATCCCAAAAGTGACACATTACTTCCTCAGTCATTTCCATGCTGACCACTATGGGGGACTAAGGAAATCTTTCAATAAGCCTATCATCTGCAGTGCTATTACCGGTAAGTAAGAACAACAAAATGATTGTTATAGTCGAAGCCTATATATCACCTATATAGCTGTGAGGTTTTTCTGTCTGTTAAAACTAATGCATTTAAATAAATTTACAAAATACATGAACAAGAAAACATTTAATAACAAATTATATCTGAAAAAATATATACAGGCCCAACTTTTGTCGTGAATGCCTTCCTCAGTCATGGTCACTTTGAATATCTTCTTCAGGTATGATAGTATATGGTGTTGAACACCTGCTGTTGCTGTCAACAGTGGTTATTAATACAATCTGATCTCATCCAACACTCTCTCACCCATCCACGTAAAATTTGCAGCCATAGACTAAAATTATCACAAGCAAGATTCTAAGTGAGAGATAGAAAAAAACATGTACATATGTAGCTCCAGAGAGCTCTGTCAAAATGTGTCTCACAGGACTTGTGGAAGGAGTGCATTGCTGATCAAGTGGGGCTTCCGCAGGTCACCTGATGGTGATTTTGAAACTTCCTGACAGACTGTGCAACGCATCTTTTTGGAATGTTTCCTATATTCATACCAAGGACTGCAGGCAGACCTTGTAAATGCTTCACCATCATTAATCCAGTGGCTAAATAAATCTGTAAAGGTGCAGTCTTTTATCTTTCCTATGACAAAAGTATTGACAGCTCACTGCATTATATATTGTACATACATTACATGTAGTATGTATTTTCTAATTTTATATGCAGTCCTATAGCCATATGTTAAATAAACTGTTAACTATAGTTGGAAACTTGACTGTGACACCCAGAGATGTTGCCAAAGCTGATTGATGATGGACACAGCCTCTGTCATAGGCACACCATACACCTCAGTAGAGAAATGCACAGTTACTCACGAATACCTGGATCTGGCAGGTTCTAAGGTATTGCCATACAACAATGGTTGAAGGCACAATTAACTTCAGCATGTGCACAGTGTTAACTTGAGCAAGAGAACTTTTTGACAACACCTCATAGTTACAAGGACATGCTGAGGAGGCCAGATCTGATCAGAGAGCACCAAGGTGCCTCCCTTCAGTTTGCTTGCCAGAACACCAATTGGACCATTCAGCAGTGGAGCAGTGTGTACTCTGATAAGTCTGGATTCTCCCTGAAATCTTTAGATGGTAGGGAAAAACTCTGGAGTTCTCCAATGAAGCCAGGTTGTCCCTGAAATCTCCAGATGGTAGGGAAAGACTGGGATCGCTGACAAGTCTAGCTTCTCCCTCAAATCTTCCAATGGTTAAGGAAATTGCCTCGAGTTCTCTGATGAGTCCAGGTTCTTCTTCAAATCTCCAGAAGGTAGAGAAAGAGTCTGGAGTTCTCCAACAAGTCCAGGTTGTTGCTGAAATCTCCAGATGGTAGGGAAAGACTGGGGATTGCTGATGAGTCTAGCTTCTCCCTTAAATCTCCCAATGGTTCAGAAATTATCTTGAGTTCTCTGCCTAATCAAGATTCTCCCTGAAAACTCTAGATGGTAGAGAAAGAATCTGGAATTCTCTGATGAGTCCAGGGTCTTGCTCAAATCTCCAGAAGGTAGAGAAAGAGTCTGGAGTTCTCTTATAAGTCCAGGTTGTCCCCCGAAATCTCCAGACAGTAGAGGAAGAGTCTGGAGTTCTCTGACTAGTCAGGATTCTCCCTGAAATCTCCAAATGGCAGAGGAAGAGTCTGGAGTTCTCTGACTATTTGAGATTCTCCCTGAAATCTGCAGATGGCAGAGGAAGAGCCTGGAGTTCTCTGTCTAGTGGAGATTCTTCCTGAAATCTCCAGAAAGTAGAGAAAAAGTACGAAGTTCTCTGACAAGTCCAGGTTGTTCCCCAAAATCTCCAGATGGCAGATGAAGAGTCTGGAGTTCTCTGTCTAATTCCAATATAATAGGTTCATTATTGGAAATTATAAATTTTTCATCTAACTCATTGTTGGTTGCCAGTGTTTCACCCCAGTGTACCAGTTTGGGCTCATCAGTTCATAACTAGCACACCTACCAAGGCACATGGCTAGTGCATACCGTGGAGGCCACTGTGCACAGGTTACTTGGAGCCACGGGCAGTGCCAGTGCACTATGAGAGACTATGGTGCACTATGATGAGTGCAAATTGGCACACTGGGGCGAAACTCTGGCAAACAAGCATGAGTTACAAGTAAGAACTCTCATTATTGTTCCGTATTGAAGATGACGCTAGGCATAGAATCTCAAGGATAATTTAATAAAAACATCTATTCAATACTTTTCACGTTTAATGTGGTTTGAATCTACATGAATTTATGTAGATTTATCAGATCAGGTACATGTTTCACCCATTATTTGGGCATCTTCAGCCTATAGACAACCTTTAGGTCAAGGTTTGGGACCTTTCTAACCATATATAGTATAATATACGAACGTTAATAATCTGTTAAGACTAACTTGCCAGGATAACAATTTTTAAAATGTGAACAAAACATAACTGTGGGTAACATAAATTAAAGGTGTTTTAACACAATTAGAACTTGTCGGTCCTATTCTGTCTCACTTAAAATTATGTCCCAAACTAAAATGGATCTTCTTCCTCTATCATAAATCTTGGGTAAAGAGGATATTACATACCGGGGTTCATTTGACCCACCTATATCATTTCATGTTCTTGACGTAATGTAACTAATGTCAGTGTGTTGTCAACCACAAGTGGAGATTTAGAACTGATTATGTGTAGGCTGGTCAAGATTGCTGTGAGTGAAAATATAAATTTAAATTAATGGTGTTTTTTACACAGTTAAAACTTGTCAGTCCTATTGTACTTAACTTAAAAATATCTTCAAAACTAAACATGGATCTTCTTCCTCTGACGTAAGTCTTGAGAAAAGGGTATATTGATACTGGGGCTTATTTGACCCACATATTTCATTTTCATGTTCTTAATGTAACTGATGTTGAAATGTGTTGTGTTCACAATAATCTTGACCAGCCTACATGTAACAATCAGTTCTAAATCTCCACTTGTGGTTGACAACACATTCTGACATTCGTTACAGTACGTCAAGAACATGAAATGATATAGGTGGGTCAAATGAACCCCGGTATGTAATATCCTCTTTACCCAAGACTTATGATAGAGGAAGAAGATCCATTTTAGTTTTGGACATACTTTTAAGTTAGATAGTGTTGTAACCAAGGTTGAGATTTACAAAACACAACTTTATTATTCGCTTCAAATGCAAAATACACTATTTACACAAATAAAACTGAAATTTAACTTGAAGCAAAATGAATTAGGAATCTTGAGAAAGAGTCTATCTTTTGTACACTATATACAAGTTTGCAGTATTTACATCCACTTCTATCTCGAAAAGATAGTCCTTGATATGAAAAGTCGATAGTCGAAAACTATCAGAAGTACTGACATAAATGTTTTGGAAAGTCCTTCCTTGCTGAGTTCATAAAAGCAAGTTCAATGTTGAAAGAATTCTTACTTAGTGAAACTAAGGGAGCTTGCATTAATTAGGGAAATATAACGGTATGTAATAGTATGACTGGATATGGGCAGCGGAATAAGAGGAGCGGTGACCAGAGGTGAGACCTCGTACTGCCAGAAATTCAGTCCACCTGGTCGAAGCACATTTTCAAGAGGAGTAGCCTCCGTGCTCGACGTAGGGTGTATTCTGGAGCTGGACACCGGGGCAAGTGGGCATCTGGACAGGCTGGGAGTTCCTCTTTATAGTACACACACGATGGTTCAGGCACGCGCACTGAGGGCTGCGCGTCGAGGCTAGAAGAATGACACCTGGCGCGCATGTAGCTGGCTGGCGGAGCGAGAAGGGAGCGCCGGACATACAACACCCTCCCCTCCTAAATACGCCGGTACGGCGTGAAACGGCGGCGGCGCTGGCGGCGGCTGCGATGCTGGGCCGGAGCTGCTGATGTCTCTGTTGGATTGTCCGGAGCTGGGACCGGGCGGAGTGGCGCTGTCTCGTCCTGAAAGGAACCCATTGTTATTAAATGGTCTAAAGCTCGTTCAGCAATAGATTTATCTGGCTGAGCAATAGAATCAATAGCTGGACATGGGCGGTAGCGCAGACGTATCTGGTCTTGATGGCGGCAGATACGTTTCTCCGTAGTCTGTATTTCGTAGAGACGATGACCCAAAGATCTGCAGATGACTCCAGGTATCCAGAGTGGGTTTGACCTGAATGTCCGGGTGTAGACCTTGTCGTTGACTGAGAACTTCGTTGGTGAGGTCTGAGACTGGGCCGGAAGAGGCTGCAACAGAGAAAGTAAAGTTCTGTGAGGTCGTCCATGGAGCTTCTGTGCAGGAGTGACATTATCAGCGCCGGGCAGAGTTCTGTAGTTGCTTAAGAGTTGGAGCAATGCTTGGTCTTTAGTTAAGCCTGAAGAGACAGCTTTTTTCATACTTCTCTTAAATGTTTGTACAAAGCGTTCAGCTTCACCATTAGATTGAGGGTGAAAAGGCGGTGCTAGGATATGACGAATGCCATTATATGTACAAAATTTCTTAAAAGCAGTAGCTGTAAATTGAGGGCCGTTGTCCGAAATGAGTACTTGAGGTAAGCCTTCTGTAGTAAATATTTTCTGTAGAGCACGAATGGTAGCTTCGGTCGTAGTAGTCGAATGCATATCCACTACATATGGAAAGTGCGATAGTGAATCGATGACTATTAACCACATGGAATTGAGGAAAGGACCTGCGAAATCGATGTGAACTCGTTCCCATGGAGTAGTAGCAGGAGGCCATGAAGCTAGATCAGAAGACGGGGCGTTCTGATTCAGTTGACATTGTTCACAATGACGGATGAGCTTTTCGATGGCGGCATCAATACCGGGCCAGTAGCAGTGTTGACGTGCTAGTTGCTTCGTTCGGGATATACCCCAATGGCTTTGGTGTAATAATTCGAGAACTTGTTTCTGTAGGCTAAGTGGGATAACCACTCGGAAGATGGTGCCTGCTTCTAGGAGTACGACTCCAGCACGAGTCGTGAGACGATGCTGCATACGATGATAAGGTGCAAGGTGGGCGGGAAGATTGCTCTGAAGAGGCCAACCGTTGCGGATGTAAGTACGCACAGTAGCAAGTGTACTGTCCTTATCCGTAGCTTTAGCTATGCAGGTAGCATCAATAGGAAAACTGGAGACAGTATCTTCAAGTTCTATGTCCAACTGAAGACATTCAGATTCTTGAGAATCGAAGGCAGTATCAGGACCAACTGGTAAGCGTGAGAGGGCATCAGCATTACAATGCTGGGATGTGGCTCGATAGACAATCTGATAGGAATAATCAGAAAGGAACATGGACCATCTTTGAAGCTTTCTGAGGGAATTCTCAGGGATCTTATTACCAGGATGGAATAAGTGTACGAGAGGCTTATGATCAGTAATGATCAGGAAATGGTTGCCATAGAGATATTCATTGAAACGGCGAATACCAAAGATGATGGCTAAAGCTTCTTTCTCTATCTGTGAGTATCGACGTTGATGGTCATTAAGTGTTTTCGAAGCGAAAGCGATGGGGCGTTCCCGTCCATGACGATCTTTCTGGGAGAGAACGGCACCGACACCGTAGTCTGAAGTGTCAGTAGCTAGCGTGATGAGCTTGTCGGGCTGAAAATGAGTGAGTTGTATAGCTTGAATTAAGGCGTTGTTGATGGTTTTCCATGCCTGTTGGCATTGCGGAGTCCATTGAAATTTAACACCTTTTTTACGTAGAGCGTTTAATGGAGCTGCCACTGTAGCGAAGCGGGGAATGAACTTATTATAGTAGTTCGCTTTGCCTATGAAGGACTGGAGCTGCTTGAGGTTCTGAGGTGCTGGCATGTTGACGATAGCTGAGACATTCTGTGCACTAGGGCGAATTCCAGTCTTATCAAGTATATGTCCTAGGTAGTGAACTTGAGGCTGAAAGAATGTACATTTAGCGAGATTCGCTCGTAGGCCATTGTCTTTCAATTTCTGGAGAAGGAGGCGTAGATTGTTTAGATGTTCCTGATGATCTTTTCCAGTAACAATAATATCATCCAGGTAGTTAGCACAACCGGGAATGGAGGCAGTGAGTTGAGCTAAATAGCGCTGGAAAATAGCCGCTGAGGATGAAACACCGAATGGGAGCCGCTGGAGCTGGAGCAGTCCGAGAGGAGTGTTGAGTGTTAGAAATTTCTTAGAGTCTTCGTCTAAAAGTAGCTGGAGATATGCTTCTTTAAGATCAACTCGAGAGAAGAATTGTCCACCAGCGAGACGATGGAATAAGTCTTCTGGACGTGGAATAGGAAAGATATCTGTGTCGAGTTGTGCGTTGACTGTAGATCGAAAATCGCCACAAAGTCGAACATTACCATCAGGTTTCTTGATTACCACTAGTGGAGTAGCCCATTGACTAGAAGTAACTGGTACCACAATTCCAGTTTGTATCCATCTTTCTAATTCTTTCGTGACCGGGTCTTGAAGTGCTAGGGGTACTGGACGTGCTTTGAGGAAGCGAGGCTTAGCTCCGGATTTCAGCTGTATGTGAGCTGTATAGTCTTTTGCTGTTCCGAGCTGAGAGTCGAAGACTTCAGGAAACTGCTTTAGGAGATTGGTAACGTCAGAAGTAGGATGCAATGTAGATACAACGTTAATGTTGTCATGTATCTGGAAACCAAATAAGTTAAATAGATCCATGCCCATAATGTTGGATGCAGTGTAGTTGTTAACTACGAGAAGAGGAATGGCCTTCTGAATTCCTTTATAACTAGCCTGAAGCTGGATTTGACCTTTAATGTCAATTTTCTTTTTGTTAAATGTCACAAGCTGGATGTCAGCTGGAGAGCATGAAGGGGAACCTAAGTCATGGTAGGTAGCCAGGTTAATAATAGAGACAGGTGATCCAGTGTCTAATTGAAAATCGACAGATCGAGTAGAGAATGAGAGAGGAACGATGATCTTGTGAGAATTCCTTGTGGGAAGAAGAAGATTGATCTGATCAACTTCCATGTCTTGGCGGGGCTGTATATGCTTCGGGCGTGCTGCAGGAGTCTTAGCAGGGCGGAGCGAACTCCGACATACAGTCTTAATGTGTCCAAGTTTATTACATCGTTCACAAGTGGCTTTGAAAAAACGACAGTCACGACGTTCATGATGCTTGAAACAGCCGCGGCAGGAAGGCAGGAGTTTCGAGGTGCTTTTAGAATTGGGCTTCCTTGTAGCATTACGAGAAGGAACCTGGCGAGAATGCTTGGTAGAGAGCGCCTTATCTGGACGGTTCACTGTAGCAGAGGACTTGCGGGCCTGAGTCGAGACTTGAGCAACTTCGTGTGGAGAAGCTATGGCTGCGGCAGTCTTGGTAGTAAGCTCATAAACCGTAGCAATACGCTGGACGTCTTCTAAAGAAGGGTTACTCTGCTTGACAGCGTCAAAACATATCTTGTCCTCAGGAGTATGTAAAATTACCATGTCCCGAATGAGAGAATCAGTGTAGTGTGAACCACAACCGTCCTTGGAGCATATGAACTGGCAGGGTTTAGCTAGACCACGCAATTCAGTTATCCATTCAGTATGTGTCTGATGGGGTTGCTTTCTGCTCTGAAAAAATTTATAGCGAGCAGCCACTATGTGAGGAGCTTTGGCATAATGTTCAGTGAGACGGGCCAGGAGCTGTGCGAATGGTACCTCAGAAAGGTTTTCTTCTGGACCTAATTTACGTAGTAATTCACACGTAGCATTGCCAACCGAACTAAGAAATAGTGCGCGGCGGCGTTGATCATCTGTGACAGAATGGCAGATGAAATGCTGTTGTAAGCAGGCTAAATAAACTGACCATTCTTCCTTAGCCGGATAAAAAGCAGAGAACGGAGGAATAGCTGATGGCTGTGTAGAGACAGAAATAGCTTGAATAGCCTGAATTAATGCTGCCTGTTGTTGTTGCATAAACTGTTGTTGTTGTTGCTGCTGTAAGGCTTGGAATACCGTAGCGAGTTGCTCAGCTGTAGCCATTGCAAGATGCGTGCAATAAAGAGCAAGGAGAGCTGTGTGTCAGAACTGGTTGTAGGCGCGACCTTGACCGGTATATGCTGGGAGTGAGAGAGAGAGCAAGCAAACACGCTGGAGCGTGCCACACAGGTGGAGCACACGACAGAGAGCTGTGGAATGTCTGTTGAGTGGGCGACACACTGAGCACTTATTGACTTCGTCGCCAATGTCCAAGTGTATGAGGGCACTGAGTTTGCTGTACCTCGTTGTGAAGGAGTGGATGAATTGCAAGTTATTATCCTGTCGCCACAGAGTTGGTGACTGGGGCCGATGAATTGGAGTGTTTGTTGCGTTCCTTTTTTCTTTTACCTCGTCGCCATAGAGTTGTGTTGTAACCAAGGTTGAGATTTACAAAACACAACTTTATTATTCGCTTCAAATGCAAAATACACTATTTACACAAATAAAACTGAAATTTAACTTGAAGCAAAATGAATTAGGAATCTTGAGAAAGAGTCTATCTTTTGTACACTATATACAAGTTTGCAGTATTTACATCCACTTCTATCTCGAAAAGATAGTCCTTGATATGAAAAGTCGATAGTCGAAAACTATCAGAAGTACTGACATAAATGTTTTGGAAAGTCCTTCCTTGCTGAGTTCATAAAAGCAAGTTCATTGTTGAAAGAATTCTTACTTAGCGAAACTAAGGGAGCTTGCATTAATTAGGGAAATATAACGGTATGTAATAGTATGACTGGATATGGGCAGCGGAATAAGAGGAGCGGTGACCAGAGGTGAGACCTCGTACTGCCAGAAATTCAGTCCACCTGGTCGAAGCACATTTTCAAGAGGAGTAGCCTCCGTGCTCGACGTAGGGTGTATTCTGGAGCTGGACACCGGGGCAAGTGGGCATCTGGACAGGCTGGGAGTTCCTCTTTATAGTACACACACGATGGTTCAGGCACGCGCACTGAGGGCTGCGCGTCGAGGCTAGAAGAATGACACCTGGCGCGCATGTAGCTGGCTGGCGGAGCGAGAAGGGAGCGCCGGACATACAACAGATAGAATAGGACCGACAAGTTCTAATTGTGTTAAAACACCATTAATTTATGTTACCCATAGTGATGTTTTGTTCACATTTTTTACATTATTATCCTGGCATGTTAGTCTTAAGAGATTATTAACGTTCGTATATTATACTGTTGTTGTTTGAGTCATCAGTCCATAAACTGGTCTGATGCAGCCCTCCATGCCATCCTATCCTGTGCTGACCTTTTCATTTCTACGTAACTGCTGCATCCTACATCTGCTCTAATCTGCTTGTCATATTCATACCTTGGTCTACCCCTACCGTTCCTACCACGTACACTTCCTTCAAAAACCAACTGCACAAGTCCTGGGTGTCTTAGGATGTGTCCTATCATTCTATCTCTTCTTCCCGTCAAATTTCGCCAAATCGATCTCCTCTCACCAATTCAATTCAGTATCTCTTCATTCGTGATTCGATCTATCCATCTCACCTTCAGCATTCTTCTGTAACACCACATTTCAAAAGCTTCTATTCTCTTTCTTTCTGAGCTAGTTATCGTCCATGTTTCACTTCTATACAATGCCACGCTCCACACGAAAGTCTTCAAAAACATCTTTCTAATTCCTATATCAATGTTTGAAGTGAGCAAATTTCTTTTCTTAAGAAAGCTCTTCCTTGCTTGTGCTAGTCTGCATTTTATGTCCTCCTTACTTCTGCCATCGTTAGTTATTTACTACCCAAGTAACAATATTCATCTACTTCCTTTAAGACTTCATTTCCTAAACTAATATTTCCTACATCACCCGCCTTCGTTCGGCTGCACTCCATTACCTTTGTTTTGGACTTATTTATTTTCATCTTGTACTCCTTACCCAAGACTTCGTCCATACCATTCAGCAGCTTCTCGGGATCTTCTGCAGTCTCACATAAAATAACAATATCATCGGCAAATCTCAAGGTTTTGATTTCCTCTCCTTGGATTGTGATTCCCTTTCCAAATTTCTCTTTGATTTCCTTTACTGCCTGTTCTGTGTAAACATTGAAAAGGAGGGGGGACAAACTGCAGCCTTGCCTCACTCCTTTCTGGATTGCTGCTTCTTTTTTCAAAACCCTCGATTCTTATCACTGCAGACTGATTTTTATACAGATTGTAGATAATTCTTCGTTCTCGGTATCTGATCCCAATCACCTTCAGAATCGTAAATAGCTTGGTCCAATCAACATTATTGAATGCCTTTTCTAGATCTATGAATGCCATGTACGTGGGCTTGTCCTTCTTGATCCGATCCTCTAAGATCAGACGTAAAGTCAGGATTGCTTCACGTGTTCCTACATTTCTTCTGAAGCCAAATTGATCTTCTCCCAACTCAGCTTCAACTTATTTTTCCTTTCTTCTGTAAATAATACATGTTAAAAATTTTGCAGGCATGAGATACTAAACTAATGGTGCGGTAGTTTTCACACCTGTCAGCACCAGCTTTCTTGGGAATAGGTATAACAACATTCTGACGAATATCGGATGGGACTTCTCCTGTCTCATACATCTTACACACTAGATGGAATAATCTTGCCATGCTGCTTTCTCCTAAGGCAGTCAGTAATTCAGAAGGAATATCATCAATTCCAGGTGCCTTGTTCTTATTTAGGTCTCTCAGAGCTCTGTCAAACTCTGACCTCAAAATTGGGTCTCCCATTTCATCAGCATCAACAGCCTCTTTTTGTTCCAGAACCAAATTATCTACATCTTTACCTTGGTACAACTGTTGGATATGTTCTTGCCATCTTTCTGCTTTTTCTTCTTTCCCTGGAAGTGGCTTTCCATCAGAGCTCTTAATATTCATACACCTAGATTTCCTTTCCCCAAAGGTTTCCTTGATTTTCCTGTATGCAGCATCTACCTTTCCCAGGACCATACAACCTTTGAAATCCTTGTACTTCTCCTTCAGCCATTCTTCCTTAGCTACCTTGCACTTTCTATCCACTTGATTCTTTAATTGCCTGTATTCTTTTCTGCCCTCTTCATTTCTAGCATTCTTGTATTTTCGTCGTTCATCAATCAGATCTAGTATCTCCTGAGTTATCCACTGATTCTTAGTTGATCTTTTCTTCCTTCCTAACATCTCTTCAGCAGCCCTACTGACTTTATTTTTCATGACTATCCACTCTTCCTCTATAGTGTTTCCTTCAGCCTTTTCATTTAGTCCTTGTGCAACATGTTCCTTGAAACAATCCCTCACACTCTTTTCTTTCAACTTGTCTAGATCCCATCTTTTTGCATTCTTTCCTTTCTTCAATTTCTTCAACTTCAGATGGCATTTCATGACCAACAAGTTGTGGTCAGAGTCCACGTCTGCTCCTGGGAAAGTTTTGCAGTCCAACACCTGATTTCTGAATCTCTGCCTATCATAATGAAGTCTATTTGATACCTTCCAGTGTATCCAGGTCTCGTCCAGGTATACAGCCGTCATTTGTGGTGTTTGACCTATGTATTGGCAAGGACTAAATTATGATCAGTGCAGAATTCAACCAGCCGAGTTCCTCTTTCGTTCCTTTGTCCCAATCCAAATTCTCCTACAGTATTACCTTCTCTTCCTTGGCCTTCCACTGCATTCCAGTCTCCCATCACAATTAGATTCTCGTCACCTTTTACATATTGTATTAAATCTTCTATCTCTTCATATATTCTTTCAATTTCGTCATCATCCGCTGAACTAGTAGGCATATAGACCTGCACTATTGTGGTGGGCATTGGTTTGGTGTCTATCTTGACGACAATAATTCTTTCACTATGCTGGTCGTAGTAGCTTACCCACTGCCCTATTTTCTTATGCATTATTAAACCAACTCCTGCATTTCTCCTGTTTGATTTCATGTTGATAATTCGATAGTCGCTTGACCAAAAATCCTGTTCTTCCTGCCAACGTACTTCACTTATTACCAACTACATCTAACTTTAGTCTATCCATCTCCATTTTCAGATTCTCTAACGTACCAGAATGATTTAAACTTCTAACATTCCACGCTCCGACTCGCAGAATGTCAGTATCCATCTTCCTGATGATCGCCCCCTCTCGTGTAGTCCCCACCCGGAGATCCGAATGGGGGACTAGTTTACCTCCGGAATATTTTACCCGGGAGGAAGCCATCATCAGTACATCATTCATACAGAGAGAGCTGCATGTCCTCGGGAGTTAGTTACGGCTGTAGTTTCCCGTTGCCTTCAGCCGTGTAGCAGTATCAACACAGCTAAGCCATGTTGTGTATTATTACAAGGCCATATCAGTCAATCATCCAGACTGCCGCCCTTGCTACCCCCCTTTCGATGAACCATTCGTTAGTCTGGTCTCTCAACAGATACCCATCCGATATGGTTGCACCTGCGGCTTGGCTATCTGCTTCATTGGGACACGCAAGCTTCCCCACTGCGGCAAGGTCACATGGTTAAAAAGGTCCCAAACCTTGACCCAAAGGTTGTCTACAGACTGAAGATGCCCAAATAAGGGGTGAAACGTGTACCTGACCTGATAAGTCTACATAAATTCATGTAGATTCAAACCACATTAAATGTGGAAAATATTGAATAGGTGGTTTTATTAAATGGTCCTTGAGATTCTATGCCTAAGAATGAGTTAGCCGCTAAATTTATAATGTCCAATAATGGACCAATTATATTGGAATTATGAATTTACTTGTTCAAGACAAATATTTCAGGTTCCCTATAATAATCAATACCTATATCATCATCCTCTAGCTAGTTGAGATTCTCCCTAAAATCTGCAGATGGCAGAGGAAGAATCTGGAGTTCTCTGACTAGTCAAGATTCAACCCGAAATCTTCAGAGGGCAGAGGAAGATCCTGGAGTTCTCTGACCAGTCAAGATTCACCTTGAAATCTCCAGATGGCAGAGGAGGAATCTGAAGTTCTGTAACTAGTCAAGATTTACCCTGAAATCTCCAGACATTAGACAAAGAGTCCGGAGTTCTCTGTATATCATTGAAGATTTCAAGGAGAATCTTGATTCGTCAAAGAGTCTGGAGTTCTCTGACTAGTCCAGATTATCCCTAAAATTTCCAGATGGTAGACATAAAGTCTGGAGTTTTCTGACTAGTCGAGATTCTCCCTGAATCTCCAGACGGTATAAAAAGAGTCTGGAGTTCTCCGACTAGTTGAGATTCTCCTTGAAATCTCCAACGGTAGACAAGGAGTCCGGAGTTTGCCGACTAGTTGACGTTCTCCCTGAAATTTCCAGATGGTAGGCAAAGAGTCTGGAGTTCTCTGACTAGTTGAGATTCTCCCTGAAATCTCCAGATTGTAGACAAAGAGTCTGTCTCCCTGAAATCTCCACATGGTAGACAAAGAGTCTGGAGTTCTCTGACTAGTTGAGATTCTCCTTGAAATCTCCAACAGTAAACACAGAGTCTGGAGTTCTCTGACTAGTCAAGATTCTCCCTGAAATCTTTGGGCAGTGGACAAAGAATCTCAAGTTCTCTGACTAGTCGAGATTCTTCTTGAAAACTCTAGATGGTAGTCAAAGATTCTGGAGTTCTCTGATTAGTTGGGATTCTGCCTGAAATCTCCAGATGGTAGACAAAGAGTCTGGAGTTCTGTGATGAGTCCAGGGTCTTCCTTAAATCTCCAGACAGTGGAGAATGAATCTGGAGTTCTCTGACAAGTCCAGGTTGTCACCTGAAATCTCCAGATGGCAGAGGAAGAGTGTAGAGTTCTCGAACAAATTCTGGTTCTCCCTGAAATCTTCATGTGGCAGGGAAGGGTTCTAGAGGTCTCTGATGAGTCTGGCTTTTCTCTGAAATATCCTGATGGCACAGAAACTGTCTGGAGTTCTCTGATCAGTCAAGATTCTCTCTGAAATCTCCAAATGGTAGGAAGAGTCTGGAATTCCCTGATGAGTCCACTTTCTCCCTGAAATCTCCAGATGGTAGAGAAGGTGTGTGGAGTTCTGTGATGAGTTGAGATTCTCTCTGAAATATCCAGATAGTAGGTAAAGACTCTGGAGGTTTCTGATGAGTAGCTTCTCTCTGAAATCTCCAGATGGTAGGGAAAGACTCTGGAGGTCTCTGACTAGTCTAGCTTCTCCCTGAAATCTCCAGATGACAGAGTATCTGGAATTCCATGATGAATAGAGATTCTTTCCAAAATCTCCAAATGCTAGATAAAGAGTGTGGAGTTCTTTGACGAGTCCAGATTCTCCCTGAAATCTCCAGATGCTATGAAAAGACTCCAGGTTGCTGACTAGCCTAGCTTCTCCTTGAAATCTCCAGAAGGTGGAGAAAGAATCTGGAGTTCTTTGACTAGCTTATAAAAGAGTTCACAGAATACAAATATCAATTTAATTAAAATAAACTATTACATGTTTCATCCTGGAATCATGGCATCATCAGCTATAACTTAAATACCATTTAAAACTAAAAGATAAATCAGAAATCCTCACAATTTCTCTTACACTATTGAGCCACACCCGCTTGCATCGTGGAAACAATCCAAGTACCAATAAATACAAAATGAAGGTTGAGGCGTAGATCGCGACTAGGAAAATCCTAAATGCAAACAGCCTTGAACTGGAAACGAGCCTCTTGACAAAATAATAATAAGAGACTAAATCTATGAATAAAAAAATTTAAAATACATGAAATAAGGGTTTGTTCAAATCATGAAATGAAGGTACAGGGAAAGGAAATTAATCAAATAAAAAAGGATAAAGAACAGGTACATACATAATCAGTCCAGGCTGAGTTGTTGGCACGACATTATTCCGTGAGCATCAAGTCACAAAAAAAGGGGAAAAAAATTGAACATTCGGCGGGCTCACTCAGATAAGTACAATTCCATTCAAAAGGTGCCAGCATTTATGTATCTCAAATGGCGCCACAGATCAAAAGAGAGAGATCGTTCTTTCCAACGAGTATATTCCATATCATTTCCACTCAATAACGTTCAGACACCACCTCGAGTTGAAAAGAAATAAAATATGTAGGATTTCAGTATGGGATAAAAGAGAAATGACTCTGGACCAAGGAGATAATATATAACAAAAGGGGAAAATCCCAGGCATGCGCATAGCCTAAATAAACGAAACATAAAACATAGTGGTCCTATAGGTAAATGAGCAGCCAAGACAGGTGCCAAGGTAAAAGAAATAGCACCATACAAAATGCATTAATAAAATACTGAAACAAGATCAAAATACAAATTCAACTGACTGATACGTCTTTGTTACACTCCCCTCTCATACTAACACTCGTGCACACATTCGGACACAGCCGGGATCGGCAAGCAATACGAGTAGCAGCGTCAGTTAAATGACAAACTCAAATTCATATAACTTGACCCCAAGGCCACAAACAAGGTCTCATTTATTCCAGAAGTTGCATGCACAGGTCAAACGAATTCAGCTGTGGGATCAGAGAAATCCCGAACTCATGCACAAACCCATCAAGGTTCGCACTTCATACGACACAATTGGAAACTCGTGCGAACACAAAGGGGAAACAGTCATCAGATGGTGAATTACATAAAAATGCAGCGCACATACACAGAAGTAATATGAGACCATACCATCAACATATCATAATCTCAATAACCACAAGAAAAAGCATGCAGTCCATTCATTCTGCAGAGTGAACAACACATCAATCACCTATATCCCTTTCAGACTGAGTACGCACAATTGTGCGGGTTCGTATTTTAGTTATCCCTGACTGTATTTGATGTTTTATCGGCGCTACACCAGACTGCAGTGATTGTGCAGGACACGTGGCGTGTATTTCAATTGATTTTAGTATGCGCTTGACCGCCAGGGCGAAGGAAGAAGAGTTTAAAAAGCACAGTTGATCGGCGAGATGGCAGGAAGCAGTAGTGCCGAAAGTAAGTATTTATTTACTGCGTTTATATTAATCTAGAAGCTTTACTGAATACCGGAATATATTCAATGAAGTGTGTACTTTGGTTAGTGAACGTAAATTTTGAAGCTACACCATCGTACATGATACAACGAGGTTTTGAATTTTGTTACGCACAATTGTGTGGGTCCTGTTTTTCGGATGTTAGTTTTTATTTTGTAAAATAAACTATTAATATTGAACCCTTTAGGTCCATATTGAGGGATACCTACCTTCCTTACCTATCAGCAAAGTTCATGAGATCTGTCTCTTGGGTCATTTCGGGTTCTTCGTCACTTGCTGAGGTAAAGGTAGGGTTCATTAATTCTAATCTATCTACTGGAATGAAAGGTCTGTTTAAAAGATTCCTATATATTCAGGAAAATTCTGAAGCATGTCAATGGTATCATAGAAGTCAATTGTGTCCACTGGACACCACAATCATTTTTACATAAACGTCAGAACACTGGTGTGAGACTTAAACGTAACTGCCTGATGGGCATTCTTACTAGAAACCATTATCTCAATTATTAATCATTTAAGAAAGGAAAGTCTGGAAATCCTTAAATTCGGCTTCCATGTGAGACCACATGTACCATCATAGTGATTCGTTATGGTCCAGCCCTCGTAACACGAACTCTGGACTCTGGGAATAATTAAGGCCGTCCAATCGGTGTGTGCCACACAGTGGTTCTACGGCATGGACCCTTAATTGAATCGATGTGACCTGCGTCTATGTCATGGACCGACATCTACTCTTCTAAGTTACTTTAAAGTCATTGTGGATGATGACCGCAAGGAAATGATGCTACAATGGCATATGGCCCTAATCTAAGTCACTGAGGTTGATGACCCCCTGACCATCCAAGTTTCTAGGCTGAAGGCTAAACACAATTAAGTTACATCGGTTTATGACCAAAGTTCCACTTTACTATCCCCAGCACATTCACTGCTCAATCAATCAAAGTTCAATAATTACAACAATAGCAATGCTCACAAACTTTGTGGCAGTAAAATCCATTTCCTTCGGATATGTCCCCTTAATCGTTACTTTAGATGTTAACATTCCCCAGAAAACAAACTAAAATTTCCAGAATGCATCTCCAAGTTATTCGCTTGATTAAAGTTATTTCAAATGCGGTTTCACTGAATTTAATAATTAAATAAATTTAAATGATTTTAACGAAATATTAACGAACAACAAATTTTATCTCCGCGGACTCTGGTTTCTTCACAAATTTCTACGCAGCTGTGATGTGAGTTCAATATTGCGATGTTTATCTGGCTGGAAAAGAATTTTACATAATTCATGTCCAGCTATATATATTCTGTCTCGTGATATCATGCTTAAAAATCTAATCTAGTCCTAACCGTTATTAACACTTGGATATCCTAATAATCTACGTACAAACCAAACAACTCGCCATATAATTACGATGTCATATCTCGTCATTACCATTATGAATTTTGCACACCCCTCACAGACAAACCGATCATCACGACCATCGCTCTATATTTTGGACAACCCTGAATTAGGTTACTCAGTTCCTTATACTCAAAGTTCGTGATTTCAAATGTTCGTTACGTCCCCATTTACAGTATTTCACAATACTTAGATCATTACCGGCTATGAATTTCAACTAAATCCAGCATTTTAACGTTTCCCCTGGCCGAGAATTACAATCTCAATACCAAGCCTGTCCCGTTATCATAACTGAGGCCTCTCATCCCCCCAAGCTCGCTTGGCAGTTACAGGAAACACCAGGTTTATTCACAGTTGACTGACTTCTCAAAATGCTCCCTTTAAACTCTGCCGACATAATTAAACAAATACGATATTCTAACCAACAAAATGCACAGATTATGCTTCAAGATGCCCACACTAATTATACGCGTCGCCAATTATTACCGCTATGGATTTCTATGAATTTCTTTCCATTCTCAACATTATAAAATATTCCTCGGGCTATCATGTCCCGGCTTCAAATGACAGGACTCTAACCTGATTCGCACATCTCATCTCAACTCATATAAAACATTCCTCGGGCTTCCGTGTCCCGGCTTCAATGACAGGTCCAACCTGATTCACAAACTAACCTCTGTTTCCCAGCTCCACAATTATCATCGACAAAGAACTGGAATAAAATCCTCACTAGAAATCCCGACGTCTAATATCACACAATGCATTAATCATGAATAACTTCGCATAAATGATATCGTATTTAATAACTTGATTTTTATGAGAAATGACTGAAACATTCTACTAGATCTTCTATTGTCAGTCAGACACAGTTTAAAATGGGCATTAAAAAAAAACGTTTCCGTGACCAAATTCATCACCCTAGGTTCTCACCCGACAGCGCGCTTCCACTCGATTGAAAACGAGTGATCATGGATTATTATTATTAACGTCAAATTGCAGACAGAAGAATTTTACGTCGAATGAACATCTTAATTTGACATCACAAAATATAGGCAGTACACTCACACGGATGACGATCTACATTGGACGTGATATCACTTCGGAACCCTATGCAATAACTTTTTACAACATTATACGGCACTCGCAAGACTTCAAACTTTTATCCAAGTGGAAAATAAAACAAATGACTCTTTTAGTCGTACTCTCACATTTACAAAACTTAGTAGGGGTGACCACTGCATCGTATATCCCCATTCAAATACACTTTAAGAAATCACGAGACAAGATATCAGAGGTAGTAAGATGGAAAGTCACCTACCTCATGTCGTCACGCCAGTATTCGTCATAGGGCTCACCTGTGACCCTGGCATTTTATTTAGCCATTTTTACATTCATGGCTTCACAATTTATTATTATTTCTTCAGGTTTCCTGGAATAAAGCATAAAAAAAAAAAAGAAAATACCCTTCACTTGTTTGCTTGAACGCACACGATGGACTATAATTATTTCCGCACACGAATTACTTAATCACATTAGAATTTATTCAGTACTTTGACCGTCCTATCTGGTACAATTATTTCACTCAAGAAAACTATCTCCTCATGGAGTCAAGACTTAGCCGCAATGGCTAAAATCTGCAGTTGAACTCAGTCTACTTTCGTTGGTTTGATTTCGCAGAGCAGCTCAACCATTTTTCGTCCGCTTTGTATCACAAATGCCGGAGAAGGAGGCTTCGTCATGGCGTCCCTTCATATTTATAGCAGTTACCCCCTCTCTCCGGATCTCTCCCTTTGCCGCCAAGAAAATTTCTATAAATTTTCTGACTTACCTAAACTGCAATTTCAAGAGTTTTGAAAGTGACTACATGCTTGCTACATTTCTGGCGGTAGTGTTCACGGACATTTAAAAATTTTACAGGTTCGATTTGTGAGATGATTGACCCCCTTTGATAGGCACTATATTTTTTGACTTGGCGTGGTCACGCCATGTACACGCGCTTTGAAATAGTTCATAAAAATGACTTGAGATTCTTCCGCCGTCGACACGTGTGGTTGACGTCACGTACCCCAGAGCATGGGACCGAAGGTAATCACCCCCTCGTCACATGTCAAATCCATGCTATCAAGAATCCAACTTTTAGTTTAATTGTTACCCCGCCTTATACCTCAGCAACTGACGACATTAAAATGGCTTCCAACGTGGTGGCATCAGTCACTTAACAGTGGGGCTTAAGTCACGATAGCGAGGAGGATAATTGTATACGTTGTGCATCAGTAAAATGTTGCCCAACGTGGTGGCTTCAGTCACTTAAGAGAGGGCCTAAGTACATCGAGAGAAGAACTGCAAGTTATGTTGGTTGACATCAGTGAAACGATGACCAATTGTAGGATTGTTATACGTTGGTCGGTCATTAAAATGTCGCACCAACGATGGGGCATAAATCACGATAACGATGAGGGAACCTAAGTCACGATAACGATAAGGATATTTTGAAAAAAATCGTGTACTAGGGGAAAAGAGAAATAATGTTGAGGCTATGCCACATTATGGATGATAAAATCGTGCGCCAGAGTTGATAGTGAACTCGAAGAAATAGATAAACGCCCGATGAGTAAGGCTAGGAGATACCACTATGAGAATAATTTATCTACTGAATGAAAGGTATAATTTTAGTGTGTTAGTGTAATTTCCCAAATTTTTGAATACTGGTTTGAGTGTTTTGGCTGATCACTTTGATCGAGTGAACATTGCAGTTCACGTTTTATTAAACAAAATGTTAGAGAATGTTGCATTAACAGTGTGATGTGTTAGATAGGAGGATGTTGTGATGTTTATCATTGTAGTCCTATTATACGCCGTTGAAGTCTCGGGCTCACCGATGACCTATCGTTTTCTGTTAAATACAGTATGTTTATGCAGGAGGGAGAATTGGCCCAAGGGCAGGTGGTCCAAATGTTCAAGGACTTAATGGAGAGGATAGAAAACGATAAGAAGGAACAGAGAGAGTGCAGGGAAGCCGATAGGAAGCACTTAAATGAGAGTATGAAATCTATCAGTGAAAAATTAGATAGTGCAGATGTAGAATTAAAAGGTATGAAGGAAGTCGTAGGAACCATGGACAATAAATTAGATAGTGCAGATGTAGAATTAAAAGGTATGAAGGAAGTTGTTCAAAATGTTGACATTAAAGTGCAGGACACTCAGGATAGTTGTAAGGAAGCTAGCGTTGATATTAGAAAGGACATTGGTGACTTTAAACATGAAATAAATCAGCAGTTTATAGAAACTCGCGAGCTACATCGTGTTCGTAGTGAAAATCAGGACGTAATTAGAGGAGACCTCGATAGGCACGTCAACGAAAGTAGGGAACTACATCAGCAGTTGATGTCAGATCAAGCTGAGCTTAAGGCCGATCTGAAGACAGAGGTAGAGCAGTTCAACATCATGCGTGAAGACGATAAGTCAAAGGTCTTCACAGCAATGAATGAACATAAGGAAATGTTGTGTAAAGAGATAGCCGTCATAAATGACAAAGTAGACCAGGTAGCCGAAGACGTCAAGGCAACTGTAGACCAGCGTATTGAGGCCATTGACTTGAAATTAATCCAGACGAATAAAGAGGATATGAGAAAATTAGGTACAACTCAGGAAGAAAGGGCTAGGAGTATTGAGGAGGTACAGGCAGACTTGAAGGAACCAAGTGAAAATATAAAGGCGGATGCGAAAGACTCGAACAAGAAGTTAGAAACAGTGGAGGTTATAATGGCCCGTATACTTGAATATCTAACTAACATGAAGTCTCCTAAATCAGCGCCACAAGTAGTTACGCATGTGGAAAACCAAACGAATGTCGTAAACCACATCCAAGAGAGTAGACCGGAAAGGGATGTTTCGCAGGCAGTCATACAAGAGAATAATGGGCAAGGGTTTGAAACCATACTAAACCAGGATAGTAAGAACGTGGAACAGCCTAGCTACCTGTACGGAAAGTGGAATAGACGCCGTGATCCATGTAGGAGGAACCAGGGTTGATGCCGGGAAATTTCTCACCAAAGACGCAGACGCCGTTGTGGAAATGAAGCCGATAGAAGGTGGAATAATTACAAATCCAGACATTCTGATCTATGGCATGGGTCTGAAGAGGAAAAAGCAAAACCTAAATGATTTGGTGCCAATAAGAAGAAGAGGCCTAAGAAAAGTAGAAGTGATGAACGTTCAGACGAGGATGCCATTGATGACGATTATAGTCCGTCAAGAAATTCTCAAGCAAATGCGAAGAAGTGTAAGCCTGCTGCTAAAATGAAGATGAGGATGATGATGAAGAAGAAGGGTAAACCACCTGCAAAAATGAAGAAAGTCAGTGATAACGATAGTAATGAGGACAGAGATTTGAACCCAGGAACTTCGCATGTTGATGTGAATGCAAGTTCGTCGAGAAGTTGGAAGGACAAACCACCTAACTTCCAATAAGTCAACTACAATTCACTGGAGATCTATCCCGCAACCCCGAACTCTCCAAGCTACCAAGAACTACCAGGAAGCTGAAGGCATCAACCAGTATCCGTACACCAGAAGATGAACAACTGCATAAGAGAGAGGAAAGGAATTTACATTCAAAGGTCATGTTTCAACAGACGTCAAAATTAGAAATTTCGCCATCTGGAGTATTTTAAAGGAAATTCCTTGTCACTGCGCGAAAGGAATTCGTGTCTTGGGGGAAATATGAACCCATGACCTTTGTGCCCTAAGAACATTATGCATAATGTTCTTAGGGCACAAAGGTCATGGGTTCAATATGTGTATTGAGGAGCATTTTAGTCAGTTCTTGACGTACAAACAAAAATTCACACCTCCAGTTTTCTTTCAGGTCTGAAAGGGATATATCACTGAACAAATATTACGAAAGAATACCCATACGTGAAGTATATTAACTATCAAGGAAAGGAGAAGGATGGTAGTACAGGGTAAGTTTGAAGCATTTAAAGACTTTTCTGTACGTCAAAAACGCTACTCCGATATGCGTGGAGTCCATTTTTTATATTCTTCTCTCAAAGCAGAAACCAATGATTCGAGTCAAGGAGATAAAATTAACATCTCGTCGGAAAGATACCAATGCCCAACATCGAGGGAGCTGCCCTCTCCAGTATAATCACAGAAGTTGTCAAGTCATCCAAGGTGAGGCCGGAAGAGGCCATTAGCAATAGCCGAACAGTAATATGTAGGAATTTGCCATGCAGATATGGCTCACTTTCCTCAGAAAAACAAATAGCTTAATACTATAACAAAGGATTCTAACCATCCTGGATCGCAAGGAAGGGCAGCTTTCTTTAGAATGGTGTATAGAGCTAACAATATTTCTTTGTCCAAAAAAGATTCTAAAAATGAACTAGACATCGTTTTTCATATAGCTTCCCACAATGGTTATAATAAGAACTTATTGAGAATATCATTAATAAAGTCACAAATAAACTACTTTTTACTCTGACTTAACAATGTAAAAAGGAGGATAAAAACATATATGTTCTCTTCACATTTAACAATGATAACATTTTCCAGGTAACAAATATTCTCGAAAAACACAAAATTAACATAGCCTTTAAAACAATGAATAATACCTCCAAATTTTTTTAATCATCGCTGTACTAAGGACAAACTTAACAAATTTTTGAACTCCAGTGCTTACAAATTGACATGTACCCAATGCCCAGCTTCATACATTGGGTAAACTGGCCGTAGTTTTTATATTTGTTACCAGGAACATGTTAAAGCAAAACAGTAGAACAAATTTTCAGCCTTCGCCGATCATATCTCAGATTTTCATCATTCTTTCTCTTTAATAGAAAAAGATCTATTATTTTTTTACAACCAGGAAAGGTCTCATTTTGAATATATATGAAAATATGTAGGCAATCTGAATAGTTATCCAAAAATATAAACATCAATCAATCAATCAATCACTACTGATCTGCATTTAGGGCAGTCGCCCAGGTGTCAGATTCCCTATCTGTTGTTTTCCTAGCCTTTTCTTAATTGATCGCAAAGAAATTGGAAAATTACTGAACATTTCCCTTGCTAAGTTATTCCAATCCCTAACTCCCCTTCCTATAAACGAATATTTGCCCCAGTTTGTCCTCTGCCGAGCTCGATAGCTGCAGTCGCTTAAGTCGGCGAGTATCCAGTATTCGGGAGATAGTGGGTTTGAATCCCATTGTCAGCAGCCCTGAAGATGGTTTTCCGTGGTTTCCCATTTTCACACCAGGCAAATGCTGGAGCTGTACCTTAATTAAGGCCACGGCCGCTTCTTTCCCACTCCTAGCCCTTTCCTGTCCCATCGTCGCCATAAGACCTATCTGTGTTGGTGCGACGTAAAGCAACTTCCAAAAAAAAAAAAAAAAAATGTCCTCTTGAATTCCAACTTTATCTTCATATTGTGATCTTTCCTACTTTTAAAGACAACACTCAAACTTATTCGTTTACTGATGTCCTCCCACACCATCTCTCCACTGACAGCTCAGAACATACCACTTAATCGAGCAGCTCGTCTCCTTTCTCCCAAGTCTTCCCAGCCCAAACTTTTTGTAACGCTACTCTTTTGTCGGAAATCACCCAGAAAGAGTAGCGTTACAAAAATGTTGCAAAGTTTGGGCTGGGAAGACTTGGGAGAAATAGATGTGGTAATTAATAAGTTTTTGAATTGTTCTTTGAATAAGAAGTCTCATCCGAACACGAATCAGCATTCTACTTTTCCTTCCCATTCCACTCCTTCCCCTATGTCCATACTCCAGGGGCCACTCCCACTCTCCCAGCCAACACACTCCCCGCCTCACTATCAACCCCTCCATCACACCTGCAACACACACAGTTTGGCACAACAGACCCTCTACAGCAAGACATGGATAAACCAACTTAAGCCAGTGAGGATGCAAGTTGCTTTTCTGTCGCTTTTCAACCCATTTTTTCTTATCTCCCTCCGTCTTTTTTTTGCTCTCAATGCTTATAAGAGTTTTTCTGTTTGTTACAGATATGTTCAATCAATTCCTTAACTTTTAACAACCTGGCTTGAGCAGGATTTCACACAACGTCCCACACAGCATAAGTCAAGATTTTCTCCAAATGGTAATGCCATGTCCAAATCAACATGGTCTATTTTAAGAAGAGCCCAAGTTTGTGCCTTATTTTCAATTCACCTAAAGGCTTTTAACAAGGATTTGATATTTTAGTCTTTATATAATTTTACCCATTTGTTGTTATGTGATACCTTTATATTTTAGTTTCAGGTGGTATTTAAGCAATAGCTACTGATGTCCACGATACTAGAACGAAACATATACTACTTGATTTTAATGAAATTTGTATTGTAAGGTGGGACTTCTGTGAACCCTTTTATAAGCTTTACAGTGATGATACAGGAACATTATGAAGTTTATAGTATGTAATTAGTTCTCTGACTAGTCTAGCTTCTCCCTGAAATCTCCAGATGGTGGAGAAAGAGTCTAGAGTTGTCCGGGGAGTCTAGAATCACCCTGAAAGCTCTAGACAGTAGGGAAAGGAAGTAGAAAGTCTGCAGTTTTCTGACAAGTTGAGATTCTCCCTGAAATCTCTAGATGGTAAAGAAAGACTCTGGAGTTATTTGACAAGTCCAGGTTGTTCCTGAGATCTATAGATGGTCGAGAAAAAGCCTGTTGTTTTCTGATGAGTCTAGGTTCTCCTTGAAATCCCCAGATGGTAGGTGGGGAATTAAAAACAAATTCAATTGTATACACAAGAAGAAATGTTTTTGTTGAGTCATCAATCCTTAAACTGGTTTGATGCAGCCTTCCATGCCACCCTATCCTGTGCTAATCTTTTCATTTCTATGTAACTAATGCATCCTACATCTGCTGTAATCTGCTTGTCAAATTCATACCTTGGTATATCCCTACTGTTCTTACCACCTACACTTCCCTCAAAAATCAGCTTGCCCTCGCTACCATGATACAGTATACTGTATTTGTAACTAAAAGAAAGCTGCCTCTGTGGATCAGTGGTAGAGTGTCGGCCTCTGGATCCCAAGATAGCGTTTACCCAACAGAATTCATTAAATCTCAGTCATAGACGCCCAAGAGAGTTCCGGTTTACTTGGTCTGCCATCTAGTAGGCCTAGAGTAAAACAGATTGTCGAAATTGATGAGCAGACAGCCAGATGGTGCCAAATTGAAATGTCTGCACACGGTAGCTGAGGCCATACTATCATCATCATTATCATCATCTAAAGGAAAGTTTCTGCCGACCTTGATCTGCCCTTCCTTCGAAGTATTGAAGAAAAGCTTATTTATGCTTTTGATTTGGAATTCTCTAAGTAATTTTGTTGTTTTGACCACCAGCCCGCCTGGTGAAGAAGAAGCTGGGTGTGGATACTCGCTACCTGAATGTCATCGAGCTAGATCAGCCCTTGACCATACGCCAGGTGACAATCACTGCGCTGGATGCTAACCAGTAAGTATTAACCTAACTTTCCAGAAGGGATCCACAATTTAATATCAAGCTAGATTACTGAGATCATGTTGCAGATTTTTTAAAGTTTGCCAGCAGCCCTGCACTCCTCTTCTTCTTTCAGTTTTATGACCGCATGGGATCACTTTAACCTGTCCATATCCCAGTCTCAAGTCGTGCAATCCTCTCAGTACGTTTTTGTGTGTTCTGGTCTTTGAGCCCCTTATGGTATTGAAAATATTCATGCTGCAAGTTCCTTTCTTGTGAGTATGAAGCAGATGTTTGGGTTCTGGACTTTTTGTTGTTGTTTCATTTATTTTATCTGAAGTGTCGTCTGTTGTAAGGCTAATTTCCTTTGGATCCTCTCTTATTTTTCTGATCCATCTGCAGCCTATTGTGGTAGTTTTTGAGTCAAGATTATACTGTACCAATTTTTTAAGAAGTCTCGATCCTGCATTCTCATTATGTGTCCAAAGAATCCCAGTCTCCTCTTATGCATAGAATCAGTAATGGGTTCCAACTCTTTGTACATGACTTTGTTTGGTAATATTACGTGAAATAAATTTCATATCTGAAGTCTGTGTTGACCTTTTCAATACCAATCAATGTATTTACCTGTAGGAGAAACAGTTATATTCCAATTACATTATTACAAGTTTCATTCCATTTTTTGGGACATCTTCAGCTATTAGAAGAATATCGTAAGAGTGGTGGTGGTGATCATTGTTTTAAGAGGAAAAACAACTAGGCAACCATCCTCTATATAGCACTAATCACAGAGAAAAAATGGAAGGGATCTGACATTTTGAAAAATGAAGGTATCAGCCAAAGGAAGACAAGGGCCATGGAGGGTGTGAAAATGAAAGACTTCCTCGGTCTCGAGTGCTCTAATACCGTCGCGGTCGGAAAAGAACAAGAGTTGACCAAGTAAGGTTGGATAGGATAGATGAAAGTGAGGAGCCTGGCACAAGTAAGTGGAAGCAATGTCAGGACTCAGCTAAGGGCCCCATGATCATCAACCCACACTCCACAAGTTAAGAGCCCTTGGGACTCCTTTTAGTCGCCTTTTACGATGGGCAGGGATACTGTGGATACCCACAGGGGAGAACATCGTAAGATCCTAAAACATTACTTAAATACAATTAAAAGAGGTAAGTTGATTTCTTTTGGAATAGTAAAACAAAAAACACATGGTTTAAAGAAATACAAATGGATTTAGACGAATTGAAAATTACTAAAGATCAGATTGAAAATAGAGAAGAGAAATGGATTCTAAATAACAAGTACACAAGACTGTCACTAAAAATACCACAGCGTAAGAAGAAAGGGCTGCAAGATCATCCAGAATGAAGAAGTTTTGGGAAAGGAAAAACTTGTCAAGTGTTAAAAGTTGAACTTATTCTTTGAAGACTTTATTGTATAAGGTTAGATTTTGGTGCTCCAATGTGGGCATAAACAGTGTAAATAAATAAATAAATAAATAAATAAATAAATGGTTCATGTTTGTGGGTTACTGTAGTCACGTCCTAGTTCGTGAACCATGGGCAACGGCTGAGTGGCCTAGTAAGTGGTCCTGAGAGTCGGGATACCAGTTGCTATGGAATGGGAGTGGGCATCTCGGACATATTCTGAGTCGTGGCCCTCCTTGTGCTCAGGCGGCCAGGACTACACAATTCACCGGTGGTCCATAACCCGTTAGAGGAGAGATCCTCACTTGGACTATGTGCAAGTAGGGCAGCATCCTGCTTCATGAATTTACCGAGCTCAGAACACTTTAAGCAAGCCTCGGACCTATGGGAGTAATGGAGTCCCACTCCCATTTGACAGGCGAGGGACTCCGTGGAAACAACTTGGCGAACGAAATGGAATTCGATGGGGAGCTATCAATATTAATGGGGCTTATGGAAGAAAGAAGGTAGAACTTGCTGAGTCAGCAAAGAGGATGCATCTGGATGTGCTAGGAGTAAGTGATATTCGGGTAAGGGGAGATAAGGAGGAAGAGATAGGAGATTATAAAGTGTACTTGACGGGTGTTAGAAAGGGAAGGGCAGAGTCTGGGGTAGGGCTCTTTATCAGGAATACCATTGCACGCAACATAGTTTCTGTTAGGCACGTAAGTGAGCGAATGATGTGGGTAGATTTGTCAATGGGAGGAATTAGGACAAGAATTGTGTCCGTGTATTCACCATGTGAGGGTGCAGATGAGGATGAAGTTGACAAGTTTTATGAAGCATTGAGTGACATCGTCGTCAGGGTCAACAGCAAGGATAGAATAGTGCTAATGGGCGATTTCAATGCGAGAGTTGGGAATAGAACTGAAGGATACGAAAGGGTGATTGGTAAATGTGGGGAAGATATGGAAGCTAATGGGAATGGGAAGCGTTTGCTGGACTTCTGTGCTAGTATGGGTTTAGCTGTTACAAATACATTCTTCAAGCATAAGGCTATTCACCGCTACACATGGGAGGCTAGGGGTACCAGATCCATAATAGACTATATCTTAACAGACTTTGAATTCAGGAAATCTTTTAGGAATGTACGAGTTTTTCGGGGATTTTTCGATGATACAGACCATTATCTGATCTGTAGTGAACTAAGTATCTCTAGGCCTAGGGTAGAGAAAGTGAAATCTGTCTGCAAACGAATAAGGGTAGAAAATCTCCAGGATGATGAAATTAGACAGAAGTACATGGATATGATTAGTGAGAAGTTTCGAACAGTAGACAGTAAGCAGGTTCAGGATATAGAAAGTGAATGGGTGGCATACAGGGATGCTGTAGTAGAAACAGCAAGGGAATGCCTAGGAACAACTGTGTGTAAAGATGGGAAAAGGCGAACATCTTGGTGGAATGATGAAGTGAGAGCAGCCTGTAAACGTAAAAAGAAGGCTTATCAGAAATGGCTCCAAACAAGGGCCGAGGCAGACAGGGATTTGTACGTAGATGAAAGAAACAGAGCGAAAGAAATACTTGCTGAATCCAAAAAGAAGTCATGGGAAGATTTTGGTAATAACCTGGAAAGGCTAGGTCAAGCAGCAGGGAAACCATTCTGGACAGTAATAAAGAATCTTAGGAAGGGGGGGAAAAAGGAAATGAACAGTGTTTTGAGTAATTCAGGTGTACTCATAACAGATCCCAGGGAATCACTGGAGAGGTGGAGGGAATATTTTGAACATCTTCTCAATGTAAAAGGAAATCGTCATGGTGGTGTTGCAAACAGTCAAGGTCATGGGGAGGAGGAAAATGATGTTGGTGAAATTATGCTTGAGGAAGTGGAAAGGATAGTAAATAAACTCCATTGTCATAAAGCAGCAGGAATAGATGAAATTAGACCTGAAATGGTGAAGTATAGTGGGAAGGCAGGGATGAAATGGCTTCATAGAGTAGTAAAATTAGTGTGGAGTGTTGGTAAGGTACCTTCAGATTGGACAAAAGCAGTAATTGCACCTATCTATAAGCAAGGGAACAGGAAGGATTGCAACAACTATCGAGGTATTTCATTGATTAGTATACCAGGCAAAGTATTCACAGGCATCTTGGAAGGGAGGGTGCGATCAGTCGTTGAGAGGAAGTTGGATGAAAACCAGTGTGGTTTCAGACCACAGAGAGGCTGTCAGGATCAGATTTTCAGTATGCGCCAGGTAATTGAAAAATGCTACGAGAGGAATAGGCAGTTGTGTTTATGTTTCGTAGATCTAGAGAAAGCATATGATAGGGTACCGAGGGAAAAGATGTTCGCTATACTGGGGGACTATGGAATTAAAGGTAGATTATTAAAATCAATCAAAGGCATTTATGTTGACAATTGGGCTTCAGTGAGAATTGATGGTAGAATGAGTTCTTGGTTCAGGGTACTTACAGGAGTTAGACAAGGCTGTAATCTTTCACCTTTGCTGTTCGTAGTTTACATGGATCATATGCTGAAAGGTATAAAATGGCAGGGAGGGATTCAGTTAGGTGGAAATGTAGTAAGCAGCCTGGCCTATGCTGACGACTTGGTCTTAATGGCAGACTGTGCCGAAAGCCTGCAGTCTAACATCTTGGAACTTGAAAATAGGTGCAATGAGTATGGTATGAAAATTAGCCTCTCGAAGACTAAATTGATGTCAGTAGGTAAGAAATCCAACAGAATTGAATGTCAGATTGGTGATACAAAGCTAGAACAGGTCGATAATTTCAAGTATTTAGGTTGTGTGTTTTCCCAGGATGGTAATATAGTAAGTGAGATTGAATCAAGGTGTAGTAAAGCTAATGCAGTGAGCTCGCAGTTGCGATCAACAGTATTCTGTAAGAAGGAAGTCAGCTCCCAGACGAAACTATCTTTACATCGGTCTGTTTTCAGACCAACTTTGCTTTATGGGAGCGAAAGCTGGGTGGACTCAGGATATCTTATTCATAAGTTAGAAGTAACAGACATGAAAGTAGCAAGAATGATTGCTGGTACAAACAGGTGGGAACAATGGCAGGATGGTACTCGGAATGAGGAGATAAAGGCTAATTTAGGAATGAACTCGATGGATGAAGCTGTACGCATAAACCGGCTTCGGTGGTGGGGTCATGTGAGGCGAATGGAGGAGGATAGGTTACCTAGGAGAATAATGGACTCTGTTATGGAGGGTAAGAGAAGTAGAGGGAGACCAAGACGACGATGGTTAGACTCTGTTTCTAACGATTTAAAGATAAGAGGTATAGAACTAAATGAGGCCACAACACTAGTTGCAAATCGAGGATTGTGGCGACGTTTAGTAAATTCTCAGAGGCTTGCAGACTGAACGCTGAAAGGCATAACAGTCTATAATGATAATGTATGTATGTATGTATAAATAAATAAATAAATAAAAGAGAGAACTTAAAACATGAATAAACACTGTATTTAGGAACACTGTTCATTTAAATGTCCAATAGATATAGCATGAGATCTAATAGATGCATTAATTACAAGTCCTTGTAATTATTGGTGTTGATGTGTCTTGACTTACTTTACTTAATTGCTGTTGTTCCTTGTGGAACATAGGGCATCAACAAAGCATCTCCATCTGATCCTTTTGCCAGCCAACCTCTTTACCTCTCTCCAGGTCTTGCCTCCTTCCATTGCTCCATGTGTACAGATCTTCACCACATTTGTTTAGGCCTTCCTCTCCTCCTTTTACCAAGCAGGTTCCAATCCAGTGCCTCTCTCTCAATGGCTTCATTCCCTTTCCTCAACGTATGCCCTATCAATTTCCATTTCCGCCGCTTTATCTATATGACCACCTCATTTTCACCCGTCCTTCTCCATAGTTCATGATTGGAGGTTACTTCTGGCCAGTAGATGTTTAGAATCTTCCTTAAACAGCGGTTGACAAAGGTCTGCAACTTGGAGGTAATCACTTAAGTCACTTTCCAGGTCTCAGACCCATATAATAGAACAGCCTTGACATTACTTTGGAAAATGCAAAATTTGGTCCTGGTAGATATTTTGTTGTTCTTCCGTACCGGATAGAGCCAAACAAAGGCACCATTTGCTTTTTGTATACGTTGAGAGATACCCTGTACTGCTCCTCCATCTTTGCTAACTACACTGCCCAAATAGGTGAAACCATCCACATCCTCTGTAGGTTCATCACTGAAGACAAATAGGTTTAGTTTTTTGGTGTTAGTGCTTAGGGCCTTGGTCTTCTTTGAGTTGATCGTTAGTCCCGCCTTTTTTCCTTCTCTTACCAAGTCTTCAATCTTTGATTGCATTTCACCATGTGCCTCAGGCAGGAGACACACGTATGTTGGGTATTCAGCCCGAAGGCTGGTTTGATCCTCTACAACTCTGCCAACAGCTGCCATAAATAGCCTAGGCGTCACTGAAGAGGCGTACTAGGGAAATGAGGAGTGAGGTAGTTCGTTGCTTTCCTCACCGAACCAGCTGCTGCTATTACATATCAGTCTGCCAAGCCCACTGAAATGCATGCAGCAACTGACCCTATGAGCGATATTTTCACACCATTCATAACAGGGACTGGCTGCATAAGGAATGGTATTACTAGCATCACTCATACCTCAGTCACTTTCTCATATTGTCAAAGCCAAGGATGAGACTGAGATCATCAGCAAAGTCTAGATATCCCAACCTATTAGCCAATCCCCACTGGATACCACATTTCACATTTCGCGTTATGTTCCGCATTATCGCATCAATCGCCACCAGTAACGTGGTTGGCGACAGGATACAACCTTATTACAAGTGACTATTTTCATTTTGACCTATTGAAATTCAATATATTAAAATTTTTAGAATTAATTTATTGAGAACCACCTATTCAATACTTTGAAGTCTTTATGACTATGATACAATCATTATATTAAGGTTTAAGCATATAATGGCACATGTTTCATCTGTCATTGCAGACATCATCAGCCATAAATTCTATAATCTAGGTCAGAGCTCTGAAGTGGATATTATATTAAAACTATTCTTGAAAGCTAACTGTTTACAATATTATACATTGATGTATAGGAACATTGTGGTCACATTTGGAATGAATTGGTTGAACATGTTTTAAAGTTCTAATGGGATGTCTTATTTTATGTTCACATCAAATGTAGATAAAATAAATAAAAATATATTACATTCATATTGTTGATAATTGAAGTCAAAGGAAATCAATATTTACACAGATATTTTCAGTATATACAGGAAAACAGTATTTTCAGCTTAAAATGATTTGTGGCTTGCTAAAATCTTCTATAGAATAAAATTTTTTCTTAATGAACGAGAGTTTATTATTAATAATATTTGAAGTGAAGTGCTGGTTAGATGGCAAGATAGGTAGTAGAGGATGCTTGATCAAGTCTTATTTAAATAGCTGATTATTTCATTTTCTCTTAAATATGCAGTATGTTGCCTATGTAGTGAAGCTTATAAAGTTATCATCCCAATATAGCACTAACACACCCTTTTCGTCTATTCCACAGATTTCAACACTTCACAAGCCGTTACACATACACCTAAGAATCTAGTTGAACTCCTCTTCAGACTTACACGGATGATAACTTTATAAGCTTCACTATCTAGGCAACATACTGCATATTTAAGAGAAGATGAAATAATTTGCTATTTAAATGAGACTTGATCAAGCATCCTTTACTACCTATCTTGCCATCTAACCAGCAGTTCACTTCGAATATTATTAATAATAGACTCTCGTTCATTAAGAAAAGATTTTATTCTATAGAAGATTTTAGTAACCCACAAATCATTTTAAGCTGAAAATATTATTCTCCTGTATATACTGAAAAAATCTGCGGCCAGTATCCAGTACAAGTAACTATTCTCATTTTGGTTCCGTATTGAAGTTGACGTATGTCTCAAGTATTATTACAATATTATAAGTCCACCTGTTCAATACAATACAATATGATCCACTATTTCATATGGTCAAATATTTTTTTTATACATAATACATAAAAGTCAAAGGTACATGTTTCACCCTCCTTATGGGCATCATCAGCCTATATCAATCTTAAAAATAATACATATACTTATAAATTATAGGTTAAAATGTTGAAAAATGATTTCGTAAAACATTATACAATAACATCTAAAACAACGATAATGCACCAAAGTATGTTAAAAGAGAGTGAATTAACAGTTTTGAAGATTAAAACATGATTAAACATGAAATTTTGAGAGTTTAAAACTAAAATGGATCCATATTTTTATAATATCATAAAGACTGCGATGGCCTTGAGTGTAAACACAATCATCAAAGGGCGATGTTTCTTCAATTCCCAAGTTGAATCCAAGGTGGTAAAATCACTGTCAGTTATTTAAAACGGAAGTGTGAATGTAATAAACAAGTTAAAATGTATATGATTGGGATATCTGAAAGTCGAGAAGAAAATGGAACTTCTTGTAGAGGCGTTGCTTATGATAAAACGTATGTCAAAGCTAGCGGAGTTCGGAAATTATGTGGTAGTCAAATGGATCTAAAAGATACTCACCGGGCGAGTTGGCCGTGCGCGTAGAGGCGCGCGGCTGTGAGCTTGCATCCGGGAGATAGTAGGTTCGAATCCCACTATCGGCAGCCCTGAAGATGGTTTTCCGTGGTTTCCCGTTTTCACACCAGGCAAATGCTGGGGCTGCACCTTAATTAAGGCCACGGCCGCTTCCTTCCAACTCCTAGGCCTTCCCTATCCCATCGTCGCCATAAGACCTATCTGTGTCGGTGCGACGTAAAGCCTCTAGCAAAAAAGCAAAAAGATAGTCAAGTTGTTGTTATAATTCCGTTGAAACATTTGTTGGAAGAAATGCTCAGGATTTTCTGAAACAAAATGTAGAAGAAAGTTGGTGAATAATACCGTACTGTACAAGAGACTTCCCGTATGTCAAATAGTGGATCATATTGTATTGTATTGAACAGGTGGACTTATAATATTGTAATAATACTTGAGACATACAGTATCCAGTATTCGGGAGATAGTAGGTTCGAACCTCGCTGTCGGCAGTCCTGAAGATGGTTTTCCGTGGTTTCCCATTTTCACGCCAGGAAAATGCTGGGGCTGTACCTTAATTAAGGCCACGGCCGCTTCCTTCCCACTCCTAGCCCTTTCCTGTCCCATCGTCGCCATAAGACCTATCTGTGTTGGTGCGACGTAAAGCAACTTGGAAAAAAAAAGAAAAACTGAAAAAATAGGTGTAAATATTGTGATTTCCTTTGACTTCAGTTATCAACATTATGAATGTTAAAAATTTTTTATTTATTTTATCTCCATTTGATGTGAACATAAATAAGTCATCCCATTAAAACTTTAAAACATGTTCAACCAATTCATTCCAAATGTAACCACAGTGTTCCTATACATCAATGTATATTATTGTAATCAATTAGTTTTTAAGAATAGGTTTTATTATAACATCCATTTCAGAGCTCTGATCTAGATTATAGAATTTATGGCCGATGATGCCTGCAATGACAGGTGAAACTTGTACCATTATATGCTTAAACCTTAATATAATGATTGTATCATAGTCATAAAGACTTCAAAGTATTGAATAGGTGGTTCTCAATAAATTAATTGTAAATATTTTAATATAGGATACAACTTTGACCTACTCCTGAACGTACAGATATAGGCTCAGATACACAGCCCTCATGAATGACTCTGCATGTATAATCATGGTGCGTTTCTTGAATGAGGTTGATAATTTGTGATGGCACTCCATACTGCTTCACTTCCTTCCACATAACTTCTCTGTTGATCACATCAAAAGCTTTTTTGAAGTCGATGAACACTGCATAGAGGCAAGATGACCACTCAGCACACTGCTCCACAATTATCCTCAAGGTGTTTATTTAGTCTACACATGAACGATTCGATTGAAAGCCTGCCTGTTCCCATCAGAGTCTCAAGTTCATATACTCCTTAATTCTGTTCAGCAGAACCCTGCTGAAGACTTTGCTAAGGATTGCCCCTCTAGTTGTTACAGTTTGACGTATGACCCTTCTTTGGCAACTTCACCAGCAACCCACATCTCCAATCTGTCGGCATTTCTCCATTAACCCATATCTTCTCAAATAGCAGCTGCAACATATTGGCAGTGGTATCCATATCAACCTTCATGACTTCTGTGGAATATTGTCAACTCCTGCTGCCTTACCAGCATGCAACTCTCTCAATGCCCGCTTGATTTCCTGCACTGTTTGAATGCAGAGTTTAATCCTTGGTGAGGCTGGGTTTCTTCTTATTCTTATCCTTCTCCTGCCATTGCTTCAGTTAAACCTCTGAGTTTGTTAGGAGGACACCATTTTTTGTTTCTGACTGGACAGTTTTTCTGCATCTGCTTCCTTGCCAGAACTCTGGTGATGGTATAGAGTTCTCTAAGATTTCCTTTTCTGGCTGCCTCCTCTGCTTATTGAGATAGGTCATCTATCCATTTCCTTTGATCCCTCCTCGCACTTCTCTTTACTTCCTTATCCTTCACAGCATATTTGGATTGCAGTTCTGCCTTCCTTGCTCGTGTCTTACATACGTTCATTACTTCCTTTATCTATTTCCTTTGTCTAATAATTTCCCATGTTTGGTCAGTCATCCAGTCTTTTTTCCTCCTGTCCTTAAAACCCAGGATATTTTCACTTACTTCAGTAAATACAGATCTAATCTTCACCCATTTTTCCTCAATAGTTCCATCCTCCGCCTCAGTGAGTGCTTGAAATCAATTCTTTAGTTCTATCATGGAGGCTTCATTTAAATTTCTGTCATCCCTTAGCTTTCCAACATCATATCGCTCCCTTGTCTTCTCTGTCCTTCTGTTTTGTGCCTAGATCTTCATTCTAAAGGTAGCCACAACAAGATAGTGATTATTGCCGATGTCTACACCTTTGTCCAATAGCCACATGATCTATATGGTTTTCTGTCCTATGATCTGGTGATACCCCTGTCACTTTTTTGCAGTCTTTATGTGGAAATACAGTACCACCAGTAACCAAATCGTGGCTTGCATAGAAGTCCACAAACAGCTGTCCATTCTCATTTTGTTCTCCTAAACCATGCCTTCCCATAATATGTTCAAGTCCTTCGTTGTCCTGTCCTACTTTTGCATTCAAGTCTCCTCCAACTAGGATGATATCCTTCCTTTTCTGTTTCTTAACCATACTATTAAGATGTTTGCCTTCCTCCTCCACCGACCCCGTAAGTGCATAGCATACTATCAACACAGCGTTTCTAATATTTGTCCTAAAATGTGCCACTATTATCCTCTCCGTCACTGGGTACCACTCCATAAGGCTCCTTTTATCCTCCTTGTCCATTAATATACCCATACCTCCATAACTCGCTCCATCGCCCTCGGGTCTTCCAGAGTATACAAATATAGCTCCATCATGGGTTGCCAATTCCCCAGACTCACTCCATCTCACCTCACTCAAACCTAGGATGTTCAGGTCATAACTCTTCATACATGCCACTGCCTGTCGTAGCCTTCCACTTTCCCGCAGAGTCCTCACATTCCATAACCCAATTTTCGTTAGCCTTTTCAAGCCAAAGGTCATCATCTTTGGATCAGTGCAGTTTGTCATTGTTGATGTGTCTGTAATAAGGTACAGGTAAACCCCGTTATACGCGGATTTGTTATCCGCGATTTCGTATATACGCGAATTTGGTTTTAAGTCTAGTGATGCCATCTGTCAACAGTACGTGGAAGCGGTAATGCCTTAAGATGGGTACAGACATGCGTGCAAATTCTGTAACGTACATTACATCGCGCACCAAGGTTAAAAGGGGACAAGCGCATCTCTACACGCATCATCTGTCGTGTTTGTCGAGGCATGAATCGTCAGTTCCGGTCAGTAGCGCTGTAAAGTTGCATTTGCCAGGTTTTGTATTTAAAACGCTGGGTAAAAGGAAAGAAATACTGCCTGTCGAAAGAAAGAAGTGTGTACCGAATTCGTATAAGCTGTAAACCAAGTGAAAAGTTTTGGATCACTATGAGAATAGTGAGCGTATTGTTGACATTCAGCGTGCTTTGGGAGTTAGTGAATCCACTGTGAGAACTATTCGTGACAATGCGGAATCAATTCAAAAACTGTCAATCTTCCACCAACTTAAGTGTGACTAGAGTGACCAAATCTTGCTCGGAAGCAATGGAAAGAATGGATTGGATTGAGCATCACAACCAACAATATCGCCACTCTCTGAAACTGCTATTTAAGCTGAAGCCAAGAGCTTGTATGCAGAGTTTAGTTTATTATTGTGTGTTTCAGTGTTAAATGTTTAAGTGTATAAAGTTTGTATTAAAATGCGTTTCGGAAACATGATAATGGTTATGTTTTGTAACAATACTAAGAATCCTGCTATTGTAAACTTAATGTGTTAGTAAACTGAAACCTAACCCTATAT